>NC_031976.2:16480635-16811243 GCF_001858045.2 Oreochromis niloticus | reverse complement strand
GGAAGGTCACAGCAGGAGCTTTTCAAACGCGTTTCCAATCATTTTTACAAGAAGTGTAGCTCATACGATGGTATAAATGTATTATTTGCGATACTTTATAAATATGAAACTCTAAAGATTTGAGTTCATGCAAATTGTGAAACAAGAATCTAAATATTTGTGTCACAATGATTTCTATAAAAGCATGTTGTTTATGGGATAATGTAACAAATCTTTTGTGGGCCTATTAATGATCAATGGTAATTGAAGAGGAAGCTGAACCCAGGCTCTGGACATTTCATGACAAGCGACAGCGCAGACATCTACTAATGAGAGAACATGTTTTATCATCATAAACACTGTGATATGAATATCGTTAAAGTGTCACTTCAGTAATGTTTTTAATAGATGACTTTAAAACACTAAACTCTAATTTCTGGTTTATTTTAAGTTACAGAATATAACATGTGGTAAGACGACGAGTTTTACTTCTCACTGTCCGTGTTATGTGTATCTATTTATCATGTATGCTACTTTGCTCTGTGGACTGTAAAATGTTTCATTGTGTCATGAAATAACCAACTTTCCCGTCTGCATCTTTTACTGTTTTTCTGCTTTTGTTCACACCAAGTTTGACAAACCCACAGACATCCAGAGTTAACTCGCTAACAATGTGGAGCAGTCTCAGTGTATTTAGCTGCTTTTCCCTAAACACAACCAACTGAGAGAAACGCTTGTAGTCCTCACTTTGGTCATTTGAACGCTGAAGGAGATTGTTCCATAGACACCTTATACTAGTGTTTCCTGCACTTAATCCATCACTACTATGTTCTATTTAAATTCAGATTCCTTTTATAGTTTGCAGTGAAATTTCTTAAACCGCTGCTTATGTGACAGAAGTACACGTCACTCTTTACTAACACATTTGTAGATAAGTTATTGCTGAACCACACAGCCAGCAGGCTCACCACTCTTTAGGTTTTTGAGGTTTGTGTGTAATGGTTTTAGTCTATCAACCTTATCCTTTTCTCCCCAGTATCACAACAGTATGACTCCAAAGTACGGATCAGTAAACAACCAATGATTCTAAAGCCAGAACAGAAAGATACAGTTGGAAGATGCATGATTGCGTTTTTATGAAGCGTAGTAAAACTGCCCCTCTTCTTCTTCTGTGTTGTGTGTTGTTCTTGTGTGTGTGTGTGTGTGTGTGTGTGGCCTTAGAAGTCAAATAATACATTAGCCACACTTAAAAAACAAAAAACATTTGAATTTCATTTAGAACTGAGATTCTAAGTTGTAAGCAGAAATCTTGTGCTCAGCCACAAACATGTTTCCCACTTTCACAATGCTGAGGTGTCAAATCCACAACCCCCAACAAATGGTTTGTTACACAGCCTCACACACAGTAGATTTTTAAAGTTTTTGGGACAATGGTTTAGCCACAGATGTAACTTCTACTGTTGATAAGATCACTCCACTGTTTATTTCTTAAAAATTAAGCATCTTTATTAAGCTCTTATTTATACATGTCTACACAATAATAGACACTGTGTGCTCTGTGACATTATAGTCTTCTACTGCTGCTTCCATTGGTTGCATTTTAAACTCCCAACCTTTCAGGTTGTTATGAACGACTTATATTTCTAACATTTTGTGATATAAAAGTGAACCATGTGGGTTTTTTTAATTTCTGTGTGATGGAATGACTTAAGACACGAGTTATTTAAACAATTCTAATGACAGTGGTGATGGCCATAGTACTTGTGTGGGCCAATATGTTAAGGATAATGTTTATCAATGTAAAATTGCAAAGAACCTATGATAGATTATAACATTTTGTAAACAGTTACCTCAGAACCTGTACTGTCAGCCCTATGTATGTAAGGTGAAACTTTCCACAGTACTTACACTTAAGTAACTAAACACATAAAGTCACCCTTTACCATAATCCACTGCTCCTTGAAAAAGTAGCACAAACAGACAACTGACTCAGCAATGATGAGTAGAGCTACCGAGGCCAAGACTCAGCAGAAGAAAATTAAAAGTTTTGGTTTTTGCGGCTCGAAAAATTAAAGAAGTATGTTTAATAATTCAACAAGACCTACACTTCAACACCGTACATTCAATTTTGGATCAGACTAACATCGATGTGTTCAATAGTTTTTATCCGTTCAAAAAGCCATTTTACGGCTTTAATGTTTCCAGCTGATAAGGAGAATGAGTGCATTTCATCAATGGGCGTCCAAAGGCTTTAAACATCCGCTTTGTCTGTAAAGACAGTATCAAACTACAGAGCATTGTTTTTACTAAAATTCAACATTTTCAGATGAAATTTGGCTGCTTTTTCACTGTAACACCCCCTCAATGCCATTTTTAGGATATTCTCGGTGATCCCATTTTTATCATATTTATGCTTTTGGGACTGAGGGTATCTAATACGTACGTCGTCACAGTGTATTGTACTACCAACTGTGAGGGCTCTGCTTATGCTTTGAGCAGACTGTTTTTATTTGTCTCCTGAGTGTGTGTTTTTCAAACGAGATCCTCCTCCTCAGTTTGATTTGTTACCACAAACTTTGTGTAAAGTTCACAACAGAGGTAAAGAGATTTAAACACCCAGTTTGAGGAGGCAGGGTTGGACCAGCTGCGCAGGGCAAGTGAACAGAGAGTGTCAGGGGAGATGTGCAACAGAAGCAGAGGGAACATTTTACAAGATGATAAATGCCACATTTAGGTGATAAGGATTTGTTGACAGATTAAAAGACACGGCAGTCAGAGTTCAACAACATTACAGTTTGATTAAATAAAAAGTTTTAAACTACACAAGGTTCATTTTCTCCTCTGATAGTAATCATATTAAACATGTCAAGAAAGAAAGAGTACAAAGAAAAATAGTAAAGGTGTGTCTAATTCAACTCTTCCTGTGAACCTTATATGGTGACCTTATATGGCGATGGCCAGAGGGGCGATGGCGCGATATGGCAGCCTAGCCTCTGTCAGTCTGCCCCAGGGCAGCTGTGGCTACAACAGTAGCTTGCCGCCACCTGTGTGTGAATGTGAGACTGAATGAATAGTGGCATTGTAAAGCAATTTGGGTGCCTTGAAAAGCGCTATATGAAACCCAATCCATTATTATTATTATATCATCCTTAATATGTTCGGTGTTACAAACTTGAAGAATCAGAGAAAAGATCATCAGACATTAATCTAATCAGTTTCAGCCTTCATTCATTCATATTGAAAAGTTGGAAATCTTCCCTGCTAGACCAAAGTGTAGCGTTTAACACCGTTGGCCATAACATTTTATTACAGCTATTATTAAATGGAGAGGCCTCTTCACACACTGAGGTTAATTATGAAGCTCCACAGGCTTCTGTGCAAAGACCAGTTCTGTTTACATTATACGTGCTTTAGAAGACATAGCGTACATTTTCACTGCTACGCATATGATACCCACTTTTATTGGTTAAACTGCCGGGATGTCTTAGACACATAATGAGCTTTAATTTTCTGCTTTTAGTTCAGATAAAACTGAGGTTATCGTAACGGGGCGTAAAAATCTTAGAAACACTGTCTAACAAAATCCTTACTCTGGACGGCATTGCCTTGAGTAGTCTGTTGTAGTCATTTGGCGCATTATAAGTAAAACTGAAACATACAATCCATAGCACACATCAACATTTATTATATACAAAATAAAAATGCTTTTTACAGAAAGCATTGTAACTTCATATTTATCAACGATTACGCGGTACATGTTTTAAAAATGCACTAAATGTTGATACATTGTTTGGTAAAATGCAGGTTACACGTTTTAAGAAAGAAAATCAGTCTTTCAGAGAAAACATTAGCAGCCTCCTTTGTAACACTCTGCGACCAGCCGTAGCTGTCTGATTTTCACCATGTCCAACCCCACAGATTGGTGTATGCCTCGGCTATGGCGTCAAAGACTTTCCTTTCCGATTTCAGTTCGTGCAAGAGAGTTTCCGCCACCATGTGGACTTTGACGTCATCCATTTTGATGTTGCGAGCAATCAGAAGCCGTTGAATAGATGGAATGAAACGTGGGGTGAGGAGTCTTTTTCTGATGCTGTGATAATTTTCAGCGTAAAAGTCATCCTCCAAGACTTGCACACACTCGTGTTGTTTCTGGCGGGGGTGATCGGACTTACAGCCGTTGCATTCGTCAGTGAGGTACCTGTTGATTACTAGGTTGACTAGATGACACACCGCGGTTTTCATGGTATCGATGAAAAAAGAAGATGCCCAACCGTCAAGCTCGTCGGCTTGCTGCTGCTGCTGCTGCTTCTCCAAGGGGCGATAGTAACCGGGCGTGTCGGGTACTATTGTGCCCTCGGCCGCAGAACTTTCCTCCTCCTCAGTGTGGCGCAGGGCTGTAGAGGCCATACTTCTGGTTTTTGAGCTAAAAAAAGGTTTGAAGGAATGAGACGGCGGTCTTCTTTTTAAAATAACAGGAGGGGGCGTGATCTGGAAGTGGGTTGATCTTAAAGGTTGTGGGTAGGAGTGGCAACAATTTTCAAAAACCGTAGAGTTGGCCAACGTGTCTCTCTAGCAGTTGCAACTTTGGAAAAGAGCGGTAATTTTCATCTGTTGGGCTTGAAATTCTCCATGAAAATGGCATCTTCCAGCCCTTCTGTTCAATCAACCATCAAAGTGGCTGAACCTGGTACATACTTGGTACTTGGTACTATCAGTGATGCTGGGCATTCTTTACTCTCTGAAGAGCCATCCACGAGCCCTGCATTTGAAGATTGGAGTGAAGACGCACCGTATTCACCAGTATCAGAGTGGAGCCCACCCCCTTCACCACCACAACTGTGGACTATGGACACTGACAATGAGGAAGATTTTTTGTATTTCGGCGACTCTCCCGACATTGATGAGGTAGACTGGGCATGGCCACCCTTCCAAGGTCCTGAGAGATTACCGGAACCGCTATGGGATAATGATGAGGACTTACCCTATGTACCCGCGTAATCGTTGATAAAATATGAAGTTACAATGCTTTTCTGTAAAAAGCATTTTTATTTTTGTATATAAATAAATGTTGATGTTGTGCTATGGGATTGTATGTTTCAGTTTTACTTATAATGCGCCAAATGACTACAACAGACTACTCAAGGCAATGCCGTCCAGAGTAAGGATTTTGTTAGACAGTGTTTCTAAGATTTTTACGCCCCGTTACGATAACCTCAGTTTTATCTGAACTTAGAAGCAGAAAATTAAAGCTCATTATGTGTCTAAGACATCCCGGCAGTTTAACCAATAAAAGTGGGTATCATATGCGTAGCAGTGAAAATGTACGCTATGTCTTCTAAAGCACGTATAATGTAAACAGAACTGGTCTTTGCACAGAAGCCTGTGGAGCTTCATAATTAACCTCAGTGTGTGAAGAGGACTCTCCATTTAATAATAGCTGTAATAAAATGTTATGGCCAACGGTGTTAAATGCTACACTTTGGTCTAGCAGGGAAGATTTCCAACTTTTCAATATGAATGAATGAAGGCTGAAAACTGATTAGATTAATGTCTGATGATCTTTTCTCTGATTCTTCAAGTTTGTAACACCGAACATATTAAGGGATGATAATAATAATAATAATAATGGATTGGGTTTCATATAGCGCTTTTCAAGGCACCCAAATTGCTTTACAATGCCACTATTCATTCACTCTCACATTCACACACAGGTGGCGGCAAGCTACTGTTGTAGCCACAGATGCCCTGGGGAGGCTGACAGAGGCTAGGCTGCCATATCGCGCCATCGGCCCCTCTGGCCATCGCCATATAAGGTTCACCATATAAGGTTCACAGGAAGAGTTGAATTAGACACACCTTTACTATTTTTCTTTGTACTCTTTCTTTCTTGACATGTTTAATATGATTACTATCAGAGGAGAAAATGAACCTTGTGTAGTTTAAAACTTTTTATTTAATCAAACTGTAATGTTGTTGAACTCTGACTGCCGTGTCTTTTAATCTTGTCAACAAATCCTTAATCACCTAAATGTGGCATTTATCATCTTGTAAAATGTTCCCTCTGCTTCTGTTGCACATCTCCCCTGACACTCTCTGTTTCACTTGCCCTGCGCAGCTGGTCCAACCCCTGCCTCCTCAAACTGGGGTGTTTAAATCTCTTTACCTCTGTTGTGAACTTTACACAAAGTTTGTGGTAACAAAATCAAACTGAGGAGGAGGATCTCGTTTGAAAAACACACACTCAGGAGACAAAATAAAAAACAGTCTGCTCAAAGCATAAGCAGAGCCCTCACAGTTGTAGTACAATACACTGTGACGACGTACGTATTAGATACCCTCAGTCCCAAAAGCATAAATATGATAAAAATGGATCACCGAGAATATCCTAAAAATGGCATTGAGGGGTGTTACAGTGAAAAAAGCAGCCAAATTTTCATCTGAAAATGTTGAATTTTAGTAAAAACAATGCTCTGTAGTTTGATACTGTCTTTACAGACAAAGCGGATGTTTAAAGCCTTTGGACGCCCATTTGATGAAATGCACTCATTCTCCTTATCAGCTGGAAACATTAAAGCCGTAAAATGGCTTTTTTGAACGGATAAAAACTATTGAACAACATCGATGTTAGTCTGATCCAAAATTTGAATGTACGTGTGTTGAAAGTGTAGGTCTTGTTGAATTATTAAACATACTTTCTTTAATTTTTCGAGCCGTAAAAACCAAAACTTTTAATTTTCATCCGCTTGAGTCTCGGCCTCAGGGTAGCTCTACTCATCATTGCTGAGTCAGTTGTCTGTTTGTGCTACTTTTTTCAAGGAGCAGTGGATTATTGGTAAAGGGTGACTTTATGTGTTTAGTTACTTAAGTGTAAGTACTGTGGACAGTTTCACCTTACATACATAGGGCTGACAGTACAGGTTCTGAGGTAACTGTTTACAAAAATGTTATAATCTATTCAAAGGTTCTTTGCAATTTTACATTGATAAACATTATCCTTAACATATTTGGCCCACACTAAGTACTATGGCCATCACACTTTCATTTAGAATTGTTTAAATAACTCGTGTCTTAAGTCATTCCATCACACAGAAAATTAAAAAACCCACATGGTTCACTTTTATATCACAAAATGTTAGAAATATAAGTCGTTCATAACAACCTGAAAGGTTGGGAGTTTAAAATGCAAACCAATGGAAGCAGCAGTAGAAGACTATAATGTCACAGAGCACACAGTGTCTATTATTGTGTAGACATGTATAAATAAGAGCTTAATAAAGATGCTTAATTTCTTAAGAAATAAACAGGTGGAGTGATCTTTATCAACAGTAGAAGTTACATCTGTGGCTAAACCATTGTCCCCAAAAACTTTAAAAATCTACTGTGTGTGAGGCTGTGTAAGTAAAGCTTTCCCTTCACCCCCGCGTGTAACAAACCATTTGTTGGGGGTTGTGGATTTGACACCTCAGCATTGTGAAAGTGGGGAAACATGTTTGTGGCTGAGCACAAGATTTCTGCTTACAACTTAGAATCTCAGTTCTAAATGAAATTCAAATGTTTTTGTTTTTTTAAGTGTGGCTAATGTATTATTTGACTTCTAAGGCGCACACACACACACACACACACACACACACAAGAACAACAACAACAACACAGAGAAGAAGAAGAGGGGCCAGTTTTACTACGCTTCATAAAAACGCAATCATGCATCTTCCAACTGTATCTTTCTGTTCTGGCTTTAGAATCATTGATTGTTTACTGATCCGTACTTTGGAGTCATACTGTTGTGATACTGGGGAGAAAAGGATAAGGTTTGATAGACTAAAACCATTACACACAAACCTTCAAAAACCTAAAGAGTGTGTGAGCCTGCTGGCTGTGTGGTTCAGCAATAACTTATCTACAAATGTGTTAGTAAAGAGTGACGTGTACTTCTGTCACATTAAGCAGCGGTTTAAGAAATTTCACTGCAAACTATAAAAGGAATCTGAATTTAAATAGAACATAGTAGTGATGGATTAAGTGCAGGAAACACTAGTATAAGGTGTCTATGTAGCAAATCTCCTTCAGCGTTCAAATGACCAAAGTGAGGACTACAAGCGTTTCTCTCAGTTGGTTGTGTTTAGGGAAAAAGCAGCTAAATACGCTGAGACTGCTCCACATTGTTAGCGAGTTAACTCTGGATGTCTGTGGGTTTGTCAAACTTGGTGTGAACAAAAGCAGAAAAACAGTAAAAGATTCAGACGGCGAAAGTTTGGTTTATTTTATGAACACAATGAAACATTTTACAGTCCACAGAGCAAAGTAGCATACATGATAAATAGATACACATAACACAACCTGTGAGAAGTAAAACTCGTCGTCTTACAACATGTTATATTCTGTAAGCTTAAAATAAAGCCCCAGAAATTAGAGTTTAGTGTTTTAAAGACATCTATTAAAACATTACTGAAGTGACACTTTAACGATGCTTCATATCACCGTGTTTATGATGATAAAACATGTTCTCTCATTAGCAGATGTCTGCGCTGTCACTTGTCATGAAGATGTCCGGAGCCTGGGTTCAAGCTTCCTCTTCAATCACCATTGATCATTAATAGGGCCCGCAAAAGATTTGTTACATTATCCCCATAAACAACATGCTTTTATAGAAATCATTGTGACACAAAATATTTAGATTCTTGTTTCACAATTTGCATGAACTCAAAATCTTTAGAGTTTCATATTTATAAAGTATCACAAATAATACATTTATACCATCGTATGAGCTACACTTCTTGTAAAAAATGATTGGAAACGCGTTTGAAAAGCTCCTGCTGTGTCCTTCCTTCTGTGAGGGCACACACACACACACACACACACACACAGAGAGAGAGAGAGAGAGAGAGGGGGAGATCATTAATACAAAGGATTGGAGCCGGTTTTGGATTTTCACTTGTTGTTGGCTTTAATATGAACAGTCACATAAAATTCATTCCGATTTTTTGCCTTTGCTTCAATTAGGATGTTTCTTTAAATCTACAACGCCTTCCTTTTCAAAAAGTTTACTGACATAGTAAAGAAGTAGCTAGGGAACTCAGTGAGTATGAGCAACAATAGCTTAAGGACACTATGTCCAATAAAGAGAAATTCATCATCTGCAGTTCGTGAAAAAGCGCAATATTAAAAACAATTCAGCAGAGCCTCAGAGTGCGGATACAAACTGTTTTCAGCTGTAGAGGTAGAGGTACACTTTATGCACTTATCAACATACAGTTTAGAGGCTTGCATTAGAGTGTTTTGGTGCTTGAGCCTCTTTTATTTAGCACGTCTATACCATTGTGAATGTAGCTATATAAATAAATACGCTCAAGAGTCTATCGTATGTTTGTCATGCAACTAAAAATTCGAAAATATATTTTTAAATCAGTAACTTTGCAAATTTAGAGGATTTGTTTTCGGACAACATATGTGTCACATTTTAAACAGTGTTTGTATAATCAGCACTGACATACAGACATTTATGCGCTGGGTATAACAGACATGCTTACCGTGTGAAAGGCCCCACCGATGTCTTGGAGCAGAGAAACACGCTGTATTGTTGCTTTTCTCCATTGTATAAGCAAAGTCGACCGCAAATGACTAAGGTGTCGGTGTTGACATGTCTTTTTATTTCATTCACACAGACAATGAATACTGAACAACATACATTAAACCAGGTGTCTCCCAGCCCAGTAGTTACCAATCATGCGAAGCATGGCTGGTTTAACACGACGGGCATAACGACTTGCTTCTAGCAGCTGTGCAATATTGTCGTTAATTGCGCATACTATATGTTGTGATGATCTCAGTTCAGTCATGGTGTGTTCTGCAATTCTGCTGAATTGTGTTTTAGTCCCATCGACTGTGTACGAGCGTACAAACAGGCGAATGGCAGGGATGAATCGGAATGTCTTGAGCCTCAGCATCACATCGTCGTAGTAGGTGTCAAAGTAATACTCGGGCAGTTCGAGCAAACAACTGTGTTGCACCTGACTGGGTTGAGCTGTTCGACACCCGCATGTTTCCTGTAGAAAGGCGTTTAATGCCAACATCACCAGGTGATGGGTTGCAAGCTTGATGTCGATAATGGTTTCCTCACACAGACCCGATCCTGTAGGATCCTGCAGCAGCTGAGGAGAGGGGGGAGGATGTGGTGGGGTCTGGATTAGCAGCGCAGGCGGTGGGGAGTCTGAGAGGTCCCACGCTTGCATGTCTCGCTCTGAAAATGGGAACAATAAAAAAGATTTTATATTTTGTTGCATAGACACACACATTTATGCCACTGTATAAAAACCATATCCTTAAACCATGTAGTGCGGCTCTTCTATGCTCAGAGGGTAAGGATTTAACCTCCAGTTTTCAACCCCTCTGGCAGCTATAAAACTTTCCCTGTCATCACATACACTGAGAAAAATAAAGTCATCGGTGCTACGGTTGAAACGATCAGCCTCGCACTGTAAAGCTCAGGGCCTGTTGGACTGTTCCACTGGGAAACATACAGCATCTCTGGGATGACTACATTGTCCAAGACAGCGCAAACATGACTTGTGACTCCCCCCCCCCAAACACTCCCTCACCACAATCTACGCGAAGTATAACTGCTCCGCTGTTATATTTAACGGTATACACATACCTATTACTGCCTTGCTATTCTAACTTAAATTTAGACCCATCTACGACGTTTTTACAGCGTTGCTTTTTACAATGAGGGGCATCGGGTACATATACCTGTACACGTACCTAGAGCTTCTGTGGCTTGGGCGATGTTCTGGCTGTTCGTCATGGTTGATGCCGACGTCATCCTGCACTCCTTAGTTAGAGGTGTTGTTTGCCCTATATAGCTTTGTGATCCTGTAGAAAGAATGAGAAATACACATTTAAATGTTACTATGTGTGAAACAGGTAAGATTGCTTCTAAACAATGAGGCACAATCTGTTTTGTGTGAGAAGAAGAAATACAAACCTTGTGTAAGTGCCGCGTGGGGTGTCCCAGTGTACCAAGTTCCTAAAAATCAGGCTTTTGTTTAGAAGAGAAAACAGTTTGAATATTTTTTGATATGCAATTGTATAAATTTAAGAATCCGTTAATAGTCTTGTTTTACCTACCATATATGCTGTCCATGTTAAAAAGAACGCTCTTAGGGTTGTTGTCCTTGCTGGTGAACGAAGTGTTATGCTCTCAATGACCGATGTAAAGTAGTGAGGAAAAATACAGGGTGTTTGATTAGGGCGTTTTTTTATATAGGTGTGGGGCTTGTTTCCAGCTGGCCTCTGAGATGCAGAGATAAAGGTGTAAACAAAAGGCGATGCCTGTTTGGAGGATGGTCAGTAGAAAGTGTAATGGTATGATAAAAGGTGAAAAAGCTATGGTGGCTCCGATGGACCTGGCATAAGATAAAGGAGACTGTTTGTATTGAAAACTATGGCAGTACAATTGAGATGCTCTTGATAAGGATGACCTCTTCTGCTGACTGTAGGGGGTCTAACTGTAACCCCCCCCCCTCTGTCTAAATGTTGCAGAATTAAGAATCCCTGTTTATTTCTAAAGGAATGCCTGCTGTTTGTGGTATTCTGTTTGAAACTATCAACCTCTGAAAAAAAGCTATAGGTATATTACTACTGATGAACATGTGTGTGTAACAGAACACGAAACAGTTATAGTTGAACCAGGATTAACTTCTCACTGGTTTTTCTGGAGAAGCTGAGCATGACAAACACAAAGGAGATTATACTTGATACTTAGAAAGCAATGTGTTTGTCACATTTCAGTGATCTATAGTGGGACTCCAAACCTTTCATCAGAATAAATACACAGCTGTTGTTAAATGTATGTGTCTCATGTCCTTTCTCGGCATAGAAACAGAAGGGTCCATTGTCAAAGGGCTTGATGTCATCAATCTCCAGTGAGCAGTTTCCCTCGTTTAGATTTCCTAACATTTTGGTTCGGCCCTTAAAATGGTCAATTACATAGCTTTGGCCATTATGGAATACAATGTATCCACTTTTTTTGGACCAGATGCTACGGGTCATCGGTTCATTCTCTTTGTACTGGAAACTGCAGGGAATCACCACACAGGAGCGAGTCAAGGCACTAAATCTTAAAGGGACGTCGGCAGGCAAAGCAGAGGTTGCTGTAATGGGAAAAAAAAAGCTAATGTTAGACGCTGGTTAGTCCTCTTGAGATGTGACATGAAAACAAAAAGAGTTTGAGAGTGCTGAGAAGTGCACTTACTGTAATTTTCAAATGGATCTCTCTCATATGCTGGGAAAATGATAACAACTAATTAATAACACTTCAACATCTGGAGGAGTATTTTTGTGTTTTTGGACAGTTAAATTAAAGTAGGTCTTATATGTAAGGTTAAAGCCATAAGCCTATTGGTTCAGATTTATAAAAACAGTTATAAGAGTTGAAAAGTGTTATAAAATTTGTTGGTCCCTGGACAATAATGGAGACAATCTTTTAAATCTAGATGGAGGCACGTTTTATACTTTTCTTTCTAGTTTTCTCTTTACAAATGTTTTGTGGCACTTTTCATCCATCCAGCAATCCTTCAGTTTTCTTCTGCTGATCCAATTTACACTTGAGGAGGTATTGCAGCCTGTCTCTGATGTCATAGGGTGAAAAGTGGGATACACCTTGGACTAGTTGCCCATCTATTACAGGTCTGGCACTTTAATGCACATGTAAAATGTCTTTCTGGATACATTATCTAAAAGTTTTGTATTTCTCCCTCTTTTCCCTTCTCAGTGACTTCCAGCTTATGACTCAGCTATATGTTCATATACAGTACCTAAATCAAACACGCTAGCTTTAACTCTAGTCAAGCTAATGGCTTCCTCTAGTTTCTTGTATTTGTGCTAACCTGAGCTAATTGGCGGCTGGCTTTATTGTTTTATTTATTTATTTTTTACCAATCTAACAAAATCAGTTTTCCAACAGAAAGCTAACAGGTATATTTTGTAAAGTATCAAACGATCAGGAGGGCGACATGTAGGAACTCACGTTTTACAGTAAGAGTTGCAGACGTTGAGAACTCTCCACTAATAAACTGAGCAGTGCAAGTCAAAAGTTTACCATTATCACTTAGGGAGGGAATAAAAGTCAGATTTGACACTATAGTGTATGTATTGTTGGGAGTCTGTTTGGTGTTTAATGAACTTTGCATGTTGTTGTAGTTCCAGATGACACTTGGTGTGTTTTTCCTGCACTTAAAGATAACAGAGCAAGTGACATTCTTCGCCATGTCCTCGTTAACTCCCCTGGTGGTTCATTCATAGTAATTTCCTGAAATGGACCTGAGCAAAAAAGTTAGAGTGAAGATTAATGATAGCAATTGTTGTTTAATTCAAGTAAAACCTGCCATTAAACTTACATTCAACGTTGAGTGGAATTTCCTTGGTGGCTTTCTGACCCCCAGAGTAGCTAACAGTACAAGTCACACTCTGGTGATCTTCTTTTACTTCCCAAACTCGTTCTACTGTCCTTTCCCAAATCCCATCAGATACCAGTGTGTCCATGATCTGATCTTTTCCAGGTATACCATTTAGGGTTACAGTTGGGGGAGCAGAAATACATGTGTGCCGCACACTCCAGGACACAGTGCCCTGCTCTCCCACTCTGGGAATACCAATAATATTTAGCTCTGGTTCTGGTGCATGTTCTGTGAATAACACATATTTAAGAGCCATAGTGATACAGTAACTTCTGAGTTCTATGTTCCAGAAATACGAATGTTTACATAATTGTAGTATTTTTTAACAGCCAGTTTGTGGGAATTACATTCATTGGTTACTCTGTTATACTAAACATCCCTATACTATATTACTGCACATTTGTTAGTTTGTTTTTTATATAGAAAGGCACCAAAGCAACAAAAAAAATTATAAATGACTGAATCTCCAAAAGTTGATTCTGTTCATCTGGACGTAGCGTTTTGTGGGAGAAATTTTTCGTCACTCATCCAAGTGAATTCTTCAGTCACAGCTGACTGCAGGTTTCTCCAATCTTATAAACAGTAAACAGCAATTCGTAACAACAATATTGCAAAAGTGGAAGCAGAGCAACTACAGACGAAAGTTTCGGCCTGTCTCAGCAATGCAAAGCCCCCAGCATCCAACATCACCATGGAGGAGAGGAAGGCACTCACATCACTTAGTGATGACAACAACATTACCATCCTTCCGGCAGACAAGGGTAGGTGCACAGTATTGCTAAACCAGAAAGACTATCATGAGAAAATTTTGTCACTACTCAGTGATGAAAATACTTATGAGCCCCTGAAATGAGACCCAGGAAGTGGCTATAGGAAGAGGGTGATAGACTGTCTGAAGCAGTTAGAACAAGACAAGGCTATTGACCGGACCTCATACCACAGGCTATACCCAGGGGAGACTACGCCAAGTCTGTATGGTTTACCAAAAATACACAAACAGGGTGCACCTTTAAGACCGATTGTCTGTATGATCAACTCGGTCACCTATAACATCTCCAAGTTTCTGGCTTCGATCCTCAACCCGCTGGTGGGCAGCTCTGAACACCACATCCAGAACACCCTGGATGGATTGGAACTGTGTCTTCATTCCACCTACTTCACATACAAGGATCAGTTCTACAGGCAGAAATATGGGTGTGCCATGGGCTCCCCAGTTTCACCCATCATGGCCAATTTGTACATGGAAGAAGTACAAGGCTTTGCTATCATACCCTGGATCACCACCAAGTCATTGGTTCAGATATGTGGATGACACCTGGGTGAAAATCAAATCTCAGGACGTACCACAATTCACGGATCACATTAACTCGGTGGACCAACACATCAAATTCACCAGGGAGGATATGAAAAGTGGCAGGTTAGCCTTCTTAGACTGTGATATTTCCATCAGTAATGGGGGACATCTAAAAGCTGACGTGTACCGTAAACCTACGCATACGGATCAGTATCTAAGGTTTGACTCTCATCATCCACTGGAGCACAAACTGGGTGTCATCAGGACGCTACAACACAGAGCGAACACCATCCCCACTGACACAGCGGCCAGGGAGGCAGAAGGACAGCACATCAAGAAGGCCCTGAGTAAATGTGGTTATCCCAGCTGGACTTTTGTCAAAGCTGGAAAGGCACCTAAAGAAAGCTCCAGCCGATCCAGGAGAGAAGGAAAACCGCTGCCCAAGCGAAAACTTGTAGTAATCCCATATGTGTCAGGAGTATCGGAGCAGTTGAGATGCATTTTTTCTACAGGGAGTGCAGAATTATTAAGCAAGTTGTATTTTTGAGGAATAATTTTATTATTGAACAACAACCATGTTCTCAATGAACCCAAAAAACTCATTAATATCAAAGCTGAATGTTTTTGGAAGTAGTTTTTAGTTTGTTTTTAGTTTTAGCTATTTTAGGGGGATATCTGTGTGTGCAGGTGACTATTACTGTGCATAATTATTAGGCAACTTAACAAAAAACAAATATATACCCATTTCAATTATTTATTTCTACCAGTGAAACCAAT
The DNA here is from genome assembly GCF_001858045.2 of Oreochromis niloticus. Lineage (NCBI taxonomy): Eukaryota > Metazoa > Chordata > Actinopteri > Cichliformes > Cichlidae > Oreochromis > Oreochromis niloticus. The sequence goes on along the minus strand of NC_031976.2, from coordinate 16,795,739 downwards.
ATAACATCTCCACATTCACAAATATACATTTCTGACATTCAAAAACAAAACAAAAACAAATCAGCGACCAATATAGCCACCTTTCTTTGCAAGGACACTCAAAAGCCTGCCATCCATGGATTCTGTCAGTGTTTTGATCTGTTCACCATCAACATTGCGTGCAGCAGCAACCACAGCCTCCCAGACACTGTTCAGAGAGGTGTACTGTTTTCCCTCCTTGTAAATCTCACATTTGATGATGGACCACAGGTTCTCAATGGGGTTCAGATCAGGTGAACAAGGAGGCCATGTCATTAGTTTTTCTTCTTTTATACCCTTTCTTGCCAGCCACGCTGTGGAGTACTTGGACGCGTGTGATGGAGCATTGTCCTGCATGAAAATCATGTTTTTCTTGAAGGATGCAGACTTCTTCCTGTACCACTGCTTGAAGAAGGTGTCTTCCAGAAACTGGCAGTAGGACTGGGAGTTGAGCTTGACTCCATCCTCAACCCGAAAAGGCCCCACAAGCTCATCTTTCATGATACCAGCCCAAACCAGTACTCCACCTCCACCTTGCTGGCGTCTGAGTCGGACTGGAGCTCTCTGCCCTTTACCAATCCAGCCACGGGCCCATCCATCTGGCCCATCAAGACTCACTCTCATTTCATCAGTCCATAAAACCTTAGAAAAATCAGTCTTGAGATATTTCTTGGCCCAGTCTTGACGTTTCAGCTTGTGTGTCTTGTTCAGTGGTGGTCGTCTTTCAGCCTTTCTTACCTTGGCCATGTCTCTGAGTATTGCACACCTTGTGCTTTTGGGCACTCCAGTGATGTTGCAGCTCTGAAATATGGCCAAACTGGTGGCAAGTGGCATCTTGGCAGCTGCACGCTTGACTTTTCTCAGTTCATGGGCAGTTATTTTGCGCCTTGGTTTTTCCACACGCTTCTTGCGACCCTGTTGACTATTTTGAATGAAACGCTTGATTGTTCAATGATCACGCTTCAGAAGCTTTGCAATTTTAAGACTGCTGCATCCCTCTGCAAGATATCTCACTATTTTTGACTTTTCTGAGCCTGTCAAGTCCTTCTTTTGACCCATTTTGCCAAAGGAAAGGAGGTTGCCTAATAATTATGCACACCTGATATAGGGTGTTGATGTCATTAGACCACACCCCTTCTTATTACAGAGATGCACATCACCTAATATGCTTAATTGGTAGTAGGCTTTCGAGCCTATACAGCTTGGAGTAAGACAACATGCATGAAGAGGATGATGTGGACAAAATACTCATTTGCCTAATAATTCTGCACTCCCTGTAAACACCGGGTCTCTGTGGCTTTTAAACCCCAAAACACGCTGCGCCAAAAATTGGTCCACCCCAAGGATCGGGTCCCCCGACAAAAACAGAGTAACATAGTGTACGCTGTTAAGTGCCAGGAGGATTGCCAGGATTTATACATCTGGGAAACCAAACAACCTCTGGCGAAGCGGATGGCACAAAACAGAAGAGCTGCCTCGTCAGGCCAGGACTCTGCAGTCTATTTACACCTACAAGCCAGTGGACACTCTTTCAAGGATGAGGATGTACACATCTTGGACAGGGAGGAACGCTGGTTTGAGCGCGGAGTCAAGGAGGCCATTTACGTGAAAAGGGAAAGACCATCTCTCAATCGAGGAGGGGGCCTAAGGGTACATCTTTCGCCATCTTACAATGCTGTGATTGCAGCCATTCCCCAACTCTCTGTGAATGGTACTCATGGCCATTGATCAGTGGGCTTTGATCAGTGGGTTTTGGTCAGTGGTTGTTGATCAATGGTCATGAGAATTTGCATAATTAAGATTAAGGAATTGACCTCCCAGCCCATTGTTCCTTCAGTGGGCTGGTTTCAGTCATTATGCAAATGTACTGTTTATAAGATTGGGGAAACCTGCAGTCAGCTGAGACTGAAGCAGTCACTTGGATGAGTGACGAAACGTTTCTCCCACAAAACGCTACGTCCAGATGAACAGAATCAACTTTTGGAGATTTACTTACCTGGATGATTGAGCATGCATCAAGATATAAATGACTGAATGTAGTGACAAGTGAAGTCCTGACTCAAGCTTTCTGTAAGCATTTTTGGAATTTAAGTTGAATTGACTGTAAATGGGAATTCAGTGACACTTACCTGAAACAATAAGTTCAGTAGATCCATCATAAAATGAGTGACCTACGGTGTGATAGGAAGTAATTGCGTTCTTTGCAAATACAAGTACTGATTTTTAATCATGACTTTATCGTTGTTTCAATATTAAAAAAGGGTGCAAGAGTGACGTTAGGTCAATGTCAGATTCCAACGTTGATTCAATAGAATCACCTGATATTGACTAAACATTGTTTCAATGTCTCCTTGCTATCTGGGAGCTGTGGTTCTGGTGCATGTTCTGTTAATTCAAAGCAAAAATTGAGAGCTATAATGACAAAGCAACCTCTGAGTCATTTGCACAAATTTATAACTGCAATTAAACAAACTACTATTTTATGTCTCTCTTAATGTTTTGATATAAGTATTGTAGTTTTAAGTGTTATTGAAATGCATTTATTGAGTTTAGACAACACTGTGCCGGAAATAACTCAAGGTTCTAACTACAACTTAGATGCAGAGGCAAATCATTGCAAGTCATACATGCACAAAACTAAAATATAAATAAGTAATTAAAAAAAAAAAGATCTTTTTCAGACTACAGAAGCTTTTGCCATGAGGCCTTAAGCTTGTTGCATTATACATTTTCATTGAAATTTTTTTTTAAATCAGAGAGGAATCAGTTTGTCATGGTAAGGGTTACTTTCTGTAGTAACTTAGATGTCTATCCTTGTAATTGAGGTTGAATTGAGGAAATTAATGAATGCTTACCTGAAACAATAAGTTCAATAGAGGTATCATAAAATGTATGATCAATAGTGCGGTAAGAATCAATGCGGTTCTTATCTATCCATAGATAAAGTCGGTCATGGTTGTGTGACATCTCCAGCCTTTCAATTTTAAGACTACAGTTCTGCTCCACCACTGATCCAGTCAAGCTTGTTCGACCATTTTCCATCTCTTCTGGAAGAGGGGTCAATTTTTACACTCCTTCTGAGTTCCCCGGATTCTAAAAAGTTGGTTTTCGGTTTTGTGAAAGCTTTCTGAGTATTTAAATTTTAAATCTGACTTTTTGAAGATGGCATGGGAGGAGGAGCTTGGTTTGCAAATTGGAGATGAGGTGTGGGAGAGGAGTCTGTAGGATCCATTCTTGATCTATAAATGCAAGGCATCAGTTAATTCAATTCAAAGTGCTTCACAGACTTCATTATTCAAAAACTAAACTGCACAGGATTTTTCCTTCTATTAGTTCGATATGTGATCGTTGTAAACTTGGAGAAGGCTCTCTCACTCATTTATTTTGGACTTGTCCCAAATTGCATAATTATTGGTTGGACATTTTTAAATGTTTTTCTGATATCTATAATTGCACATTAGAGCCGGACCCAATAATTGCATTGTTTGGATCTTCCTCTTCCCTTTTACACCTCAGCTCTGCTGCACAAACTACAGTTTTGTTCGGAATGGTAATTGCTAAGAAAATTATCTTGACTCTCTGGAAGTCGGATATTGTACCTCAATTCAAAATATGGCTGGCAGAACTGACTGCTCTACTGCATATGGGGAGAATTAGGTACACATTAGCGGACAAACTTAGTAATTTCTTTGATGTGTGGCAGCCATTTTTAGATTATGTATTAAAACAAAGTCCTGTTTGATCGATCACCAATAACTCAGCCTACCACCTTAGCGTTTTATTTCTGTTTATTGCCAGTGTTGAAGTAGTATTTTTGTCGTTGCAGTGTAATCTTTTGCCTTGTGTGTTTTTGCCCTTGCTGTTGTGTTGTCTGTTGTTTTTTTGTTTTTTGGTTTTTTTGTGTCTTTTTTTTCCTTATATCAAAAAATCTCAATAAACATACTTAAAAAAAAAAAAGCTTGTTCGACCATTAAATTTACTAATAACACTCCCTCCTTGGTTGAATACAGCTGGGTATTCATTCTTCTGATACAAGTACCATATAACCTTAAGGTTATTAGGCTGAGAGTTTTTGTACAAAAGTTTACATGGAATGATGAGACATGACCCTTTCAACCCAGTTATGGTGCCTGGAGCAGTGAAGGACCAACCCAGATTCAGTATGTTTCCTGCAAAAGAGAAGAGACGTTTGAAGCACCTTTTTGATCTTAACAAAAAATAAATAAATATTGGTAGCCACCAATGTTACTTCCCATCCTAGTAGATGCACGTATGGTATAAATTTGAAAACGGTAGGTGATTTTTGAAAAGTTGTCCTGTGAACTTGAGCCAGATGGCTTCATTCTTGACTTCTTGCATTCTCAAACTCGAGTGTCCATAATTGTGGCTTGATGGCAATACCCTCAGCCTTTTACGCCTGACACTAAAAAAGGGCTCACACTCACTTAGCCTCCATTATTTGTATTTGTAAAATCTAAAAAATCCATCTCTGCATCAGGTCTGGTATCATGATTGATGCAAGTCCTCTGTCAGTCTTTGTATTTCTGAGATATGATTCAAGTATTCATAAATGGTTAAAAAAAATGGCTAATTGCTGATAATGGGCGCTGGTACCACTGGAAAACTTGGTCATCAGCCTATTATTATTAGTAGTAGTAGTAGTGGTAGTATTAAAGTACATTTCAAAAGCATGTAGAAAAACTATGATTAGTAAAATCATTTTTATTGCAGATGTAGTTTGTGAGAGAATACAAATGCAGGACAATCCTATAAATGCTGTAAGAGTTTTAGGTGTATGTTAGCTGTTAAATTTAGATAAATATTTGTACTTACTCTTTACCCGTAGAGTGATGCTTGCTTCTTTTGTCTGACCTCCAGGGAAACGTGCATAGCATATCAGCGATCTTCCATTGTCATTAGCTGATGCTGTAAATGTCAGTGTGGAGACAGTCCTCCACTGAGCCCCCCCCGATAACTTGCTAGTATCAGAAGAGGCTGGCATATTACCATAATTCCATGTCAGTGTTGGAATATTTCGATAGCATGTGTACGAAACAGTGCAGGTTACTTTATTTGGGTCTCCCTCCAGAAATTCATATGATGCAGAGCTGACAGTCAGCCCTGAAATGGAGCCTGGGATACAATTAAAAATGGTTAAATATCAAAGATGGCTTAGGGTAAAATGTAATTACTTTCATCACTTACATTGTGATGTTAAGGTTTTAGATGCTGATACAGAGCGACCACCACGGTGTTGGACATAGCACTCCACAGTTTGATATTCTTTCTCTATGAACAAAGTGGTTGTCAGCATAGTTTTGGATCTTCCATCAGATAGAGATCTATTAGTTAGACGTTCATCTCGCTGTGGGATGTTGAGCCTCAGACTTGGGGGGATGTGGCACAAGTGTGGTAAACACTGCATTGCACTGTTACAGCGGCTAAACAACAGCAGCATGTTCAAGCTTGATAAGCTGTTGTTAGAATTTATTTAATATCACTTTTGTACGTAGCTGACGGCTGGTAACTGTGCAGGGGCGGGTCTAGCAAAGTTTTGCCAGGGGGGCAGGTAGGGCATTACCAGGGAAAAGGGGGGCACAAAGACATACTTTTCTTTCTTATTCTCATTTAAAATGTCTAGCTTTTAATAAATAATTATCTGAATCTTACACCCAAAGTTTTAATCTGATGTAAAATGTATACAAGTCCATTACTGTATATAGTAACTATTAAGTCTAATATATACCTTAGTAAGCTATAGTACTTTTTCCTTTGGGCAGGCACCATCTGTGCAGTCTGCAATTCTGTTGAAGAAAGATGTTGAATCTGTTTAATTATTCTTGAAAAATAATTTATTTCTGTGCATTTTTTTTCACACTGCATCAAATTAAAGTTGATTACGTCGATTAAGCATCATGAGGTGGAGGGTGGGGGGTTCCCTATTTTTTTTTTTTGCTGGGAGTTTGTAACCCTATTAGTTAGGTTGCTTAATATTTCCGCTAGTACTCTTTAAAATACCAGAATAGGGAGGATGGAGTACGTTTAAGTTTATTAGATTGATCAGTGTTGCTGAACTATGAAATATTTTGGGTGCAGTGTAGTTTTTGCATACAGGTATAAGAGAATAGCTTTGGTGTTTGTTTGTTTTTTTTAAACTTGAGTATGAACTTATACGAAATGCAGCAAGATATTTAAAAAAAACAGTTTTATTGATTAAAAAACACATCGGATTCATATCGGTGTCGGCAGATATCCAAATTTATGATATCGGTATCGGACATAAAAAAGTGGTATCGTGCCATCTCTAATATATATATATATATGGAAATTACCATACCTAGACTACAGAAGCACAGGAATGGTCCAGACCCAGACATCTTGTTAATGGTATAACATTCCTGAAATACATATATGAAATTACCAAATTACCATCCTATTTTTATTCAGTGTACAACTAAAAGCAAAAAAATCACAAATTCTAAAGTTGTGCCATTCAATGGGCCATAATTCTAATGTTGAGACAATAGAGTCAATCAATAAAAAGACCAACAACAACAGACACATAAACACGAGCACTCAGAGAGGACAACTCCCCCTAAAGGGTAAGGGCTATGCTAAAACCTTGACATTTTATGATGTTTTTATTACAATATGATGACATCAGTCTGTTATGTTGTCTTTGTGAAATCGTAGGGCATCTTATTGGAAAAATAAAACGTGTGTTGTGCAGCTCTCTCCATGTTCTTTCATGTGATATATTACTTGATATGTTTTCTTGAAAAAAATTTTCAAGGTCAACTTTGACCTTGGGGACTAACAATGAAGATCAAGATCACATACTTGGCCGACGCAGGTACTCATGACTCCCCTAAGTTTAGTATTTTTTGTTATATTTGAAGACAATCCATAAGATATTGCAAGGTCTAGGCTTTACTGATTTTTACATTTGGTATGACCTTGATCTATATGGAGGACCACAAGAGCCACGCGCATCGAAATAAAGAATTCTGTGCTTAAATAATGAATTGTAGAATAAATTCTGCATTTGCGCCTGGATGATGGCCGCTTTCAGCGATACCATCGTCTTTCCCTCGCTCAGTTTGAGGACCTGCTGTCCCGCGTCGGTCCCAGCATCGCCCGCCTAGACACCAACTACAGGCGCTCAATCCCACCTGCAGAGCGCCTGTCCATCTGCCTGCGGTTAGTAAAAGTGTTTAATACGGAGGTCCTTTATTGAGACCTGTGCTAATATATGCTAACCTATCCGTTTATACACTGCTAACATGGATGTGGTATGCTATCAGTGAATGCTGTCGGTGTTTACTGATAGCAAACTGTGGTATGGAGACGACTGTTTATAATATTTCTAGTGATACTCGAAAGGTTTCATCAAGTCCCGGTTTAATTCGATTTATGCTGTTATCAGTGTTTGCAATGATAGCATGGCTGTGGTGTCATATCAATTCAATTCAATTCAATTCAATTTTATTTATATAGCGCCAAATCACAACAAAAGTCGCCTCAAGGCGCTTTATATTGTACAGTAGATAGCACAATAATAAATACAGAGAAAAGCCCAACAATCATATGACCCCCTATGAGCAAGCACTTTGGCGACAGTGGGAAGGAAAAACTCCCTTTTAACAGGAAGAAACCTCCGGCAGAACCAGGCTCAGGGAGGGGCGGCCATCTGCTGCGACCGGTTGGGGTGAAGAAGGAAAACAGGATAAAGACATGCTGTGGAAGAGAGACAGAGATTAATAACAGATATGATTCGATGCAGAGAGGTCTATTAACACATAGTGAGTGAGAAAGGTGAGTGGAAGGGAAAAACTCAATGCATCATGGGAATCCCCGGCAGCCTACGTCTATTGCAGCATAACTAAGGGAGGATTCAGGGTCACCTGGTCCAGCCCTAACTATATGCTTTAGCAAAAAGGAAAGTTTTAAGCCTAATCTTGAAAGTAGAGATAGTGTCTGTCTCCCGAATCCAAACTGGAAGCTGGTTCCACAGAAGAGGGGCCTGAAAACTGAAGGCTCTGCCTCCCATTCTACTTTTAAATACTCTAGGAACAACAAGTAAGCCTGCAGAGCGAGAGCGAAGTGCTCTAATGGGGTGATATGGTACTACAAGGTCATTAAGATAAGATGGGGCCTGATTATTTAAGACTTTGTATGTGAGGAGCAGGATTTTGAATTCAATTCTGGATTTAACAGGAAGCCAATGAAGGGAAGCCAAAACAGGAGAAATATGCTCTCTCTTTCTAGTCCCTGTCAGTACCCTTGCTGCAGCATTTTGGATCAGCTGAAGGCTTTTCAGTGAGTTTTTAGGACATCCTGATAATAAAGAATTACAGTAGTCCAGCCTGGAAGTAATAAATGCATGAACTAGTTTTTCAGCATCACTCTGAGACAGGATATTTCTAATTTTAGAGATGTTGCGCAAATGGAAGAAAGCAGTCTTACATATTTGTTTAATATGTGCATTGAAGGACATGTCCTGGTCAAAAATGACTCCAAGGTTCCTCACAGTGTTACTGGAGGCCGAGGTAATGCCATCCAGAGTAAGAATCTGCTTAGATACCATAGTTCTAAGATTTTCAGGGCCGAGTACAATAACCTCAGTTTTATCTGAATTAAGAAGCAGAAAGTTAGCGGCCATCCAGGTCTTTATGTCTTTAAGACATTCCTGCAGTTTCACTAATTGGTGTGTGTTACCTGGCTTCATGGATAGATAGAGCTGCGTGTCATCTGCATAGCAGTGAAAATTTATGCTATGTCTTCTAATGATGCTGCCTAAGGGAAGCATGTATAATGTAAATAGAATTGGTCCTAGCACTGAACCCTGTGGAACACCATATTTAACCTTAGTGTGTGAAGAGGACTCTCCATTTACTTGAACAAATTGGAGTCTATTAGATAGATATGATACAAACCACTGCAGTGCAGTACCTGTAATACCTACAGCATGTTCTAATCGCTCTAATAGGATATTATGGTCAACAGTATCAAACGCAGCACTGAGGTCTAGCAGGACAAGCACAGAGATGAGTCCACTGTCAGAGGCCATAAGAAGATCATTTGTAACCTTCACTAAAGCTGTTTCTGTGCTGTGATGAGCTCTGAAACCTGACTGAAACTCTTCAAATAAGCCATTCCTCTGCAGATGATCTGTTAGCTGTTTGACAACTACTCTTTCAAGGATTTTTGATATGAAAGGAAGGTTGGAGATTGGCCTATAATTAGCTAAGACAGCTGGGTCTAGAGATGGCTTTTTAAGTAAAGGTTTAACTACAGCCACCTTGAAGGCCTGTGGTACATAGCCGATTATTAGAGAGAGGTTGATCATATTTAAGATCGAAGAATTAATTAATGGCAGGACTTCTTTGAGCAGTTTTGTAGGAATGGGGTCTAAAAGACACGTTGATGGTTTGGAGGAATTAATTATTGAAGTTAACTCAGAAAGATCAATTGGAGAAAAAGAGTCTAACTTAACACCGATGGTACTAAAAGTAGCTGTAGATAATATTACATCTGTGGGATGATTATTGGTAATTTTTTCTCTAATGATAAAAATTTTATTTGTGAAGAAGTTCATGAAGTCATTACTAGTTAACGTTAAAGGGATTGTTGGCTCAGTAGAGCTCTGACTTTTTGTCAGCCTGGCTACAGTGCTGAAGAGAAACCTGGGGTTGTTCTTATTTTCTTCAATCAGTGACGAATAGTAAGATGTTCTGGCTTTGCGGAGGGCTTTCTTATAAAGCAGCAAACTATTTCTCCAGGCTAAATGATGATCCTCTAAATTTGTGACACGCCATTTCCTCTCCAGCTTACGAGTTATCTGCTTTAGGCTACGTGTTTGAGAATTATACCACGGAGTCAGGTACTTCGGATTTGAGGCTTTAGTTTTCACAGGAGCTACAGTATCCAGAGTCGTACGTAGAGAGGAGGTAAAATTATTAACAAGATAATCGACCTCTGTTGGAGTAGCGTTCAGATAGCTGCTCTGCTCTATGTTGGTACAGGGCATTGAAGATGATAACAGTGGGTGGATTATATTCTTAAACTTAGTTACAGCACTTTCAGAAAGACATCTACTTTGATAAAGTCTACTCTCCACTGCTGTGTAATCAATTATTGTAAATGTAAATGTTATCAGGAAATGATCAGACAGCAGAGGGTTTTCAGGAAACACTGTTAAATGTCCAGTTTCTATGCCATATGTTAAAACAAGATCTAGAGTGTGATTAAAGTGGTGGGTGGGTTCTTTTACATTTTGAGAGAAGCCAATTGAGTCTAATAACAGATTAAATGCGATGTTGAGGCTGTCATTTTTAGCATCTACATGGATGTTAAAATCACCCACAATAATTATTTTATCTGAGCTGAGCACTAAATCAGATAAAAAGTCTGAGAAATCAGAGAGAAACTCTGTGTAAGGCCCAGGTGGACGATAGATGATAACAAGTAAGACTGGTTTCTGAGTTTTACAGCTGGGGTGGACGAGGCTAAGCATCAGGCTTTCAAATGAATTAAAAGTCTGTCTTGGTCTTTCGTTAATTAATAGACTGGTGTGAAAAATTGCTGCCACACCGCCCCCTCGGCCTGTGCTTCGGGATTTCTGGTAGTTAGAATGACTCAGGGGTGTTGATTCATTTAAACTAACATACTCATCCTGCTGCAACCAGGTTTCTGTAAGGCAGAGTAAATCGATTTGTTGATCAATTATTAAGTCATGTACTAACAGAGACTTGGAGGAGAGAGACCTAATATTTAATAATCCACATTTCACTGTTTTACTCTTTGGTTCAGATGCGGATACTGTATTGTTCTTTCTTTGTGATTTTTTATGTTTAAGTTGTTTATTGCTGGTTTTTAGTTTGTTTTTTGTCTTTTTGGGAGCTGACACAGTCTCAATGGAGATGGGTTTTTGGGGGGGTAGCAGGAGGAGAGAAGCTGCAGAGAGGCGTGTAAGACTGCAACTCTGCTTCCTGGTCCCAACTCTGGATAGTCATATTTTGGGGGGTTTAATAAATTGGTCCATATTTCTAGAAATGAGAGCTGCTCCATCCAAAGTGGGATGGATGCCGTCTCTCCTAACAAGACCAGGTTTCCTCCAGAAGGTTTGCCAATTATCTATGAAGCCCACATCGTTTCTGGGACACCACTCAGACAGCCAGCAATTTAAGGAGAACATGCGGCTAAACATGTCACTCCTGGTCTGATTGGGGAGGGGACCAGAGAAAACTACAGAGTCCGACATTGTTTTGGCAAAGTTACACACCGATTCAATATTGATTTTAGTGACCTCCGATTGGCGTAACCGGGTGTCATTACTGCCGACGTGAATTATGATCTTACTGTATTTACGTTTACCCTTAGCCAGCAGTTTTAAATTTCCTTCAATGTCGCCTGCTCTGGCCCCTGGAAGACAATTGACTATGGTTGCCGGTGTCTCTAGCTTCACATGTCTGAGAACAGAATCACCAATTACCAGAGTTTGACCCCCGGCGGGTGTGTCGCCGAGTGGGGAAAAACGGTTAGACACATGAACAGGTTGGTGGTGTACCTGGGGCTTCAGTTTAAGACTATGCTTCCTCCTCACCGTCACCCAGCCGCCCTCTTTCCCCAGCTGCTTGGGGTCTGCCGGGGAACAGCTAGCGGGGCCTACGCTATCTTCGGCTGCACCAGCTACAGGGGCCTGGCTAGCTACGGGTGAATGAAGGGTGCGAAGCCGAGTCTCCAATTCAGTAATCCTGGCCTCCAGAGCTGCAAATATGCTACATTTGTTACAGGTATCATTACTGCTAAAGGAGGCCGAGGAGTAACTAAACATCTGACACAATGAGCAGGAAAGTGCAGGAGGGACAGGTGAAGTAGCCATGGTGCTAACGAGTCGGCTACGAGCTAAGCTAAGCTAGCGAAACAGTAAAGACACAGTGAGTGAATACTTTGGCTACAAATTAGGTAGTGAGTACACAGAAAGGGTGATTCAGATGAAGCACGTTAAGATTATACTATGAAGAAGGGATGTATCAAAAGATTTAAATTAAATTGCTAAGCAGAAAAGCTACTCAGAAACACCACTGTGTTTGAGCAGGAACAGGAAGTGATACTCTACCACAAAGCGAGCGAACACCAAGTGACAGCGCCACAAAGATATCAATGTATGCTCTCCGTGTTTGCTGATATCAAACTGTGGTATGAGGACCACTGTGGGTTAATCTTTGTAGTGATACTCACTCCTTTTATTTTATTTAGACCTGGTTTAATTCTGGTATATTTGAATATTTGTATATAATCCCTGCAGCTGTCAGACTCTATAACAGGGGTCACCAGCCTTTCTTAAAACTGAGCGCTAGATAAAATTGTGAACAGTTTGGTTCATCTTTAGTTATATGGTTCTATCTAGCATATTCTATCTTGATATGCTATGTCTTATCACAGGTTAATTTTTCAAAAATATTAACAATGATTTGAATAATTGGTCTTCACTATGTTCCTATATACAGTGGTATGCAAAGGTTTGGGCAACCTTGTCATTATTTTCCTGTATAAATCGCTGGTTGTTACAATAAAAAATGTCAGTTACATATATCATATAGGAGACACACACATTGATATACACTAAATATTTATTTCATTTCTTTTTTTGTTGTGCCCAAATTTATGGACCTGCCTGATTTTGTTTAAACTATTGCACACTTTCTGTAAATCCAATAAACTTCATTTCACTTCTCAAATATCACTGTGTGTGTGTGTGTGTCTCCTATATGATATATTTAACTGACATTTTTTATTGAAACAACCAACGATTTATACAGGAAAATAATGACTATTAACAAGGTTGCCCAAACTTTTGCATACCACTGTATTAGTATATTTTATCATTAGTATAATATGAAATAAATTCTACGTGTGTAGTAGAACTGAGACATTAGTCATTACAAAAATTTATTTCAAATAATATTACAATTTACAAACAGAAAAACATTAAACATAAATATATAAAATATAACTATTTACAGAGAGACAGGAATAAAAAGGACCCAGCTTAAAGCGGAAGAGCCTCAGGGAGAAGGAGGAGAAAAACAAGAACATTGTTTCTGCCCTGGAGAGCCTGCTGCCTAATCAGAAAACTACTGATTGCTAGGGTCCAATGTTTCCAAATTTAACACAGCTGTGCTGTTTTCAAAAACGAATTTATAAATGTGAAATTTCACTAATACTCTCGTCTGAGGCGGCATGCTCTCCAGAGCAGGAACAAGGCTGAGGAGGAAATGCTCCATTGGAGACTGGCGTGGCCTCTTCAGAGACTCCAGGATGGCCAGCTCCACCGCCGATGGACCGTCCTGGGACCCGTCTCTCATCCGCCTCTGAGCTGTCCTCCTCTGTGGGCCTGTAAAACAGCACAAAACAACACAAAGTAATGAGAAGGCTGCTACTAGATTTTCATTTTCAACATTGAAAAAAAAACCCTGATGTAATCAGATTGGTTGTAGATATTTAGCAAAGGGAATCACAAGTGAATCCAACCGAGTAAAAAGCTATCAGTGCTTGCTGTACATACCTGTGGGTGCAGCAGCAGGAGAAGCAACAGGGGATAGCTCTGCTGCAGAATCAGTTGACTCTGTCAAGACAATATTAAATGTTAACAGGTTGAAAACAATAGTCATAGAGAAATGATATACAGTGGTCCCTCATTTATTGCAGCAGGGGTTGTCAGAATAACTAGCCCCTCGCCACACACTTTATATGTGACACACTAATGTGTGATCCCATTAGAAGTAGTACTTGTTAAGAATGAGAGATTTGTCACCGAAGTGAACTATGTGTAAGAGGTAGTTGCACTCCCCGGCCTCCGGGTGGCGCATTGCTCAGTGAGACAGAATAGCGAGGTCATAGGTCCTCCTCTCCAATATGGCAGAAGCGAGGCAAAGAGAAACTTCACCAGTCGTCTCTGTCTCATCATTTCCCTGTTTTGCAGGTTAGTAACCGGTAAAACTATATTAAAACGGTTGTAAAATATTGATAAGAAACACAGCTAAATGTGGGGGTATAAATCAGTGGGTAAACCCTGTTATTTGTTACGTTTATTTGTTAAGTAGAAGGACTGGAAAAATGCCGAAGCCTAGCCAGCCACGGGCGCCATTTTGGTTTCATTTTGCACTCATTTCAGGACGTTTAGCTGAATAAGCTCCCTGTTGTATCCTGATATTGTGAATATGAATGTTAATATGCTGTTGGCAGTGAGGAATGTCTGTTTACTGGTTTTAAAAAGTGATTTTGAGAATGTTAAAGCTAAAGCTAAGCCTGTCAGCATACGCATGCCTCTTTCATGTATTTGTGAGCTACTAAGCTAAATTGGTTTAAGACCAAGCACTGGTATGGTGGTTAAAACAATCAGAATACATAGGTATTTGGGTTAAAAGTTAAATAGAGGTAAAAATGTATTTGAACATGCATTTCATATTGTTTCGAATTGTCATTCAGAGAGAATAGCTGTGTAAATGATTCGAAGGTCACTACACGTGAAGTATTCTTGTTTCCCATGTAAAGATCGTGGTATTGCAGCTTGAACATACAGACGGTTTTCTGGTTATTTCTGTTGCATATGGGGAATGTTGGTGCTGCAAATTGAAAATACACGTGATTGTGTAAATAAATATGGCAGAAGCGAGGCAAAGAGAAACTTCACCAGTCGTCTCTGTCTCATCATTTCCCTGTTTTGCAGGAACATTTAATCTGTTTTACCGGCCCAAACTCTGGGTCGGTTACAGATACACTTTTTTTTCACACACACATGAACATTACTCACAGTTCTCACAAGTTGATTCTCAAAGTGCAAACTTTGTAGATTTCACAACTTAAAAGTATTATTATGCCACGTTTTGTCTTCATCTGCCTGCCACTTTTGTGCGCCTTTTTCCCTCCTGGTGCAGGTGTCTATTTCCGAATGAGGGTCATAGTTATGGGTGTTTTTGTGCTGTTTTTTCTATTGGACGTGATGGTTATCAAAACCAAACATGATAAATTTGGTAAGCGCAGGAGACACGACACGGAGGAGATTTGTCAATCAGGCTGCAGAATGCAATGCGCATTGTTGAAAGCTGTACGGTGCAATAAAAAACTGCGAAAAAGCGAGGCAGTGACGGATGAACAGCGGGACCACTGTGTGCTATTTATTAATAAACAATAACATATATTCCTATATGACAACATGCATAAAAGCAGAAAGGTATTTGTACATCAGTGGGAAAATAGCGGGGCAGTAGGCGGGCTTGCTAGCTTTTGTGCGGCTTCCCCAGGTCAGTCAAAAATTTCAAAAGAGAAATGAATGAACTTACCAGGTTGCCAGCTTCACATATCTTCCTCCAAGCTAGGTCCTTTTAAGTCCTGTCTCGGTACAGAAAGCAGCTGGTGGCGTACAGCTCCGGGTGGTTTGCTACGGCGTTGATTAGCCTTTCCTCCATATTGAATGAAGTATGAAGGGCTTTGGCTGGACCTGCCCCTTTGACCTACTAGGTCAGACTCACGTCACCAGGCTCCTGATTGGTTGTCGCGGCGCGAATTGACGCTGGAGTTCAGATTTTTCCAACTCGAGCGGTAGACGCGATACACGCGAATGCACAAAATGAAACACAAAAACTGACACGCATATTTTTTGCGACGCAAATCTGCTTCTGAATTTTCGTGGGACCCGCAATCACGCATCATCGCGCTTTTCCATTGACTTTACATGTAAACCTGATGCTCTGTTCGCGTCTATCGCGTTCGGTGTGAACACACCGTTAGTATCACAAAATAATGTAGTAACATCTGGACTGACGAGTTTACTTTCAGCATTTTAATTACTAGTTTAAAGGCTGTAGGTTGCAGCCATTGCTCTAACACTGTATAAATGTAACAGGCCTCAGTGCTGGTTCTAATAGTCTGAGCTGCTTCAAGCTTTATTTGTGAAGAGCACAGCAGTTTACAAAACACGTAGCTAGCTCGTACAGCTGCGACGTAAAATTTAAAAGCTAAAGCTAAGATGACAAATTTTCATAAGCTAAGATAAGGGTTAAAATAACGGGGCTACCTGCGGTGATGCTAGCGTTAGCCATGTTAGCACGTTACCTTCAACAGGTGGTCAGACTGCGAAAACAGGAACTCAGTCAGAAGTTGAGCTCTCCGTTTTGCTGCAGGGTCACTTCATTCTTCACATATCCCTGTCGAGCCGAGTGTAAATCCCGAGGCTGAACGGCCTTTGTACAAGCACACACGCTTCTTAGCACGGCGAAGCTATGAGCTAGAAAAATCCAGGCTGGCAGACAGCCTGTGTCTGACCAACCAATCAGAGAGCTCCTTACATCCCACGGTGTGGCTAATTTGAATAGACAATAGTCGTGTCCAAATTCATGGGCTGCATCCTCCTGAGGACCCAGCCTTCGCGGTCTACGTGGGCCGGGTCCTCAGAAGGTCAGGTAGGCCGGAAGTAAACGGCTGTGAAATTGGACGGTCTAGCCTTCTGATTAGCGTCACCGCTGTCTCGGTGGAGTTTATTAAACTCGGCCGTCTGCTCCTTGCTATCTAAAATATAACAGGACACTGGCGTAAATTCTCGACCATCTCACACTTCGGTTTAATCAGTTTTCTGTTTGACGTTTATTCAGCTGTGTGAAAACCAAGGAGGAACCGACCCGGGGGATTAATAAAGTTTTATTTTATCTAATCTAATCTAATAACTTTAATCTCAGCCAAACCGATTTACTCACGAACAAATAAAACACTGAAAAAAGTCAAATTTTTAGGTTGTCTAAGTGACTTATATATTACGTTTAACCTGAGTAGCGAAAGTCCACGGTGATCTGAAAATTATGTGCCGGGAGTTGTGCCGTTCTCGGCGGCTCTAGTGACCCTCGAGCTCTCGGCTAGCTATCGAGCTGGTGGGTAACAGACATCTCCGAAAACGTCGAAGCACTTTTGCAAATATGCGATATCTTAATAAACCGAGCAGATATTTGAAGTTTACACACCCACATTCTCGCCTGAAAATATGTTAAAAGTTTATTTTGTGACCCAAAAAGATTAACCCTCTCAGGCTCAAATTAAGTTTTAGTTGCTAATGCACAACCAAGTCCTGCAGTGTTACTTCTGAGTAAAAAAAACTCATAAAATATGTATGTGGGGTAATCAGGTTGTTAGTGTTTTAACTGTTGCAAATCTGCAACGCCTGCCTTGAGAGGGTTAATAAGAGTAATTTTAAAACTTAGTAGCGGCCGCCATTGCCGGAAACTGGAGTTTGGCTGGGCCGCTCTATGAATTCTGGGATATGGTGGGCCACGAAGGACACACCCGACCCATCCTTCAAATTCGGGGAAAAGGAGGACGCATTTGTCGGCTGCATTCAGAGGAGTCTACGAATTTGGACAGCCTTCGTCGCGTCACTGTGACGTAATCAGTCTACAAATGCGTCCTCAGGAGGATGCAGCCCATGAATTTGGTCATGACCTATGTGCACCTTAGCATATGCTACTTGCAGGGGAAACTCCTTTAGGGCGCTTAGTTTCCGGTGTGATATTCGCGTCTTGTTTACGGTCGGGTTTTCCAAAAAAAAAGTCAACCAAATGGATGAATCAAGCGGCGATTTATATTTCTCAAGATGTCTTGGGCATTTACCTAATATATCTGTAGATGATGTTCATTGACTTGTCGCACCTCAGAGCAAAAGAGAGGAAGGACTGAAATTTCTCAGTATTTGTATATAGAGTTCCCTCGTTTATCGCGGGTGTTATGTTCTAAAAATAACCAGCAATAGGTGAAATCTGCGAAGTAGCCAGCTTTATTATTTACAGTTGTTTTAGATGTTTTAAGGCTGTAAAACCCCTCACTGCACACTTTATACACTTTGCTCAGACAGGCATGAACTGTTTCATACTTTTCTCTCTTGTTTAAACACTGTCAAAGTTCAAACCTTCGTAACAAAACAAAACAAAAAAAAGTCCATTATAGAATGAAACCAAAGATCAAAACCTGTTTTCAGTCCTAAACATTTATTTGAGAAATAAACATACAGTATATTTGTTTTTCTATAAATAATAATGACAGATTTTAGAACTAATTAATTTAACTTTAAGCTTAATTGCACCTTATAATCCGGTGCACAGTATGGTTAAAATTTTTTTAAAAGATACGGTAACTTCTACCTTCCTTTAGCATGTCCAGAAGTCCAACTTTTTGTGCGATGGTTAGCATTTTCCTCTGCCTTTTGGGTGCTACTGCAGGTGCCTTTGACGGTGCAAAATGTTTCGTCGACGTTGTGTTTGTTGGGGAGAAAACTTATAAACATACAGTGCAGCACTTCAGAGTCACACTGCTAGCGATCGATGTAGCAATTCTGTACTGTACAGGAGAGCACGGCACGGAGGAGATTGACAATGATCTAGCCGATCGGGACGCAGAACACAATGGGCTTTAAAAAACAAAAACAAAAAAAGCATGCAAAAGTGCACTAAAAGAATCCGTGAAACAGCAAGGCTGCAAAAGGTGAACTGCATTATAGCGAGGGACCACTGTAATTGTGAAGATAAGTCACAACATACCCTTCGTGAATACTAACATATAGAGACCCTTACCCGCAATCATTCATGTATTTTTTTTATATCATGTTCTGCCTTTTATAACTTGAACTGAATATTACGGTTGTAAACTGCCCTGCTGACGCTGTGATTTTGTTTGTGACTGTTGCGAGTCGCGCTGAACCGAGTAAGTGGAAAAAAGGGTGTTTTTTTCCGGATATCGATATTTTTGACACTGGTTAGCAGTTTACATTACATAGCTGCAGAAAAACTAGCTAATCACTAGCAACTGCCACAACTAGCTAAACGTAAGCTAAAGTGGCAGTGTTTTGTTGTTGACGCTGTCACCGGTACGAGATTTCGGAATGGCACCACTTACCTCAACATCCAGTTGTGAAAGCTGCGTCAACCTGAGCCAAAAAGTGATCGAGCTGGAACAAAGGATATCCACGCTATACCAAATCCAGGGGGCTGAACGCGATCTTGACACGATCCTCCTTGGCAAAGCTCAAACCACCGCTACTAGCGCTGAGCTAGCCGACACAGTGCACCACCCAGCTGTTGTGTCCCAAAATCCCGCCAACAGTCAACCCAGGCTCCAAACTTGTGTCGCTGGTGTTTCTGCCACGGACGAGAACTGCTGGTTTCAACTAGGGGCCAGACCCAAGGTTCTGGTCAGCTCCACTCCACTCCAACCAGCGCCATGGACCATGGTTGGGACGCGCGGTGGCTGCAGAGGGGCCAGGAGGATCCGTCTCTCGCACCCTCACCCCTCCGGTGCGGTAGTGCTGGAGAATAAATTCAGTATCCTGGATCCTGTGGACTTTCCTCCTCTGGCCGCTAGCCCTCGCCACCCCGCTGTGTCGCTGAAGTCTGCACCATCTCCACCACTACGTCCCCGGAGCCGTGGCGGGCAGCCCAGCGCTGTGGCGCAAACTCGCCGTGGAGAACTGTTCTTCACCCCGGCTCCTCGGAGAAGAGGACCCACGGCGCGGCTACCTGGGAGTCACTCACGCGGTCCGGCTGGTGCATCCCCATTTGAACACCCCCGGTGCCGTGGCGCAGGCGTCTCAGATGGCCAGCAGTCCCCGGTGGCATCTCCTCTCTCCACGCTGGTCCTCGGGGATTCCATCATCAGGAACGTGCGGATGAGGGGGGCGCTCACGCTGTCGTTCCCGGGAGCCACCGTTGTCGACATAGTGGACAGAATTCCCAACATCCTGGCGTCCCACCCACAGGCCAACCGGCTCATCATCCACATCGGCACCAATGACATTCCCAAACAGCAATCTGAGCTGCTGAAGCTGGACTTCCTCCAACTCTTCAGCCTCCTGGGTCAGTTGCAGGTGAGTGCTTTTATCTCCGGGCCCACCCCCACCTGCGGCAGAGGGATAGGCCGTTTCAGCCGGCTGCTCAGCCTTAACACCTGGCTTTCCTCCGCCTGTGTCTCCCACGGTGTGGGTTTTATTAACAATTTTGATGCCTTCTGGGAGAGGAGACATCTTTTTGGTGCAGACGGACTCCACCTCAACGCCTGGGGACGCCGTTTGCTGTCCGCCAATTTGGTATTTGGCGTACAGCACTCCCGCACACGGCCCTGTCATTACCCCAAACCGACACTACCCGCTGATCTGTCCGCCACTGACTGATGTCCCCCTGGTCCCAGCTCCTACATTTGTTCCACTTTTAACAGTAATACACAAAACTCTGGACTCGGACCTCTCTCTCCCACAGTCAACACAATACCCGTCATAATCACAAACAGAGAGCAACACAATTATCATAAATCCAGTAACTCCAAAAACATTAATAACCTCAGGCCTCTTCAAAAATGTCAGCATTCATTGAACTCTACTGTCAAAAATCCACCAGTCTCAATTAGTATGGCACTTTTAAATGTCCGCTCTCTGTTGAATAAGTCTTTTATTATTAATGATTTAATTTTAGATAATAAACTTGATTGTTTATTTTTAACTGAAACATGGCTGGGTTCGGATGCACCAGTTGTTCTCACTGAGGCCTCCCCACCAAATTTTAATTTCTCTTTTTCTATTAGAAGTGGTAAGAGAGGTGGTGGGACTGCATCTTTAACCAACAACACACTCACCACCAAACAAATTTTATTTGATCATTTTACCACTTTTGAATTCCACGCTATTGTTTTTAGCAGCCCTCCAGTTTTATCTGTTACAATTTATAGACCACCTAAAGACAGTGCTGCTTTTATCAAGGAATTCTCAGAATTTTTAACAAACATACATTCAAAGTATAATATGATAATTTTAACCGGTGATTTTAACCTGCACATAGATAATCCTTCTGACCCTACATCAAAAGAATTCTTAAACATTCTTCACTGTATGGATTTTACCCAGCACGTCACGCAGCCGACTCACAACAGAGGACACACTCTGGACCTGGTCATCACCCATGGGCTGTCCACCAGTGTGTCCTCTGTTGTTGACTTGGCCGTCTCTGACCACTACTGTGTGTTTTTTAACATCACCGGTTTTATTCAGCGGGAGACCTCGGTGCGAACTGTGAGGAGGCGCTATCTAACCTCTGAAGTGGCTGCAAATTTTACCAGGGTTTTAGACGAATGCCCCCCTGTGATTCTACCCGCACCCTGTGATTTTATTTTTAATCATTTTAACCTCAAACTGAAGAAAAGCCTTGACTCCGTTGCTCCACTCACCACCAAAAAGATTAACGTAAAACGTGTATCACCCTGGAGAAACGAAGAAGTCAAAAAACTCAAAAGAAATTGCAGGGCAGCAGAAAGGAGATGGAGGAAAAATAAAAATGCAATCAACCATCAAATACTTTGCGAGCAACTAAAAATTTACAATAATACACTAAGGAATTCAAGAAACTCATACTTCGCCAAAATAATCAGTAATAACAAAAATAATCCGAAGGTCCTCTTCTCCACCATAGATCATTTATTTAACCCTGATTTTAACAGCTCCCAAAGAACCCCCACAGACTCACTCTGTGAGCAGTTTGCAGACCACTTCAGGGCAAAAATCAGCGCCATCAGATGTGATATTTTATCTTCTCGTGTTATGATTTTAAACACATCTGAGGGCTCGATTGTACCTGAGGAGACACTGGACAGCTTTGTCCTGGTTAATGCTGAGAACCTTAAGAAAGTTTTCTCCACAGTGAGACCCACCACATGTCTTTTAGATCCAATCCCCTCTTCACTTTTTAAAACACTTTATGGATTTTTTGAAGCTGAGCTTTTATACATGATGAATTGCTCTCTTCAGTTGGGTGTCTTCCCTGCTGCCTTTAAAACGGCGGTGGTGAGGCCCCTTCTGAAGAAGAGCAATTTGGATTGTAATGATTTTAATAACTACAGACCTGTATCCAACTTACCATTTTTAAGTAAAATTTTAGAAAAACGTGTTTTTACTCAGATTAATGATTTTCTGAATGATAAACAGATCCTAGAAATATTTCAGTCTGGATTTCGGGTGAACCACAGCACAGAGACTGCTCTCCTAAAGGTTTTAAATGATATTAGATGTAACTGGGACTCCCAAAAGCTCTCAGTCCTGGTGCTACTGGATCTAAGCGCAGCCTTTGATACAGTAGACCACGCGATACTTTTAAACAGACTGAAACACATGGTGGGCCTCTCTGGTGCTGTACACAACTGGTTCACTTCCTATCTCTCAGACAGAACTTTTATGGTGTGTATGGATACATGCTCCTCTAAGATCCATAAAATGACATGTGGTGTGCCTCAAGGGTCGGTTTTAGGCCCTGTACTTTTTAATTTGTATATGCTCCCTCTTGGCGGCGTCATCAGGAGGCATGGAGTGAACTTCCACAGTTACGCTGATGATACTCAGCTGTATATCTCCGTGTCTCCTGACGACACCAGACCAATGGATGCCCTTTTTAACTGTATTCTAGATATAAAATCTTGGATGGCAGAAAACTTTTTACAGCTTAACCAGGACAAAACTGAAGTTTTAATCATCGGTCCTGAGGCTCAGAGAGAGAAACTCTTGTCTAAATTACAGGCATTTTCACTATGCCCTTCACTACAAGTGAAAAACCTGGGTGTTATTCTTGACTCTGAGCTTGGTTTTATCCCACATATTAAACACGTAACCAAAATTGGATTTTATCATCTAAAAAATATAGCCAGAGTCCGCCCTATTCTCTCTCGGGCCAACACGGAGATGCTGATGCATGCTTTTATTACCAGTCGCATTGATTACTGTAATGCCCTGCTCTCTGGTCTCCCCAAAAAGAATATTTCACCTTTGCAACTTTTGCAAAACTCTGCAGCTCGTGTGCTGACGAAGACCAGAGGGCGGGCCCACATTACACCGGTTTTACAATCGCTGCATTGGCTCCCCGTGTGTTTCAGGATCGATTTTAAAGTTCTTTTATTGGTTTTTAAATGTCTTAATGGTCTTGGGCCTTCTTATCTTTCAGATCTGCTTTTACCATATGAACCCTCGCGGACCCTGAGGTCCTCTGGTACTGGCCTTTTGATTGTCCCTAAAGTCAGGATACATACTCACGGAGAGGCAGCTTTTCAGTGGTTCGGTCCTCGACTGTGGAACAGCCTGCCGGAGGAGCTCAGGGCCGCAGAGAACGTTCATGTTTTTAAAAACAGGCTCAAGACCCACCTTTTTAATTTAGCTTTTAACTAACGTTTATTTATTTTATGCTTATTTATTCTATCCTGTTATTCTATTTATATTAATTTAGTTTTGTCTAATATTTATTGATTGTATTCTTATTCATTTTTTATCTTCTTACTCTGTTTATACTTATATTTATATTGTATCCCACTCTTATTTATTTTATCTTTTTATTCTGTTTATATTCTTATTAGGTCATATCTCCAGTGTTTCCTCGGAGGGGGCTCTCTGCACCGGGGCTGTGATCGACCGTGGCTGCTGGGGCTCTGTGGATCCTCTCAGCCTGGCTGGGGGGCTTCTTTGCCTCCCTCCTGCTGCGTGCCCAGCCTGGAGGCTGCGGTCTGTGACCGGCTCCCGGTGCAGACAGCTCCCTGTGATAGTGTTTCCTCACTTGGCTAATGCGTACCCAGCCCAATTTTACTCTTTAAGTGTGTGTGTGTGGGGGGGGGGGGGGGGGGAGAGAATGTGTGTGTGTGGGGGGGGAGGAATGTGTGTATCCATGACCTTTCTGTTAATGAGAGTGTGGGGAATGAGTGGGAAGGTGGGGTGGGGTGGGCTGCTTTTAACCATGTAAAGCACTTTGTGCTACAGTTTTTTTTTTTTTGTATGAAAAGTGCTTTATAAATAAAGATTGATTGATTGATTGATTGATTGATTGAGCTCCCTCTAGTGGCTGCTTTGTAATATGGGTTTGGTTACTTTGGGAAGGGAAAAAATGAGAACGTGAAGAAGAAATCAAAGATGGCGGAAAGTGATGCCGTAATGTTATCGTTCTAAGCTGATACGGACCTTAAAATGTTGTTGCCTTGGACAAGATATGTCTGTAAGTATGAGTGTCGATAAAATAATTATTATCTTTTGTTTTGTAAAAATGGTACGATAATTTGTACATTTGAAAGTTTCATCTTGTTAGCTTGCAGTAAGAGTGTAACAAGCTAGTTTATAATGTTAGTTAGCTAATACAATATTTTGTACTTTCAGTTTTACGATGGTCAAAGAGAAGGCAATGGTCAGAGGCCATTCTTCAATAAATCAGCACAAAAAGGAAAATAAGTCTGGTTATTGGAGCATCGTTATCTCGCTGTCTAGCTGGTGAAACTAAGAGACTCAGGGCGAGGACAGCATATATCATGTGGCTTTTTTTTCACGGTTTGTTGACATGCTGTATAGGTGTGTACTGACATCGACTTAACAGGGAAACATCTGGCTTTGACTATTGTTCACATGTAGTTTGAATGTGGGACATTTGCCTGTTTAAATCATAAGAACTGTCACTATACAGAGATGTGCTTCTGAATGTGGACGATGTGTCTTCTGCATGCAGTAATGCAGTTCTGCTTGTGCTGAGTGATGTAAACAAACAATCGATCTACGCTCTTCAAACATCAAAATTGATCATTTGATTTTTTTATGACCAGTGTTGGTCAAGTTACTTGAAAAAAGTAATCACTAACTAATTACTGATTACTTGCCTGTCAGGAGTTTTCCTGTATTGCAACCCAGGTCGGAATAAAAAGGCTCAGACAGGTTTACGTGTACACGGTCGAGACCCAGGGAGAGACTCGCACCGCTGCAGTAAAAAGGAAGAGTCTTTATTCAGAGAGCACATACAGGAAGAGAGAAAATAGAACTGCAGGCTTCCTGTGTAACTTCCCCATTTAGGAGTCTGCACAGAGTTGCAGAGTTTAAGCTGAATACTGAAAAGAGCAAACACATTTAGATAATGAAACATAACATAATAAAAATCCCCAAATCCTAAGAAATCTCTTAACATTGCCCAAAAAAGTAATCCCGTTACTTTACTGATTACTTATTTTCAAAAGTAATTAATTACTTAGTTACTTTTTAAAAACACGATTTACAACCTGAATAGGTGATAAAGCGATAGATCTTTCAGCCCAATTCTACTTTTTCTGCCTAATCCATCATAAAAAATGTAATCAAATGGAAAAGTCTCTTTTTAAAACTTGTTTTATTAGTTTTAATCTTAACTTTATGCATCAAGCAAAAATTAAATTATATGCAACATTCTCTGACTGGAAGAAATTTGTTTAACATTTAAACCTATTTTCTGCACATTCCAGCAGATAAAATAAAATAGGTTTTTGTGTTTAAACTCAGTCTTTCAAACAGATGCAAGTAAAACACAGCAGAAAATAAATAAAATCAAAGACTCAGCGGTCCTGTTGCTCTATTTTCACCTGTATAGCAGGCGGATGTTTGCCCTGGTGCAGGTGTGCCGCAGCGGTTAGTGGAAGAATCCACGAGTTTGTCTGTGAATTTCCCATTCCGTGGTAGCATAGTCGGTGCTTGCTCGGAAGTTAAGGGTTTTTTTCGCTGTAAAAAGTTTTCTTCCCACGCAGTGAACAGCGGACGCTAATGTTTTTATCACTTTTTACGGAATCAAACTCAAAGTAAGGTCAGTACTTCCACGCTTTAAACGGTGCATGCTCATACTCTCTCCCGCACTCGATATATTATCCATTGTTGATCTGCACACAGCTGTTGCCACGAACGTCGCACTCGCTTACGTCATTGTCATGAGACACTCTGGCAAAAAAAATCGCAGTTTTAGTAACGCAGTAACGCAGCGTGCTTACGGGAAAGTAAAAATCAGTTTATTAAATTGGAATTCAAAAATGAATTCATTATTTAAGCACAGAATTCTTTATTTCGATGCGCGTGGTCCTCCATAGATTTGCTCAAGCACGCAATCTGCACAGATCGCAGGAATCACTGGAGCAGAAATCAGCTGCTGCCAGGGTGACCTCTGCAACAGTGCCATCAGTACAACTGCTGGCCTTCTGCTCTTTGTCACACCGCTGATCTCTCTGGTCTTGTTCTCTTAGCTGATGGAAACAACATCCATCTCTGTTTCCTTTAAGTCTCGAAATCATTTTGCACGCACATTTAAAAGTTATTGTAAGGAGTCAGTGAGATATTTTCCTAAATTAATAGAAAAGTAAAATACAAATATGGTGGATTTTGACAAATATGTGTAAACAGAATAGCACAGAGTTTGTGAAGGAGTGCTTACAGTGCAAAGTGAACTCATTATTCTTGTCTTCCAAACTGTCACCCACTAACTGCCTTTCAAGTTTGCGTGACTGACACACAACCAGATGATGATGTAGAGTCAAAAGTGTAAATACACTCATTGTGGGCATTAATGGTCCAGCTAGGTTTGGGTGGTTTGCATTTTGTTTGAGTTTGTATTTACTCTGATAATCTAATATAAACTAATATAAGATTTGTTTGATGGTTCTGACATAAACACACATATAAATACATTCTTAAAATGTATGTGTATCTGATAGTCAATATTAGGGGTTATCAAATTAATACGACATATAAAGAAAATATGGCTGAACTAATCTACACTTGCCTAACTTTTATCATAGATATTAGCTTGTTAGCTTAAATGTTACTCACTGTTTTTAAAGGTTAATGTTGGAAGTGGGTAGAAATTAGATGTTATATTTCTCCATCTAATGGACAAATACTTTTATAGTAGGCAGTTTAGACATAGACTTTATTAACCCCACACTGGGGAAATTCACATGTGACAGCACCACATGTGTCAGGAAGAAAAGTGAATTAAAGATATCTTAGAAAAATTTAAAAAAAAAAATAAGGAAGTGCACAAATAAAAAGCCACAAAAAAACTATAAAGAGTAATTTGTACTATATACAAATGTACATGCTTGTAAAATATACGTGTGTGTTTTAGAAGGTATCTATTGTGTGTATGTGTGTATTGTTACATGGCCAGTCACGCTTGTTTCCATCATGGTCCGGGTGAGTTGGCTGTTTTTTCCATGTTCTCACCCCTGAGCAGAGCCTCATCCCTGCCCCTGTTTGCTCACCTTTCAGTGACCCAGGGCTAAAAACAGGCAGTATTTAGGACCCGTGTCCTTATCTATTTCTCAATATTTTGTCAGCTAACCTGTATTGGTAACAGGCCACCTTTGCGCCTTGCAATTTATGTCTATGATTAACTTACTTCATTCTCCTTGTGGTCACAGTAGTTCCTCAGTTCAGAACTGCCACTGTCTCCCCAGCCTTCTCCTTGCTGCGCCTCCTCTAATATCTCTCTCCCTCTGTTCACAGTGCCGCCTGTTTGAGACCTCCACGCTCAGTAGTTTCTCCCGTGTGCCCTTGCTTAAACTTCCACGCCATGCAACCTCTCCTTATGCCAATGTTTAATTTGACATTTTTGCAGTAAAGCTTGTGTGAGAACAGTAACCTTGGCACCCATGATTGAATCTGCGTGTGGGTCCACATCCATGCTTTAGCCTCCGGGCCCCATTGTTACACACTGTAAAATGTAATATTGTGTTTAATTAAAAATATTAAATAGGCTGAACTCAATTTTTATCAATTTGTTATTAGAACTCAATTTAAATAAGTTACCAGTACTTTTTATGCAAAAATGCTGATAAACTCAATTTGAGTTGTCTTAACTTAGAAAAACTAAGTAAGCTGGAAGTTTTCCTTCTCAGGGCGGAAGGATGAAAGATGCGTTTTGAAAATGCCACGTGACTACCGTCCTCCTCCCTCTCGGATCAGTCCGCATGTTCACGGTGCATTTTTTATGGAATATGTTGAGCAAACCTGGAGAAGCGTCAGCTCAAGACATTAATGTCATTGCTGTGGATTTTTACCTGATACACTGACTTGGTGAGTAAATGTTTACTCTTATTCAAACTGATTTTGTGTCTTCTCTTAGTTTAGCACCAGGTTTATAATCTTGCTAGCTAGTTAGCGTTAGCCTAGCGTTGCTGCTGCCGCTGGGCTCATGTTACTTAAAAATTAACACCACAGCGTTAAAAACCTTACATAAAACTATGTCGGTGAGATTTTCTGTTGATTGTTTGAAATAAATAAGTGAGATAAGAGCCCAGACAAA
Source organism: Oreochromis niloticus (assembly GCF_001858045.2). NCBI lineage: Eukaryota > Metazoa > Chordata > Actinopteri > Cichliformes > Cichlidae > Oreochromis > Oreochromis niloticus. The sequence goes on along the minus strand of NC_031976.2, from coordinate 16,767,585 downwards.
ATTCTTCGGGAGGTGCAGCCGTTAGGGGTAGGGTGGGGTGTGGGGGGTATTTTCAGTCCATAGCCACAACTAACTAACTATATATATATCTATATATATAGATATATATATATAGATATATATATATATAGATAAAAAAACAATTTATGTCTGTTCTTAAAGAAAATGATTTGCAGCCTAAACATATTTTAGCAATAGAATGAAACGACTTTTAAAGAATATTCTGTCAAATATACGATACAAAAATCAGCAATTTAACAACACTAAAACTTCAGCTGTCAAAAGAAGCATCTATCTATCTCTATATATGTGTGTGTGTGTATATATATATATATATATATATATATATATATCCACACCATATAAAGAAATTAAAAGTGTAAGCAGGGTTGGTGCAGAAATATATAATATTTGGAATTTTTGTTTCTGTTTTTTATTATGTCACCATTATTTTGAAAAATCTTAAGACATTTTTGGGATTTTGTTTAAGTTTATCCCTCTGTTTCCTGTCTTAACTTTCTTTGTTTTTACAGGTTTCACTATGCAACTCGTTTCTGAGATGGTGTGAAAAAGTCCTCTGCCCTCTCTGAATACAGTCGTCTGCTCTGCTGACACACGTGTTGAACTGCTCTTATGTACAGTTTTATTTCACTGATCAGATAAGTTCAATTTACTGATAGTTCACCTGGTTAAATCAATTTTGTGTGGTTGGTGACTCATTTCTCATGAATCACAGTCAGTTTTGTTTTTCATTCAGTGCAAGAAATGAAGCTGTCCTTAAGAACTACCACACAGAGTGATTACATGGTTAAAACATTTGAAACAGTCACTGATCATCAAAAAAAAAAAAAACAATTTACATCTGTTTTTAAAGAAAATTATTTGCAGCCTAAAGATATTTCAGCAATAGAATGAAACAACTTTACAGAATATTCCATCAAAGATATGATACAAAAATCAGCAATTTAATAACACTAAAACTTCAGCTGTGAAAGAAGCATCTATCTATCTATCTATCTATATATGTATATATATGTATATAACCCTAACCCTAACAAATAAACAAAATAACAGGTTTTCAAACTAGTTTTAACAGATCCTTGATGTAAATATGTAAAAGAAAATGTGTATGTTACTGCTCTGTGTCCTGTTTACTGTTTGTTTGTATATGTGTTTTTCTTGCTGGTGTTACAACCAAATTTCCCCTTGTGAGACAATTAAAGGATTTATCTGTTCTATTCTATTCGACATATACATATATATATATATATATGCAAATTTATTTCTTCTTTTTTTCAGTTAGAACATTTATTTACAAATTGAACAAAGAAGGACATCCTCCAAAGATCATTGTTACAAAAGCCCAGTCCTGATAGAGAATTAAGCAGTTCAAAAACTTTACCATTCACTTAAGAAACTTAATGTAGGAAATTTAAATTCTTTTTCAAATGCTTGATTTTGATAGTCAGGTTCCTTCACTGTCAAAGGAAGAGTTAAGGAGTGGTCAGAGAGAGGAGACCACTCCCCCAAATAAGAATTACTTATAACCTGAACAGAAACTAAACAGAAATTCACTTCTATCTGACCATCACACAATGCAGATCCTTGTGTTGATCCTTGGGATCGTGGTGCTCCATAGAGGCAAGTTTTTCTTCAGTTATCTGTTCTTTAACATTTTTTAAAAAGTTCTGTAATATTCAATGAAACGTTCTCTTTTTTAATGCTTCTAAAACATGTTTTAGTACAACCCAGTAAAGGTTTGTCTACGGTCGTTTTAGCGAATGTTTCAGAATTTGTCCATGCATTGGAAGCAAGAAACATGGACAAATATTGTTTTCCTGTTTCTCTTTATTCTTTTTTATTCTAGTTGCTTCCGTACGTTTTTCGCCGTGGAACTAGTCCCACAGTTTTTATCCAATTTTCGCCATTCAGACTTAAAAAAATTCTGCACTTTCTGCTAATGATGGCTATGACTTTTGGTGCTCATATCTTCTATACTGTTTGAGATATTGAATTTTTTTTGCAATATTTTTGCCCATTGAAATGAATGGAACACATTATCAATGTGGTCACTTATTTCTGCTCGCCAGGCTGAGCTGTGTTTTTGCTCAGTGAGATGAGCAGCCGTTCTCAGACTGGGAGGCCCAGGTTCAAATCCCGCTTATGGCAACAATTTTTTCAGTTCACAGTTAAACTTTTTTAACTCTTTTCAACACAAATTTCAGCTTTTTCACCGCTTTTCAGCAGAATTTTAAGTTTTTTCACACCTTTTCAGCACAAGTCCCAGCTTTTTCAGCTGTTTTCAGCAGAAATTCTGCTGATTCACCTCTTTTCTGCAGAATTATCTGCTTCTTTACCTCTTTTCAGCTGAAATTCTGCTGATTCACCTCTTTTCTGTAGAATTTTCAGCCTTTTCACCTCTTATAAGCACAATTCGCAGCAGCTTCTGCTCATTTCAGCAGAAATTCTGCTGATTCACCTGTTTTCTGCAAATTTTTCAGCTTTTTCACTTCTCTGCACAAAGCTCAGCAGCTTCTGCTCATTTAGCAGACTTGTCATTTTCTCAATCTCTCTTTTGGTGAGAGATAGTTTGGCTCAGTGAGATGAGTTGTGGCCTTGAGACCGGGACGGCCAGGTTCGAATCCTGGTCATGGCGACATATTTTTTTTTTTTCACCTCTTTTCAGTACATGTCTCAGCTTCTTTATCCCCTTTCAGTAGAATTTTTTGCTTTTCACCACTTTTCAGCAAAAATTTATGCTTCTACTCCTATTTTCAGCAGAATTTTCCGTTTCCTCAATGCCATACAATTTTTGCACTTTATCATGTTTTTCAGTTATTTTCAGCAGACAGCTTCAGCGTTACAGCATCCACACAGCATTTTCGCAGGAAATGCAACTTTTTCTAGTTATCTTTATCTTTGTTTTATCAGCCTGTGCTTTGAAATGTTTCAAATGCCGACTGGGACCATCTGGAAGCTGCACTGAGACAAAAGATTGTCCTTCCAACACTCAGTGTGGATCATTCAGACTGACTTCATATGCAGGTTTTATATTTTATAGTTTTTTTTTATTCTTCTTTTGAACTGGTTCAGTTTTCAATGGTTCCTCTTTGGTTGCAGGTGGAACCAAGACTGTTGTTAAAGAGAGAGGTTGTGCTGCAGCTGAGGAGTGTGTTCAGGCCTCAATCAACATTGGAGTTTCCCAAAATGTATTGACCACCAAGTGTTGCACCTCTGATCTTTGCAACTCTCAAGATGCCCCTGGTAATTTCTATCATGTTTCTTGGTATTTTGAAATTTAATTTCTTGTAGTTGAAACTCACATTTTGTTCCATGAGCAAAATGTGTTAAAGTTGAAAAATATATTAATAATTTTTTCTTTCTATTAAATATGTTGAAAAAGTTTGGAAGTGAGTCAAAACTTTTTTCTTAATCATCTTATTTGCCTTAATAGATGAGGGCAAAATAATCAATCTTTTAAAATTTGGTGAATGAAAAATCTCAAACAATAAACATATTAATAACATAAATTATTTTTATTTTGTTGTCTGTTTTTTCTTTTCAAGCTGATGTTTTTGGCACTAAGCTAAAATAAGCAGGGAAACAAATATTAGACATATTTCTGTATTTAACAGAGGGCAGCATCTGTCCTCCAAATGGGAAAAAGTGCTTCTATTGTGATGGAACCAATTGCACTAAAACTCTAAACTGCAACGGAAATGAGGACTACTGCATCTCAAGAGGTAACAGGCCATCAGCATTCAGTGTCTGCATGTTTGTTCTTTTCTGCTTTGACGAATGTTCAGTTATTCCTTTCTTTCATTTCCTCAGTGACTGCAGAAGGTCAAGAGGTAACTGCAAAGGGCTGCGCCTCCAAGCAGATTTGCTCTGCAGAGCTCTCAGCACTTATTGGAGAAGAAATCAGCTGTTGCCAGGGTGACCTCTGCAACAGTGGCAGTAGTAGAACTGTTGGTCTTCTGCTCTTTGTCACACCGCTGATCTCTCTGGTCTTGTTCTCTTAGCTGATGGAAACAACAACATCACAGCCCAGCTTTTCTTATGACTGTCACAATGTTTCCTCCCATTTCACAAGAGCTTAAAAAAATAACGGCATTTTTGTAACTAAACATAATTTTTGGTTTGTGGAGAAAGTAATTGAAATAAATGAATAAACTTCTTAAAATCCTCTACGTATCTCTTATTTCCTTAAGTCAATATTATGGGCTCTCAAATTAATAAGACCCCCCCCCCCCCCCCCGTCCCGTTTGGATCTTTAGCCATCAGAATTGTTGTCTGAAGACCAAGAAAGATGCCTAGCAGATTTACTTTAGCAATTGGATCATCATGGCCTTGCCATATTGGTCCATTTGATTGAGCTTTATTATAATTATGTATTTATTTTTTATTTTATTTTCAGTTGTTACAGACGGGACAGACATGACTGGGGGATACGACAGGGAGAAAGAAAGAATGAAAGAAAGAGAGGGAGAGAAAGAAAAAAAAAAAGAGGGGAGAAGAGATGGTGAGAAAGGGGGGAATAGAAAAAGACAAACAAAAAAACACCTGGATCACCTGTCGAGAGAAGAAAAAAACTGAAGAGAAAACAAACAAAAAAGAGCAACATAATAAATACAACACCATCACAATAAACTAGCTAACAGTAGATAACAGTAGATACTAAATATTACATGTTATTGTGCAGCACGCAAGATCAACAGCACACAATGTGCTTTGAGGTAGCCTCAGAGTCTATATGCATTTAAAATTGAGGGTTGGTGGTTTGAATACACAGACCATCCTCTGGAAGCTGTATAACGTGCCCATCCCCAAGGCCCTATATGTATGTGTATGTATGAGTAATGTGGATGTCTAGGTTGTGGAATAAAATTGAGGCACAGGCGGCCAGAAGGGGACAGATGGGGAGTGCCTCCCCTGCACCCTGGTGACACACCTGCCCCCCAAGCCCTGCGTGTGTGGGTGGGTGTGGTGGAGCAGGAAGAGGGAGGCAGCTGAGGATGGGGAGGGAAGAAAGGGAGGGGCAAGTGGCCATCATCCAATATATCTCCCAGACAAGACAATAGACACCCAGGTAGAGTTCATTCTCCACCTCTCCTATATCTCTCCCCCACCTGAAGAGTGAGCTCCTGGAGAGAGGAGACCTCCTGCAAAGATGTAACAGCCCCCCCACCAGTTGGAGAGCCCACCAGTTGTTCCGATCCACCAGAGGTCCCCCGCACCAGGGCTGAGCCCCCATGCACCCACCCGCCCACATCTCTGGCGACATAACAACCAGGACCCAAGCCCCAAGGCTCAGCCAGAGCCCCAGCCTGGGGGCGGAGCACCCCCAGATCCCCAAGCCCCCACGCCCATCCCAGACCCACCCAGGGGCAGCCAGGCTACCAGGCCGGTAACCAATGTCCCTTAGCACAGACCCTCCCCCATCTCCGCTGTACACAGCCACAAGGATAACACCATCTAAGAGCCATGTGAGTGAAGTTGCCCCCCCCCCTTCTTCAAATCCAACAAAAGTGATATCAAACGTTTGTGCTACGTTTGTGTTGGTTTGTGCTGCAAAAAATTTTGTTTGTGCCGCTATCATTTTAAAGATATTAATAAAAATTTCTAGAGGTCATCAGAGGTCTGTTGGAACTGTGTCTTAATTCCACCTATTTCGCATAAGGGTCAGTACTACAGGCAGAAAAGTGGGTGTGCCATGGGTTCCCTGTTTTCACCCACACAAGAGGACACACACTATAAATACACACAGAGGGAGATGCGGGATGGCAAACAGGAGGAAGACACAGCTGAACTTAACTGACCTGAAAAGACAGAGGAAGCGTAAACTGAACACACAGACATAAGAGAAGGACTTTCACCATAAAACAGGAAATGCATAGACTGCAGGGGCTATCGTGGCTCAAGAGTTGGGAGTTCGCCTTGTAATTGGAAGGTTGCCGGTTCGAGCCCCGGCTTGGACAGTCTCGGTCGTTGTGTCCTTGGGCAAGACACTTCACCCGTTGCCTACTGGTGGTGGTCAGAGGGCCCGGTGGCGCCAGTGTCCGGCAGCCTCGCCTCTGTCAGTGCGCCCCAGGGTGGCTGTGGCTACAATTTAGCTTACTATCACCAGTGTGTGAATGTGTGTGTGAATGGGTGGATGACTGGATAAGTAAAGCGCTTTGGGGTCCTTAGGGACTAGTAAAGCGCTATATAAATACAGGCCATTTACCATAGACTGAACTCAGAGGCACAATACAGACACTAAACTGAGGGAGCACAGAAACCAAACTCTAAGAACTAAAAGTCAGACGCTGCTGCAACTTCAAAGAGGACTGACACGGCAAATTTGAAATCCTACACAGAAAGCAAAGTGATCGACACCGACCACTGAATAAGATTTCAACATCCGGCAATGTAAACTGAAATACATTATTTTTTAAACTTGTCAAATTGACTGAAACAGTGCACTCATGCACAGCTATTACAAAGTGTGTTAATTTGTTACTTGATGTTAAAGCAAATTATCCCACAGTAACAGTAACAGAAACTCTTTGTGGCTGTGCTTCAGCTTTAAGATGCAATTATTGATTTACTTATTAAAACAATCAATGTGACATAAAGTGTGATTTTTTTAAGGCTTTTCGAGATTACATTTAATAAGATTTCTATTTGTGTACATTACTTTTTCATCTTCAATCTTGTTACACCATATTTATTAGTATCTGCATCTATTACATTGGCGGGTCCAGGGCGATAAGTTCGCCTTGTAATCGGAAGGTTGCCGGTTCGAGCCCTGGCTTGGACAGTCTCGGTCGTTGTGTCCTTGGGCAAGACACTTCACCTACCGCCTATTGGTGTTGGCCAGAAGGGCCGATGGCGCGATATGGCAGCCTCGCTTCTGTCAGCCTGCCCCAGGGCAGCTGTGGCTACAACTGTAGCTTGCCTCCACCAGTGTGTGAATGGGTGGATGACTGGATAAGTAAAGCGCTTTGGGGTCCTTAGGGACTAGTAAAGCGCTATATAAATACAGGCCATTTACCATAGACTGAACTCAGAGGCACAATACAGACACTAAACTGAGGGAGCACAGAAACCAAACTCTAAGAACTAAAAAGTCTAAACCCCAGTACACAATCAGAGCAAACTAGAACACAAGATCATGATCATAATAATAATAAAAAACAAAAACCACTGAGTCAAAAGGCCTGGGACCATGACACTATGTGCAATAAATGACATTAGCACACAGCTGTCACATGTACCCGAGCTGATTGTCATCAGCTGTATCATCGGTGCTCCACATGCTGCACATCAGGTATTTAAAAAAAACAATTGAATCACGTAGAAAAAGCTGCATTTTGAAAAATACCCATGTACATGTGGATGTAGCCTAAGATGGATGGATTTTCATCTAATCAGTCTGGGGATCACCTTGTTGGTGCAAAAGTACTATTTTTATGTTTGTTTGTTTGTTTTTTTTATGTCAAATGGTGTTATGTTGCCAACTGCTGGAGATTAAACTAAATGAATGGGAACAGCTTAAATGTTTGTGCCACATATTAAATGTTTTAACATCTTCACCTTCATCTCAAACATTTACTTTTTTCAACACTGTCTGTGGGTGGATGGTATGAGATTCCACCCACACACAGGACAAAGGCCCCATAAAAACAAATAATGTGGAATGAACAGCTCCTTCTAGTAATATGATCACTTTTCAAAATTTAATTGAAGATTTTCTTTATACATTAACAAAAAAATTAAAACAATTAATGGAACAATTGGATTACAGTTGTTAATTTCAGTAGTAATGCCATGTCTGACATTTTATTACCATGCTGTCTCTTTTAGCAGTGGTGTAGTGGGGAGGGAGGTGGTGCTATGCTTATTCAATACTTACTCTAAATCTGGATTAGTTGACACTAGATCCTCCTTTAGTTACATTACTGAACTGAGAGTGTCTTCACTTATTTTTTCACTCACTGTGTGCTTACACACCATTCTGCATTTAATCATTAGTTATTCATATCTGGATCTCTTCTACAGAGTGTTTTTTTAGTTCTGTCTTCCTCCCTTCACCCCCAGTCAGTGGTGGCAGATGGCTGCCCTTCCCTGAGCCTGGTTCTGCTGGAAGTTTCTTCCTGTTTAAAGGTTTTTTGTGCCCATTGTTGCCAAGTTGCTTACTCCTTAAAGGGGGTCATTTGATTGTTGGGGTTTTCTCTGTATTACTGTAGGGTCTTTACCTTACAACATAAAGCACCTTGAGGTGACTGCTGTTCTGATTTGATGCTATATAAATAAAACTGAATTGAATAGAATATTTAAAATCACAGTAGAAGGATATATGATAAAAAATCAACACATAGAACCAACATTAGATAAAGTTTACTTTATTTGTTATCAAAAAGGGAACAGGTCTCACCTCGCCATGAAACTGCTTGTCAATCATGCCTGCAATTCCTAAAAAGCTTGTGCAACATTTTGTAAAACTTCTTGAATTAAAGCTGAAAGTTTGCAATTCAGTTACAGTTATTATTTCATTTAAAATCCAACATGATGGTATACAAAAGCAAACTACAAAAATCTTTGTCCAGAAAATTATAGACCTAACTCTAAAACCTCTGAAGGTTGTTACTTTGTGTTTCACTAAATCATGCAATAATAATATTGATAATAATAAAAATAAAAATCGGGATTTGTTTTAGAAAAAGTCCCACATAAATGATCAGAGACTGAAAAGGTGACAGGGGAAACACTTTGATACATCAGTAATCCTCATAATGTAGACACATTTAAGGTTATTACTCACAGTGCAATATATGATATACTTGTATAAGATATACAGGACACAAAAACTATGTGGTCTGTCCCTTCACATTGAGCTTGACTGTGTGGACTTATTACTTGTCACACCAAAGGAGTGTTGTGACATCATAGTGTGTGAGATCTCACTCATGACGTTAGAAACACTCCTCAAGGACACTAGAGGATGTGATGAACATGTTTTCATAACAGATAGTTGTAGTTGAACCAGCATCAACTTCTTCTGGAATATGGGTTGTCACTGGATTTTCTGGTGAAGCTGAGCATGGGAAACACAAAGCAGAATATTGTTAACGCTAATAAAGCAAAGAAGAAAATAATTTAGTACATTTCAACAATCTAATAAATATCTCCAGACCTTTCATAACAATAAATACACAGCTGTAACTGAATCTCTGTGTCTCCTTTCCATCTTCTACATAGAAACAGAATGGCCCATCATCAAAGGTCTTGATGCCATCAGTCTCCGAGGAGCAGTTTTCCCTTATTCAGGTTTCCTAACATTTTGTTATGGCTCTTAAAGTTGTCAAATATGTTGTTCTGGACATTATGGAAGACAATGCCCCATTTTTTTTTGGACAATTTGTCTTGGGTCAGTGGTCTATCCTCTTTTTACTGGAAACTTCAGAGATTCATCAGACAGGAGTGAGTCAAGGAAGTGAATCTTAAAGGGACTTTGGTAGGCAGACCGAGTTTGCTGTAATAGGGAGAAGCTATAGTTGATAAGATGAATTTTGAGAGGGCTGACAAATGCACTTACTTTGATGTCCGTATGAAGCTATAACTCTCTCACTTTCTGGAAAAAACAAAATGCGAAGAATTAACATCAAGCTCACAGTAGGACACATTATATCAAAATTCTTTATTCCACCGAAATCAAAAAAGGAAAACTTTCATAAAAGACTTGTCCATACAAACATTACTCCTCCCGCTGCAAGCACACTTTGTTCTGACCCCTCCTCTCCTATTCTGCTGTGGTTAGTTACTGCTCAATCACATGACTCACATGTGCTATAGTGAGTGACAAAGAGAAGCATCACCTATACATTTTATGGCTGTACATGATAACACTGTAAACAGCGATGCTTGTATTTGCTGTAGCAACACCACTAATTTATATAAACACATGGAAAAACACAAAAAAAGAATGAGCAGCAAAAGAAAAGAGAAGAGGAGGGAAATCAGTATCAAATTTAGCACACAGCACCATGCTGCAGTCTACAGTTTATTCAAATAAATAAAGTACAATTCATTAAAATGTATTTTACTGTTGACATGGTTGACAGTGAGGAAAAATACAAGATAGTGCGTGCAAATGAATGCTCTACGTTAGATTTGTAAAGTTCAGTGTTTAAATGAAGATAAAATTTGCACTTGCTCTTTACCCGCAGAGTGACGCTTGCTTCTTGTGTCTGACCTCCAGGGAAGCGTGCATAGCATATCAGCGATCTTCCATCATCATTAGCTGATGCTGTAAATGTCAGTGTGGAGACAGTCCTCCACTGAGCCCCCCCTGATAACTTGCTAGTATCAGAAGAGGCTGGCATATTACCATAATTCCATGTCAGAGTTGGAATATTTCGATAGCATGTGTATGAAACAGTGCAGGTTACTGTACTTTGATCTCCCTCCAGAATTTCATATGATGCAGAGCTGATAGTCAGTTCTGAAATGGAGCCTGGGATACAATTAAAAATGGTTAAATATCAAAGATGGCATATGAAAAAAAATATAATTTACTTTTACTACATACATTGTGAGGTTAAGGTTTTAGATGCTGATGCAGAGCGACCACCATGGTGTCGGACATAGCACTCCACAGTTTGATATTCTTTCTCTATGAACAGAGTGGTTGTCACCATAGTTTTGGATCTTCCATCAGATAGAGGACTATGAGTTAGACGTTCGTTTCGCAGTGGGATGTTGAGCCTCAGACTTGGGGGATAAGTGGGACAAGTGTGGTAAACACTGCATTGCACTGTTACAGACTGCCCAACCACCGTGTTTCCAAAGATCTCGATAACCGGTGGATCTGCTGTGCCTTAAATAATAAAATGTGAAGAATTATATAGTCATATAACAACATAATGATCAATTTATAGTGAAAGCTCAAACTAGTTACCTACCTACTACTTCAACTGTTACAGTTGTGTCATAGAAACGGTAGGTTCTCCATCCAACATTTTCAGGATCCACCCAGGGATAAAGCTTCTGACTGTGATCAGCCAAGGTCACTGGGTCAATCAACAGACTGCATGTCCGATGGTGTGAAGAAGTATATACACGTGTTCTTCCTTTAAATATGTCCAGCACATCATTCCTGTTCCAGTTGTCAGATACTATTGGATATCCTCTGCTCACATATTGATACCACACTACACGATCTGGTCTTTTAGGTGGATACTGATCGTAATCATAACTGCAAGGGATAACAAGACAGGAACCCAACAATCCTTTTATATTCCTTGGCATTGTTACCTGCCAAGCACTGGAGCTGCACCAAATATATCCTGCAAGAGGATTGTGAGAAAAATGAAAATAAATTTTAAAATTAAATGCAAACAATATATATCTATATCTTGTATACAACATAAAATCTAAATATTTACACACACACACAGATAGATAGATAGATAGATAGATAGATAGATAGATAGATAGATAGATAGATAGATAGATAGATAGATAGATAGGCTTGATGCTATACTTTGATTAAAAAGTGTTCCATTAATCTGTTACCTAGAATATAGTAGCACAGGATAAAATGTCCAAATCCAGACATTTTGTACATGGTATCGGACTCCTGAAATATATAAAATGACCTTGTAAGAATGGGTGAATGAGGCAAATTGTATAAAACGCTTTGAGTGCTCAGATACATAGGAAAGCATATATATATATATATATATATATATATATATATATGTATATATATGCATATATATATGCATATATATATACACATAAGAACCAGTCAATACATTTTTTATATACTGACTTGTGGGAGTTACCTCATATTAATAAATTAATACTGTTTGAAGCTTTGACATGTTTCACGGTACGAAAACCATATCCAACCTTATGCTGTGAGGCTCTGATTTCTATTTCCCCTTTCAAAATAGATGTTATGATGTTGTAAACTATACTCAGTAAAAGTTCCAAAAGTTTCTCATAGATTTTCTGTGTTTTGAAGTGACATTGTGTAATCTGGCAAAACTGCTGCATGCCTGTGTAGCCTGAGAAGTCATTAGCATTCTGTGGTTGAGTTAATCTTGTTGGCTAGAAGAAACGCAGTATTGTTAAAGTGTTTTGTTTTTTCTGGGAAATTAACCATCTGTGAGTTCAAACATAAATTCAATAAATTAAAATTACATCTCGCATCGGATTATGTCCTGATTATCTTGGACTAAGTAAAATTATAAAATAGAATAGAATAGAATAGAATAGAATGCCTTTATTGTTACGTCACATATGCAGACCGCCCTGCATAGGAATGCATGTAATTTAGGCTACATGCCAGCATGGATTTACAGTAATGCTTTACAGGAGCTTGTACTACGATGTCATAACTTAGGTTGAATTACCTGTTATGTAGCGTGGCTTGTGTGATGTTACACAATACTGAAAGAGAACAAGATGTCATGAACATCACACAATTATAATTTTATATAGTCTTTTTGTAAAAGATGCATGACCAAAGATGTTTAATCTTTGATACCTCACCTCTCTGTTGAATGGGAGCTTGATCCTGACATGAAAGGAATCTTTACTGCTTTATTTTAGCACACCAACAATTTCTTAGCCTCTCTGCACACCACAAATCTAGCCACTATTGTGCTTATGTGTTTTGTGGGAGAGAGAAAAAGTGAGCTCACTACCACTTCTGATTTAAACTCTCCCCTAAATCTTCCAGGTCCTAAAGCCTTCCCCATTACATTTCATTTACACTGTTAGTTTCAAGCACTATGGGAATAAGATCCATAAATTTAAATTTAATATTGCTCAGTTGTAGCTATTGTTGATATAATTACCTATTACTTAATTACTTTTTTTGCTGATTAAGTGGTAATAACTTGATAGTTATACATCACTACTTTCTTTTTTCCACTTTATTATCCCAGTATTTACTACATTATTATTGAGCTATAGATGAAATTGCTTTTGAAAATGTAAAAATGTCAAAAGAACCTCTACTTATTTGACAGTTTTGATTTCATGAGGAGCTGGCTGGGGTTCTGTCAAGGTCAAGTTTATTGATATAGCACATTTCCAACAGCTCATGCTGCACAAAGTGCAACCAAAATAAGTGAAATGCAAAACAATTGTGCAATAAAATATAAAAGAGAAAAAATTAAACAATAAGACAATTAAAAAAAGTAAAACGAGAACAACTAAGGCTGTTAAAGCAAAAGAAAAAAATATTTGGGTCAATGTGATGGCTGCCTGTGCAACAAGGGGTGTTGCAGCACCGCCAGCACCCCTACTCCCCTCAGCCTTCAAATGTAACTGCACAAGTTGATAGATGACCTCTTTTCAGGTTCAAAAAGACATAGGGGGTACCACCCAAAATCTCACCTGCATCGATCCATCTGCTTCTATCTTAGTAGAAGATAGAATGTGTTTAATAGACAGCTGATGTTTCTGTGTACATTCCTTTTTTTAAACAGGCATTTTATATGTGCATTTCAAGTAGTTAAAATGATTCAGTAGCTTGTCTGACTCTTTCCTACGCTGCTTTTTTGTTTTTTGTGTGATGTTAGGTCCATTGTGTTACTACAGCAAATGAAAATGAAAGAAAAAGAAGTGAAGTCAGGCATGTGATGTTATGCTGAAAAGAATAACACCAAACAAGGCAAGATAAATTTTTTAAAGGACAAATATACATTTAAAACAAAAAGTATCAAATACAACCAATTATACCCTTTCCAAAATCAAATCACAGCATAATTAAATCATATATACAAAAAGCAGCTTCGATTCTGTTATGTCATGAGGTAACAGGACTGTAGGGATTGTTTTTACAAAGGGCATCAATTCCCTCAATTAAACCTTGTTGACAAAAATTGTTTTGCTCTATTAAAAAAAAAGGTTTTAAGTTTGTCCATTTAACCAAATGATATTATAGTAGTAATAATATTAAAGTAGTTATTAAATTAAGGTTGTTACTGTCATATACTGATAGCATCACTCCCTCCAGCTAGTAACACATTTAACACAGTCCATTGTGCTACATACTTAACTTAGAGAATAGAAACAAAGCATTGATCATGCTAGTGTAGTGGGATAGGTTTTGTATGTTCTGTTTCTGTATGGTGTCTGTGAACTCAGCGTGAGCAGCTGTGGCATATTCTTCGCCAAAAGGCAAATCACACAAAGCCTCGTTCAACAACTCATTTGGAAGTACTGACATCTGCTGGTCATTCAATGTACAGCAGCCTTGCTGTGTGGCCTACATACCAGTATGTAATATGCATATAATTCAAATGCATTTAATAAAATAATATGAAATGTAAATGTAATGATGTATCACTTGGAGAATACTCACGTGAGGTCCTGAATAACACAAATACACACACACATACACACACACACACCTAAACATCCTCTATAAGATTGATTTAAGAGTTAGGTTATTATTGGGAACTAGCATGTAAAAATGCTGCCTACCTGCTGATATTTTTCACTTTTTTGGTGGCTCCATAATGTCCTTACAATCTTCTTGCAAGCTGGAGATAATCCTCAGATTGACCTTAGATCCCCCCCAAAATTATTCAAAATAAAAGAAAGATTTAAAATAAATAAGATGAAAAGATTACAAGTCATCCATATATACGCATGCATACAGTCATGGCCTGTTTAGGAATTGCAGGCAATCATGCCTAAACAGCTCGTCAAATATTTTGTAAAACTTCTTGAATTAAAGCTGAAAGTCTGCAATTCAGTCAAATTTATTATTTAATTTAAAATCCAACATGATGGTATACAAAAGCAAACTACAAAACTTGTGTCTTTGTCCAGAAAATTATTGACCTAACTCTAAAACCTCTCTGAAGGTTGTTATTTTGTGTTGTTATTTTGTGTTTCACTAAACCATGCAATAATAATAATGATAATAATAAAAATAATATAGGGATTTGTTTTAGAAAAAGTCTCACATAAATGATCAGAGACCAAAAAGGTGACAGGGGAAACACTTTGTTGTGATGTGTTGTTTGTTCAGTTAGCAGGGATGAAAACGGATGAAAGCTTAGGTTAATGGCACTGTGACTTTCTTAGAGGAGAAGAGCCCTTTTACTTATAGTCCTTAGTCTTTTGTATGTCTAAATCAGCCATTTCCTCGGGAATACATAAGAAGTCAGTTTGTCTATGTTCTGCAAGATTCACAATGACTTACTCATTTAAATCACTTGACACATCAGTACTATTGCTGTAGTCTGTCTGCTATTACCATCTTGCAAAACTCCGCTGTGCATGGTTTTCATGGTGATATCTTGTGTTAACTGTGGATTTGTTTCTTACTGTTACTTATTTCTCTTGATTCCTCATTTGGAAGTAATCAGACAGTTGTTGAATCTGCATATCAAGGCTTCATTTATCCAATATGTGACCAATTTAAATTTCTCATATGAACATAATTTATTCTTGTACTTTTTATAAATTCTTATAAAATATAACAATGTTCAATCTATTAGAATAAATCATGTTGAAAAGAAAGTAGTCATGTTTTCTCCTGAAACTGCCTCCTGGAAAGGGGTTCTGGAGGAAAAAAGGGGCTGCATCCTTTTCCATTTTCTCTCTTTTTGGAAACTTTCACCTTGTTCAGGTGCTGCATCTTCTGAACGGCCTGCCTTGGTTTGTCTGGCTGGACACTTGATCAGTGACAGCTGAAGCTTTATTTGGTATGTCACTGTTTTGGTACCTGATTTAGTGGTTTATAAGGAAGATTCAAGATTCTTTATTCGTCACATGCACATTATACAAGTATAACTAGCAGTGAAATGTAACCTGACCTCCTCAACTTGTGCAAAAGGGGGGGAGGAGAAGAGCATTATATATTATATACATTAGGTGAATGTGCAGTAGTAGCATTGTATGCAGCAAGCAGATGAATGCTGTACATTAAGTGAATTAAATAAGAATAGACAATCTGAACATTTTACAAAATAGACAATAAGGAAGTGAACCACTGTGGGATTTGTGGTGTGTTTTGGTGGTGATTTTGTGTGACAGAGCCAACCAGCGTGTGTCATATTGAGAGTCATGGAGCCAGCGAGGAAGAGAGGACATCGTTCTTCCTGTTGCTAGGTAAAAACCAAATAGAATTAGAATTCAACTTTATTGTCATTGCACATGTCACAAGTACAAGGCAACGAAATGCAGTTTGCAGCCATTCCAGAAAGTGCTTTAGCCATAATATAGATATATTACAGAATATATTTTGGCAATAATATAGATATATAGATATATTACAGAAATGGGTCTGTTATAGGTATGAGGGTACAAAATATGGGTCTATTATGGGTATGTTACAATGTACACGGTATGAAGGTATGTTGTGAATATGCTATAACTATAAGTATGTACAGGCTATGAACAGGATATAAATATGAAACTATAAAGAAATATGAACTATGCAAGTTATAAACAGTTGTAGAATTAAAATTATCACATTGTACAGAATGATTGTCTATACAGCATTTACAGTAGTGCAGTTAAGATAAGTGGAATATGTGGATAACTCCTACAGAGGCTATATAAAGTCCATGTTATTATTGTGTGTATGAGGGTACGGTTGTCCATTTGTTTGTTTTTGTCCATTGTGTGTGTGTTCAGTTATAGGTGGTTCTGGGTGTGTGTATGTTCAGGCCATGAGTTTAATGTGGGTCAGATGTCAGGAGGCAGAGTTCAGGAGTCTGACAGCTGTAGGGAAGAAGCTGTTCCAGTACCTGGTGGTCTTAGTCAGGAGGCTCCTGTAGCGACTCCCAGAGGGCAGGAGGGTGAAGTAACCGTATATGTCTTATCTCAATGATTAATGCCCAGTAGCACTGATGCCATTGATCCACTACAGTTCGCATACCAGCCTAATCACTCTACAGACGATGCCATAGCACACCTGCTACACATGACCCTGAGCCATTTGGTCTCCGGCAGGGGAAACTATGTTAGGATGCTATTTGTGGACTACAGTTCTGCATTCAACACAGTAATCCCCTTAAATCCTTTCACCAAGTTGAAGGATCTAGGACTCAGCTCATCACTGTGTCAGTGGATCCTCAACTTTCTCAAAGACAGACCTCAATCAGTGAGGGTGTGAAATCATGTCTTTCCTGCTATCTCACTCAGCACTGGAGTGGCACAGCGCTGTGTTTTAAGCCCCCTGCTGTACTCATTGTACGCCTACGACTGGTTAGCCACGTCACGCAATGCCTCCATTTCAAGTTTGCTGATGACACTGTGGGGGTGGGCCTGATCTCTGATAACACTGAAAAGGCCTACCTGGAGGAGATCAGGAACCTGGAGAACTGGTGCCAGTTTTCTAAACCAAGGAGCTGATTGTGGACTTCATCACACAGCAGGTGAGAAATTATGAGCAATAGTGCACCAGTGTGGCTTCATATCACACAGGATCTGTCATGGTCCTGTCACATAAACACTCTGGTGTCTCTTCTTCCTCAAAAGACTTAGAGACTTCCATCTACTTCTGAAGGTGCTTAAGAACCTCTATTCATGCACCATAGTAGAGTATTTATACTTGATTTTCTATTTTTTTGTTTATTCTTTTACTTTCAGTGGCCGGGAATTGCACAGCAACAAGCATTTGACTGCAAGTCGTTCTGTGTATGATTGTGTAGCTGACAATAAAGTTTTGAATTTGAATTTTATATGTGTTGTATTTTTCTTTTACCCGTTCATAAGCAAGTTTCCTCCCAGGTGAACAACATACATAAGATATTCAGTATACACATAAGCTATAGTATATCATATATAAATGTACCTGTCCATTGGTTAAAAGCACGTGGAGGCAGGAGCTCACAGTACAAGCATATGCCCAACCTGTTGTAAGATTGTGTTTTTTACATTATTTCATATGGGTTTTTTTTTTTTAATCTATGTTTACAAATGTAAAGAAGTCACTCAACTCAGCTCTGTAGAGTGGCTAATCATAACGAAGTAGTTCAGTTCAACTTGGAGACTCAATCTGATCTTCATATTTTTGGCAAGCAGATGGCACCAAAGATCACTGTGCTGAAAAGCTTTGAGTAACAAACCCTTAAGTGCTTCAGAAAGCTTCATTTGGTCATCACTCCTATAGGAATAAAACCACAATACAACCAAATGGCAGCGACTTGAGTTGAGTGGTGCTCAAACACTCATTCAGACTGATGGCAAGATATTAGCAATCTGTCTTTCTTTATAAGTTAGAAAACAATTACTTTACAAATGTTTGACAATTTCTCTAAGAGCCTCTGTAGCCAGTCCAGTCAGACTGTGACTGTTTGCAGAAAGCCTGCATCCTATCAGGTGACCTGTGGCAATCTTCCTTTGCAGGTTAGTTGCACAGGTTCAAATGTGGTCGTGAATCTGCAACATCCACAAACTCTGGACTTTCATTTGGTCCCCACAAGTTGCAGAATGTGTGAAATATGAAAATTTAATTATCCACTTCTGTCAAAAGTCTGCAAGATGTGCAGACTCAGTGAGTGAAGATCCAGGAAAACATGACAAACAGGAATTGAGCTTAACAGCAAACAGGCGTTTTATTGAGACTGATTGCAAAGGTGGTATAATAAAGCGGAAAAAATACAAAATGGGAACTGAAACCTGCATTGAAGAAAACACTGGAAACTTTGACAACACACAAGGGGCATGAGTTCACCAAGAAAAAAAAAAACAGGAAGTAGCAGGACACAAAGACCAAACACACTAACTTAACACAGACAACTGAGTAAACAGACAAGACTGACTTCACAAGGAGACGCAAAGGATGAAACATGAGAAAGAGTCAGTGGAAACAGGACAGGAAACAATTAAGTAAAAAGACAGCATACAAATGAAAAGATGTTGTATCCTCCTGAGAACCACCCTGTACATTTGTTTTCTGTAATTTATTGTCTATAATATTTGTACTCATTTGAGGTAACTTACCAAGTCCTAATGTGGTAAATAGAGGACATTCTAGGCTTTCAATTGATATCTTATGTTTTTGTATGAGCTTTTTTAGCTTCAAAGAGGTAGGAAATCATAAAACATTTTCTCTGTTCTCAGGAGGTTATTAGGGAACTAAGACAGGAGGATGGGAATATGGGGAGACAGAAACTAAATAAAAGACGAGGGAAACAACAAAATAAGGTGGAACATACAAAATACAGAGCTGCAGACTAGAAAATGTACATATGAAAGTAACTGTACATTCAAAACATGTAACAGAAATACATTTGGCCTGAATAATGTTTGATAAACTCTGATAAAGTCATTATAGCATAATGCTTGTAAGAAGCTCTCTTTCAGATGTAATGCTAAAAATATGTTTTTTTTGTTTTCTTTTATTTACAGAGTTACAACCTGAAAATGGCAACAAACAATTAGTAGGAATAAGCCATGAGCAAATGTGAAGACAATTACAGAGTTAATGTGAAGAGAGTTATGCCTAATAAAACTTTTTAACAACTGAACTACTTAAAGGGCTGTGGACTCACCAACACTCAGCCACGTCTCAGTCACACACAGAAAATCCAGATCACGGGAACTGAAAAAGTCCCGAAGAATAAACGTTTTGTTTAAAAGTGATCTGGTGTTCACCAGGGCAATCCTGGCAGAAGCTGGAGCTGGAGTCTATTTGGGATCAAACTGAGTGACGTACAATGAATGAAAATGAGTTTGTTATTCTTGCCTGCCTTAAAATGTGAACGCTTGGTTTTTCGTTTTCTTTTTCACAGTGACTGTGAGACAGTAGTTGGAAACTGAGCAATTTCGAAAATAAAATACTCAACAGTACAAATAACTGAGGCAACGTCAGAAAAAAACATGTTTATTGCTGTTTATCAAGTGAGAAGATTAAGCAAAGCAAGTTACTAGATCATTTTGTAATTGACCTAATTAAATGAAATTCAAACAAAGCCAAGTGAAAGTTAAACTATAAAAACATTAAATCCTGCAGTATCATGAAGAACTTTCCCCCACATATCATACATCTACATCAACAGTATAGTTTGCATTAGCATGTATTCATAACAGAAGCCACCTTGGGTGTCTTTGCAGTTGATAATGGCTGTTCAGCTAGATGATAACCTTTGAAATAGGAGACTTGCGAGACATGAGCCTGAAAGATTAAGATGTCTGTGGGACGTCTTGAAGAAGTCAAAGGTTGCCGTACAGTTGATTCTGCAAGAGTTTTGAATAAAAATTTATTCAGTTTCAATCTAAAATGATCCTTAAATATTTAGCTTTTTGTTTCAAAAAAGCAAGGATTTGTTTCAAAAAAGTTCATCCATATAAATAATTCAAGTTTCTTACACCAACCTTGGCATGGTTATCAAGCATAACAAAATAAATTACTTTAGAGAAAGTATAACATTTTTAACAGATTAAGTAATAATCTGTGATGGAATCAGTCTGGATGTTGTGATCTTATTTAATGAAAAAAGTCTTAAATTTGGTTGATTTGGATTTTGTCATTCACTGCAATACCACTAACCTCAGGGTTGAAAGGGGATGGTCGTCTCCTGTTACTGTATCAAACAACATAGAAATGGAAGCAGATTGTTCAAACATAAAGAAATAAAACACTCTGGTATGTCATTTAAAGAAACAGTGCATGAACATAACTCACTCCTTCGGGGATGGACAGCGTGGTTTGGACTCAGCTCCACATGTTACATTGCTGCTGTTTTTACTATGGAGTTGAAGAAAATAACATGTTAGTTTATGACTGTTTTTACTATGAAATTATGGCGGTTGTTGTACTGCTATGAATACTTACGTATAGGCAACACTGATGTTCGCAGTGCGGTCTTGGCGTCTGCAGAATGTATAAACATTCTTTAAATATTACTTAATGTGTGTATGTATATTTCTTTTATATAGGGAAATTTAAAAAATGATATAAAAACAAACAAGAAGACTACAAATACAAAAAGAAAAACTCTCTTTTAACAGGAAGAAACAGCTGGCAGAACTAGGCTCAGGGAGGGGCAGCCGTCTGCTGCAACAGGTTGGGGGTGCGGGGAGGAAAACAGGATAAAAGACACATTGTGGAAGAGAGCCAGAGATTTATAATAACTAATAATTAAATATAGAATGGCATAAAACATATAGTGAGTGAAAAAAGGTCAATGAAAAAAAAGTTCTATTGGCCTGTTGCAGCTTAATTAGGGAAGGATTCAGGGTCATCTAATCCCACTCTAACAAAATGCTTCATTAAAAAGGAAAGTTTTAAGACTAATCTTAAAAGTAGGAAGAGTGTCTTCTTAATTCAAACTGGGAGCTGATTCCACATAAGAGGAGCCTGAAAACTGAAGACTCTGCCTCTCATTCTACTTTAAAATATACTAGGTACCACAAGTAAGCCCACAGTCTGAGAGCAAAGTGCTCTATTGGGGTTATACGGTACTATGAGGTTTTTCAGATAAGATGGAGCCTAATTCTTCAAGACCGTGTATGTCATGAGAAGGAGTTTAAGTTTAATTCTGAAATTAACAGGGAGGTGATGAGGCACCGTCTATGCACAATAAATCACATGAGTCACTTTATTTCATTACATGATACAATGAAGAGAACAGTCACAAAGGAATCCTTAAAAATGGTTACCTGGATAATCTATCCCAAAGTGATCTTCTGTGAAATTACAGGGAGAAATATTTACAGGGTTGTTTTGGTGGAGACAGTAAAAAAGAAATAACAGTTATTAACAAATTAGCGACAACATTTTTCACACATGCTTTTACAAATATTAGCTCAAACATCACATTTATAGACATCAGGTGTTTAAAACAACAATTGCAACCATCAACTTTTTTTTATCATGTTGCTCATGCAGCTCATTCGACCATCTCAACTTCATTCTTCTGTGTCAGATATGATATGACTGATAAAACTTATTTGCATTTAATTAATATGGATATGTTGTTGAAGCAGGCTCTGGATGCTTTTAGATTCTTTTGAATCATTTTAGAACATCTTTAAAATGTGAACTCCTGTATTCAGATGTGATGAGAGGTCTTGACTCATGACTGAATTATGTCATTATTATTCACTTTTTATGTTAAAATAACTTGCCTTTGTTCTGGTCGAGGTGGTGGTTTCAGTGATTCATCTGTGTGTTTCCTATATTTGGTTGGAGGAGAAGAAAAACATTTTCCACTTCAGAGTCAACAGATTGTAACATCGTTACACAGACAGCTGCAATCAATATCAGAAATATGATATGATATAAATTAATGTTATATTTCCTCAACCTTTTCCTCCAGATGAAGACTGCAAACACTGCAGCTAAGGTGATTATGATGAGAGCTACAAATGAGACTGGAAAGGCCACTGGAGCAGCACTTGTAAACTGGTACATCAGTGATCCTGGTGATGTAGATACATATGAGGTTAATAAACACAATTCAACAGATGAAATACTTGCATAACATATAGACTATAGATAAAGTGTGTCCGCTAACCCTTCACATTTAAGCTGACTGTGTGGGCTTGTTGCCTGTTACGCCAAAAGATAGCGTTACAGGTGAGGTTTCTGACTCCATCTCCTTCAGTAACAATAAAAGTGATTGTGGAAGTTGTCTGCCAGGTGCCTCGTGACATCATGATGTGTGAGACCTCACTGGTGAGGTGAGAAACACTCCATGAGAACACCGGAGGATGTGATGAACATGTGTGTGTAACAGAACACGAAACAGTTATAGTTGAACCAGCATTAACTTCTTCTGGAACGGGGGTCATCACTGGTTTTTCTGGAGAAGCTGAGCATGACAAACACAAAGGACATTATACTTGATACTTAGAAAGCAATGTGTTTGTCACATTTCAGTGATCTATAGTGGGACTCCAAACCTTTCATAATAATAAATACACAGCTGTTGTTAAATGTATGTGTCTCATGTTCTTTCTCTGCATAGAAACTGAAGGGTCCGTTGTCAAAGGGCTTGATGTCGTCAATCTCCAGTGAGCAGTTTCCCTCATTTAGATTTCCTAACATTTTGGTTCGGCCCTTAAAGTGAGCAGTTAAATGAAGGTAATTATTATTTATACTTACTCTTTACCCTCATGCTGATGTTCACTTCTTGTGTTTGATCTGATGTAGAGCTAATATTCAATGGAGAAATGGAGCCTGAGATATAAATGATAAATGTTAGAGTTTTCATGTCACATTAAATTCAGTACATGGAATCTATTGCACATAAAATATATCACATGGTACTCACATTCAGCAGTCAGTAGAATCGACTTTTCGGCACTCTGACCCGCAGGGTAGTTAACAGCACAACTTACACTCTTGTGCTCTTCTTCTACTGTCCAAGTTCGAACTATTTTCCTTTCCCAAATCCCTTCAGATACCAGAGTGTCCATGTTCTGGTCAATTCCAGGTAAATCCTTTAGGGATAGGGTTGGGGGAGCAGATAAACATGTATGCCGCACACTGCAGGACACAGTGCCCTGCTCTCCCACTCTGAGGATACCAATAATGCTCAGCTGTGGTTCTGGTGCATGTTCTGTTAATTTAAAGCAAAAATTGAGAGCTATATTAACACAGCAACGTCTGAGTCATTTGCACAAATTAATAACTGCAATTAAACAAACTTAGTTAAAAGTGATAGGAAAGAAAAAAAATACAGATAGCTGAAAATAAATATTTCTTCACATTATTTTATGTGTCTCTCTTAACGTTTTGATATAAGTATTGTAGTTTTAAGTGTTATTGAAATACATTTATTGGGTTTAGACAATACTCTGCCAGGAAAAAGCTAAAGATTCTAACTACAATTTAGATGCAGAGGCAAATCATTGCAAATTATACATGCACAAAACTAAAATACAGATAAATAATAAATAAAAAATAAATCAGAGAGGACTCAGTTTGTCATGGTATGGGTTACTTTCTGTAGTAACTTAGATGTCTATCCTTGGAATTGAAGCTGAATAGTAGAAATTAATGAATGCTTACCTGAAACAACAAGTTCTGTAGATCCATCATAAAACGTATGATCAGTGGTGCCGTAAGAAGCAATGGGGTTCTTATCTATCCATGGATAAAGTCGGTCACGGTTGTGTGACATGTCCAGCCTTTCAATCTTAAGACTACAGTTCTTCTCAGTCACTGATCCAGTCAAGCTTGTTCGACCATTAAACTTTCTATTAACTGTCCCTCCTTGGTTGAATACAGCTGGGTATTCATTCTTCTGATACAAGTACCACATAACTTGAAGGTCATTAGGCTGAGAGTTTTTGTAGGAGAATTTGCATGGAATGGTGAGACATGATCCCTTCAACCCAGTTATGGTGGCTGGAGCAGTGAAGGACCAACCCAGATTCAGTATGTTTCCTGTAAAGGAGAAGATACTTTTGAAGCACTTTGGATCTTAACAAAAAATAAATAAATATTGGCAGCCACCAGTGCTACCCCCCTGCCTCCTAGTAAATGCAGGTACGATATAAATTTGAAAACCCCAGGTGATTTTCCAAAAGTTGTCCTGTGAACTTAAACCAGATGACTTCATTCTTGACTTATTGCATTCTCAAACTCGAGTGCCCATAATGGTGGAGCAACAACAATACCCTCAGCCTTTTATGCCTAATGCTTAAAAAGGCTCACACCCTGTTTGAAATGAAATGACATTGAGACAAAACATCTATTTTCAACTTTGAGGAATAATAAAGGAAAAACATTTGTGAACACATTATTACAACCGAAGTGCATCTGGAGTTAATCTAGGAAACATGATGGAAGTTTTCTTTTCATACATCTCAAAGACAGAGAACAATATTAGCCTCCATTATTAGTATTTGTATCCCTAAATATTCCATGTCATTTTACTTCTGTTTTGGTCTCCACCACTGCTGAGGAAACTATTTAATTACTTATGTGTTGAATGGCACATTGTATACACAGGCTTATTTGCTACTACTGACAATGCCAGGACTTCCACATTACTCCCTCTAATCCTGAAAAGCTAACAAATCCGTCTCTGCATCAGGTCTAAGCCCTCTGTCAGTCATTGTATTTCTGAGATATGCATTCAGATATTCATAAATGGTTTAAAAAACGATTAATTGCTGATAATGGCTGCTGTTACCACTGGAAAAAGTTATTATTACTACTATTATTATTATTATTAGTAGTAGTAGTAGTAGTAGTAGTATTAAAGTACATTTCAAAAGCATGTACATAAACTATGATTAGGTAAAATCATTTTTATTGCAGATGTAGTTTGTGAGAGAATACAAATGCAGGACAATCCTATAAATGTTTTAAGAGTTTTAGGTGTATTGTTAGATGTTACATTTAGATAAATATTTGTACTTACTCTTTACCCGCAGAGTAATGCTTGCCTCTCGTGTCTGACCTCCAGGGAAGCGTGCATAGCATATCAGCGATCTTCCATTGTCATTAGCTGATGCTGTAAATGTCAGTGTGGAGACAGTCCTCCACTGAGCCCCCCCTGATAACTTGCTAGTATCAGAGGAGGCTGGCATATTACCATAATTCCATGTCAGAGTTGGAATATTTCGATAGCATGTGTATGAAACAGTGCAGGTTACTTTATTTGGCTCTCCCTCCAGAAATTCATATGATGCAGAGCTGACAGTCAGCCCTGAAATGGAGCCTGGGATAAAATGAAAAATGGTTAAATATCAAAGATGGCGTAGGATAAAATGCAATTTACTTTCACTACATACATTGTGAGGTTAAGGTTTTAGATGCTGATGCGGAGCGACCACCACGGTGTTGGACATAGCACTCCACAGTTTGATATTCTTTCTCTATGAACAGAGTGGTTGTCAGCATAGTTTTGGATCTTCCATCAGGTAGAGGACTATGAGTTAGACGTTCGTTTCGCAGTGGGATGTTGAGCCTCAGACTTGGGGGATAAGTGGGACAAGTGTGGTAAACACTGCATTGCACTGTTACAGACTGCCCAACCACCATGTTTCCAAAGAGCTCAATAACTGGTGGATCTGCTGTGCCTTAAATCACAAAATATGAAGAATTATATAATCTTATAACAACATAATGATCAATTTATAGTGAAAGCTTAAATTATTTACCTACCTACTACTTCAACTGTTACAGTTGTGTCATAGAAAGGGTAGGTTCCGCTTCCAACATTTTCAGGATCCACCCAGGGATAAAGCTTCTGACTGTGATCAGCCAAAGTCACTGGATCAATCAACAGACTACATTTCCGATGTTGTGAAGAACTATATACACTTGTTCTTCCTTTAAATATGTCCAGCACATCATTCCTGTTCCAGTTGTCATATACTAGTGGATATCCTCTGCTCACATATTGATACCACACTACACGATCTGGTCTTTTAGGTGGATACTGATCGTAATCATAACTGCAAGGGATAACAAGGCAGGAACCCAACAATCCTTTTATATTTCTTGGCATTGTTACCTGCCAAGCACTGGAGCTGCACAAAATATATCCTGCAAGAGGATTGTGAGAAAAATGAAAATAAATTATAAAATTAAATGCAAACGATATATATCTATATCTAGTATACAACATAAAATCTAAATATTTACACAGATAGATAGATAGATAGATAGATAGATAGATAGATAGTAGAGCTGGGTGATATAAGATTTTTTCATATCACGATATGTTTTTTTCATTTCAGGCGATAACGATATATATCACGATATAAGCCAAATAACTATATTTGTAAGATTTAAATGTGCCGTTGCTCACAAGTAAAATGTGAAATAATCAGCAGCTTGTTTTGATTTAAATATTTATTTCCCATAATAAGTTCAACAGGGCAGATGTACTTAAAGAACATGAGACTTCAGTTTCAGATAAATAAAGGCAAATATTGCACACAAATTGCACACAAAAGATAGCCGCTAAAGCATTTAAGTTTCAAAATAGAACAAACAAAACAGACTA
This sequence comes from Oreochromis niloticus, assembly GCF_001858045.2. NCBI lineage: Eukaryota > Metazoa > Chordata > Actinopteri > Cichliformes > Cichlidae > Oreochromis > Oreochromis niloticus. The sequence continues at coordinate 16,740,649 of NC_031976.2, read as the reverse complement.
CTAAATTGTCAATTCCACTTAGAAACAAAATATTAATTCTAAAAATAAATCTTAGTTTGTTTTACAGAAGAACAGACAAAATTGACTAACTTTTGTCAATATCAAATAAACGGAGAAATAAAAGGAAATTCTCAATCTCTCCTTGTTGTATAGCTTAGCTATTACCCTCAATTAGCTGCTTGAATCCTTCATTTTTGACCGTGTTTATTGGTAGCATGTCTTTAGCAAGACGGTAGGCTATGGCATTCATTATGTCGCTATGTCTCTTAGCTTTTTTGTCATATGGTGAGACGCTGGAGAAAGCCGACTCAATTGACTGTTGTTGCTTCACAGGGATTCACCTGGTTGTTTTTGATGACGAATTAGCGCTTTTAGTCTACGGAACTTCTCTGGCCCTTCCTTTCAACAATCTCTCTGGCATTGGAACCGTCATCTGTGTTCTCTTCGGTAACCTGGTCACCAAAGCTCTCAGTTGATTTTTCTCTAGCGGGCAAACTCATTTTCTCCATTAACCGGACGGCACGGCGGCTGGCTGGCTGCTTCCCAAACAAATACACATGTGCGGCTGGGCACTTGTGCTGTACGTAACAAGTCACGTGACGTGACTCAGCGGCTGTGATTGGTTCTGCTATGCGCTACTTAATTTGGATTCGCTGTTCTTTTTTTTTTTTTTAAGACAGGAAGAGAGAGAGATGAGGTCTATCGCAATAGTTTCATTTTTCTATCAAGAAAAAGTTATTTCGCAATACATATCGCCCAGCTCTAATAGATAGATAGATAGGCTTGATGCTATATTGTGATTAAAAAGTGTTCCATTAATCTGTTCCTAGAAATTGCCATACCTAGAATATAGTAGCACAGGATAACATGTCCAAATCCAGACATTTTGTACATGGTATCGGACTCCTGAAATATATAAAATGACCTTGTAAGAATGGGTGAATGAGGCAAATTGTATAAAACGCTTTGAGTGCCCCGATCCATAGAAAAGCGTATATATACATATTTCACGGCATGAAAACCATATCCAACCTTATGCTGTGAGGCTCTGATTTCTACTTCCCCTTTCAAAATAGATGTTATGATGTTGTAAACTATAATCAGTAAAGGTTCCAAAAGTTTCTAATAGATTTTCTGTGTTTTGAGGTAACATTGTGTAATCTAGCAAAACTGCTGCATGCCTGTGAAGCATGAGAAGTCATTAGCATTCTGTGGTTGAGTTAATCTTGTGGGCTAGAAGAAACGCAGTATTGTTAAAGTATTTATTTATTTTTTTCTGGGAAATTAACCATCTGTGAGTTCAAACATAAATTCAATAAATTAAAATTACATCTCGCATCTGATTATGTCCTGATTATCTTTGACTAAGTAAAATTATAGAATAGAATAGAATAGAATAGAATAGAATAGAATGCCTTTATTGTCACGTCACATATGCAGACCGCCCTGCATAGGAATGCATGTAATTTAGGCTACATGACAGCATGGATTTACAGTAATGCTTTACAGGAGCTTGTACTACGATGTCATAACTTAGGTTGAATTATGTACCTGTTATGCAGCGTGGCTCGTGTGATGTTACACAATACTGAAAGAGAACAGGATATCATGAACATCACACAATTATAATTTAATATAGTCTTTTTGTAAAAGATGCATGACCAAAGATGTTTAATCTTTAATACCTCACCTCTCTGTTGAATGGGAGCTTGATCCTGACATGAAAGGAATCTTTACTGCTTTATTTTAGCACACCAACAATTTCTTAGCGTCTCTGCACACCATAAATCTAGCCACTATTGTGCTTACGTGTTTTGTGGGAGAGAGAAAAAGTGAGCTCACTACCACTTACACTTTATACCCTCCCCTAAATCTTCCAGGTCCTAAAGCCTTCCCCATTACATTACATTTACACTGTTAGTTTCAAGCACTATGGGAATAAGATCCATAAATTTCAATTTAATATTGCTCAGTTGTAGCTATTGTTGATATAATTACCTATTACTTAATTACTTTTTTTGCTGATTAAGTGGTAATAACTTGCTAGTTATACATCATTACCTTCTTTTTTCCACTTTATTATCCCAGTATTTACTACATTATTATTGAGCTGTAGATGAAATTGCTTTTGAAAATGTAAAAATGTCAAAAGAACCTCTACTTATTTGACAGTTTTGATTTCATGAGGAGCTGGCTGGGGTTCTGTAAAGGTGAAGTTTATTGATATAGCACATTTCCAACAGCTCATGCTGCACAAAATGCAACCAAAATAAGTGAAATGCACAACAATCATGCAATAAAATATAAAAGAGAAGAAATTAAACAATAAGACAATTTAAAAAACATAAAACAACAACAACTAAGGCTGTTAAAGCAAAAGAAAAAAATATTTGGGTCAATGTGATGGCTGCCTTTTGCAACAAGGGGTGTTGCAGCACCGCCTGCACCCCTACTCCCTTCAGCCTTCAAATGTAACTGCACAAGTTGATAGATGACCTCTTTTCAGGTTCAAAAAGAGATAGTGGGTACTACCCAAAATCTCACCTACATCGATCCATCTGCTTCTATCTTAGTAGTAGTAATATACCTACACCCCCACCCGCATCCCCCTCCCCTATCCCCCTCCGCGTTCATGTGTGCGCGTGAACGGACTTTCCACGTGCATGTGCGCGTGAACGGACTTGTGAGTTCAGAGGTCATATGTGTTTACATGTGTTTAATAGCGTTTTATTTAATGAAACCATTATGTGTTTTAATTAAACTCTTTTTTTAAAGGATTGTATAGGTCTCAGAGTTCTGTTATTTAGACATAGATGATTTAATTTAACTAGTTTAGGGGTATTTTGCTTTTTTTCTTTAGTGCTCTGAAACACACAGAGGCTAATAGTTTTTAAACAGAAAGTTTTTCCACCTTCTAAAAACACATATGCACTGTAACAACCCCCAATGTTCCTTTAATGCAACTAGCCCTCTAATTATCTACTAGGCACAAACACACATAGATGATTTAACTGCATTAGGAGCATTTTGCTTTTTCTTTAGCGATCTTATCATGTCAGAGGTCCAGCGTAGTCAGGTCCATCGGAGCCACCAAAGGTTTTTTCATCTTGCCACTGACCATTCAAACAGGTTTTCACCTGTTGCTTACACCCCCACACCTTTATCTCTGCATCTCAGAGGTCAGCTGAAACAAGCCCCACCTATATAAAAAGGCCCTAATCAGCCACACTAACCCTTTACATCGGCCCTTGAGAGCATAACACTTCGTTCATCAGCACGAGCATTTTACTTTTAATTTAACTGTTTTAGGAGCATTTTGCTTTTTCTTTAGTGCTCTGAAACACACACAGGCTAATAGTTTCAAACAGAATACCACAAACAGCAGGCATTCCTGCTCTGATACTTCAGATTCTTAACTCTGCAACAGTTAGACCCCCTACAGGTAGCAGAAGAGGTCATCCTTATCAAGAGCATCTCAACTGTACATCCATAGTTTTCAATACAAACAGTCTCCTTTATCTTATGTCAGAGGTCCAGCGGAGCCACCTTTCTATGACCATCCGATCCTCCAAATAGGTTTCACCTTTTGTTTACACCTTTATCTCTGCATCTCAGAGGCCAGCTGAAACAAACCCCACCTATATAAAAATGCCCTAACCAGGCACACCAACCCTTTACATCGGCCCTTGAGAGCATAACACTTTGTTCATCAGCACGAGCATTTTACTTTTAATTTAATTTAACTAGTTTAGGAGCATTTTACTTTTCTTTAGCGCTTTGAAACACACAGAGGCTAATAGTTTCAAACAGAGTGTCACAAATAACAGGTATTCCTTTAGAAATAAACTGTGATACTTGTAAAAAAAAACAAAAAACAAAACAAACACATATTCTTTCCTCATCACTAGCCATTTCACCATTTTATTTAAATATCTGAATTTTCGGAATGATGATCCAAGCGGGACACAGAGGCTGCTAGTTTTAATGCACCAGAATGCAAATATAAATAAAAGCCTGACTATCCTGACAGCCTAGCTGCAGCGACACCTTTCTTTCACACGGATGCCTGGATGTGCGTTGGAGCCAACTTTGCTACCCGCACACAGCGCTTCTGACCTACGGGCGTTGCTTATACAACAGAGAAAAGCAACAATACAGCGTGTTTCTCTGCTCCAAGACATCGGGGGGCCTTTCACACGGTAAGCATGTCTGTTATACCCAGCGCATAAATGTCTGTATGTCTGTATGTCAGGGCTGATTATTCAAACCCTGTTTAAAATGTGACACATACGTTGTCCGAAAACAAATCCTCTAAATTTGCAAAGTTACTGATTTAAAAATATATTTTCGAATTTTTAGTTGCATGACAAACATACGATAGACTCTTGAGCGTATTTATTTATATAGCTACATTCACAATGGTACAACCATGCTAAATAAAAGATGCCCAAGCACCAAAGCACTCTAATGCAAGCCTCTAAACTGTATGTTTGATAAGTGCATAAACTGTACCTCTACCTCTACAGCTGAAAACAGTTTGTATCCGCACTCTGAGGGTCTGCTGAATTGTTTTTAATATTGCGTTTTTTCACGAACTGCAGATGATGAATTCCTCTTTATTGGACATAGTGTCCTTAAGCTATTGTTGCTCATACTCACTGAGTTCCCTAGCTACTTCTTTACTATGTCAGTAAACTTTTTGAAAAGGAAGGCGTTGTAGATTTAAAGAAACATCCTAATTGAAGCAAAGGCAAAAAATTGGAATGAATTTTATGTGACTGTTCATATTAAAGCCAACAACAAGTGAAAATCCAAAACCGACTCCAATGCTTTGTATTAATGATCTCCCCCTCTGTCTCTCTCTCTGCGTGTGTGTGTGTGTGTGTGTGTGTGTGTGTGTGCGTCTGTGAGTGTGAGTGTGTGCGCCCTCACAGAAGGAAGGTCACAGTAGGAGCTTTTTCAAACGCGTTTCCAATCATTTTTTTACAAGAAGTGTAGCTCATACAATGGTATAAATGTATTATTTGTGATACTTTATAAATATGAAACTCTAAAGATTTTGAGTTCATGCAAATTGTGAAACAAGAATCTAAATATTTTGTGTCACAATGATTTCTATAAAAGCATGTTGTTTATGGGGATAATGTAACAAATCTTTTGTGGCCCTATTAATGATCAATGGTAATTGAAGAGGAAGCTGAACCCTGGCTCTGGACATTTTCATGACAAGTGACAGCGCAGACATCTACTAATGAGAGAACATGTTTTATCATCATAAACACGGTGATATGAAGCATCGTTAAAGTGTCACTTCAGTAATGTTGACTCATGTTTTTTAATAGATGACTTTAAAACACTAAACTCTAATTTCTGTGGTTTATTTTAAGCCTACAGAAAATAACATGTGGTAAGACGATGAGTTTTACTTCTCACTGTCCGTGTTATGTGCATCTATTTATCATGTATGCTACTTTGCTCTGTGGACTGTAAAATGTTTCATTGTGTTCATGAAATAAACCAGACTTTCACCGTCTGCATCTTTTACTGTTTTTCTGCTTTTGTTCACTCCAAGTTTGACAAACCCACAGACATCCAGAGTTAACTCACTAACAATGTGGAGCAGTCTCAGTGTATTTAGCTGCTTTTTCCCTAAACACAACCAACTGAGAGAAATGCTTGCAGGCCTCACTTTGGTCATTTTGAACGCTGAAGGAGATTTGTTCCATAGACACCTTATACTAGTGTTTCCTGCACTTAATCCATCACTACTGTGTTCTATTTAAATCCAGATTCCTTTTATAGTTTGCAGTGAAATTTGTTAAACCATTGCTTAATGGGACAGAAGTACACGCCACTCTTTACTAACACACTTGTAGATAAGATTATTGCTGAACGACACAGCTAGCAGTCTCACACACTCTTTAGATTTTTGAAGTTTTGTGTGTAACGGTTTAGTCTATCAAACCTTACCCTTTTCTCCCCAGTATCACAACAGTATGACTCCCAAAGTACGGAGCAGTAAACAACCAATGATTCTAAAGCCAGAACAGAAAGATACAGTTGGAAGATGCATGATTGCGTTTTTATGAAGCGTAGTAAAACTACCGCCTCTTCTTCTTCTCTGTGTTGTTGTTGTTCTTGTGTGTGTGTGTGTGTGTGTGTGTGTGTGCGCCTTAGAAGACAAATAATACATTAGCCACACTTAAAAAAACAAAAAACATTTGAATTTCATTTAGAACTAAGATTCTAAGTTGTAAGCAGAAATCTTATGCCCAGCCACAAACATGTTTCCCCACTTTCACAATGCTGAGGTGTCAAATCCACAACCCCCAACAAATGGTTTGTTACACAGCCTCACACACAGTAGATTTTTAACGTTTTTGGGTACAGCGGTTTAGCCACAGATGCAACTTATACTTTTGATAAAGACCACTCCACCTGTTTATTTCTTAAGAAATTAAGCATCTTTATTAAGCTCTTATTTATAAATGTCTACACAATAATAGACACCGTGTGCTCTGTGACATTATAGTCTTCTACTGCTGCTTCCATTGGTTTGCATTTTAAACTCCCAACCTTTCAGGTTTGTTATGAACGACTTATATTTCTAACATTTTGTGATATAAAAGTGAACCATGTGGGTTTTTTTAATTTTCTGTGTGATGGAATGACTTAAGATACGAGTTATTTAAACAATTCTAAATGACAGTGTGATGGCCATAGTACTTAGTGCGTGTCAAATATGTTAAGGATAATGTTTATCAATGTAAAATTGCAAAGAACCTATGAATAGATTATAACATTTTGTAAACAGTTACCTCAGAACCTGTACTGTCAGATCTATGTATGTAAGGTGAAACTTTCCACAGTACTTCCACTTAAGTAACTAAACACATAAAGTCACCCTTACCAATAATCCACTGCTCCTTGAAAAAAGTAGCACAAACAGACAACTGACTCAGCAATGATGAGTAGAGCTATCCGAGGATGAGACTCAAGCGGATGAAAATTAAAAGTTTTGGTTTTTGTGGCTCGGAAAATTAAAGAAAGTATGTTTAATAATTCAACAAAACCTACACTTTCAACACGTGTACATTCAAAATTTGGATCAGACTAACATCGCTGTTGTTCAATAGTTTTTTAGCCTCTCTCAAAATTCATTTTATGACCTTTATATCTTTATATACACGTTGTTACTGTGTTTTGTACTACCAACTGTGAGGGCTCTGCGTTTGCTTTGAGCAGTCTGTTTTTATTTTGTCTTGTGAGTGCGTGTTTTTCAAACAAGATCCTCGTCAGTTTGATTTGTTACCACAAACTTTGTGTAAAGTTCACAACAGAGGTAAAGAGATTTAAACACCCCAGTTTAAGGAGGCAGGGGTTGGACCAGCTGCACAGGACAGGTGAAGCAGAGAGTGTCAGGGGAGATGTGCAACAGAAGCAGAGGGAACATTTTACAAGATGATAAATGGCACATTTAGGTGATTAAGGATTTGTTGACAAGATTAAAAGACACGTCCGTCAGAGTTCAACAACATGACAGTTTGATTAAATAAAAAGTTTTAAACTACACAAGGTTCATTTTCTCCTCTGATAGTAATCATATTAAACATGTCAAGAAAGAAAGAGTACAAAGAAAAATAGTAAATGTGTGTCTAATTCAACTCTTCCTGTGAACCTTATATGGTGTTGGCCAGAGGGGCCGATGGCGCGATATGGCAGCCTCGCCTCTGTCAGTCTGCCCCAGGGCAGTTGTGGCTACAATAGTAGCTTGCCTCCACCAGTGTATGAATGTGAGAGTGAATGAATAGTGGCATTGTAAAGTGCTTTGGGTGCCTTGAAAAGCGCTGTATGAAATCCAATCCATTATTATTATTATTATTATTATATCATCCCTTAATATGTTTGGTGTTACAAACTTGAAGAAGCACAGAAAAGATCATCAGACATTAATCAGTTTTCAGCCTTCATTCATTCATTCATATTGAAAAGTTGAAATCTTCCCTGCTAGACCAAAGTGCAACGTTTAACACCGTTGACCATAACATTTTATTACAGCTATTATTAAATGGAGAGTCCTCTTCACACACTGAGGTTAATTATGAAGCTCCATACTTCTGGTTTTTGAGCTAAAAAAGGTTTGAAGGAATGAGACGGCGGTGTTCTTTTTAAAATAACAGGAGGGGGCGTAATCTGGAAGTGGGTTGATCTTAAAGGGTGGGGGTAGGAGTGGCAGCAATTTTCATAAACCGTAGAGTTGGCCACTGTGTCTCTCTAGCAGTTGCAACTTTGGAAAAGAACGGTAATTCTCATCTGTTGGGCTTGAAATTCTCCATGATAATGGCATCTTCCAGCCCTTCTGTTCAATCAACCATCAAAGTGGCTGAACCTGGTACATACTTGGTACTTGGTACTATCAGGGATGCTGGGCAATCTTTACTCTCTGAAGAGCCATCCACGAGCCCTGCATTTGAAGATTGGAGTGAAGACGCACCGTGTTCACCAGTGTCAGAGTGGAGCCCACCCCCCTCACCACCGCAACTGTGGACTATGGACACTGACAACGAGGGAGATTTTTTGTATTTCGGCGACTCTCCCGACATTGATGAGGTAGACTGGGCATGGCCACCCTTCCAAGGTCCTGAGAGATTACCGGAACCGCTATGGGATAATGATGAGGACTTACCCTACGTACCCACGTAATCGTTGATAAAATATGAAGTTACAATTCTTTTCTGTAAAAAAGCATTTTTATTTTTGTATATAAATAAATGTTGATGTTGTGCGACGGGATTGTGTGCTTCAATTTCACTTATAATGTGCCAAATGACTACAACAGGCGGCTCAATGCCGTCCAGAGTATGGATCTTGTTAGACAGTGTTTCTAAGATTTTTACGACCCATTACAATAACCTCAGTTTTATCTGAACTTAGAAGCAGAAAATTAAAGCTCATTATGTGTCTAAGACATCCCGGCAGTTTAACCAATAAAAGTGGGTATCATCTGCATAGCAGTGAAAATGTACGCTATGTCTTCTAAAGCACGTGTAATGTAAAGAGAACTGGTCTTTGCACAGAAGCCCTTGGAGCTTCATAATTAACCTCAGTGTGTGAAGAGGACTCTCCATTTAATAATAGCTGTAATAAAATGTTATGGTCAACGGTGTTAAATGCTGCACTTTGGTCTAGCAGGGAAGATTTCAACTTTTCAATATGAATGAATGAATGAAGGCTGAAAACTGATTAATGTCTGATGATCTTTTCTGTGCTTCTTCAAGTTTGTAACACCGAACATATTAAGGGATGATATAATAATAATAATAATACTAATGGATTGGATTTCATATAGCGCTTTTCAAGGCACCCAAAGCGCTTTACAATGCCACTATTCATTCACTCTCACATTCATACACTGGTGGAGGCAAGCTACTATTGTAGCCACAACTGCCCTGGGGCAGACTGACAGAGGCGAGGCTGCCATATCGCGCCATCGGCCCCTCTGGCCAACACCATATAAGGTTCACAGGAAGAGTTGAATTAGACACACATTTACTATTTTTCTTTGTACTCTTTCTTTCTTGACATGTTTAATATGATTACTATCAGAGGAGAAAATGAACCTTGTGTAGTTTAAAACTTTTTATTTAATCAAACTGTAATGTTGTTGAACTCTGACGGACGTGTCTTTTAATCTTGTCAACAAATCCTTAATCACCTAAATGTGCCATTTATCATCTTGTAAAATGTTCCCTCTGCTTCTGTTGCACATCTCCCCTGACACTCTCTGCTTCACCTGTCCTGTGCAGCTGGTCCAACCCCTGCCTCCTTAAACTGGGGTGTTTAAATCTCTTTACCTCTGTTGTGAACTTTACACAAAGTTTGTGGTAACAAATCAAACTGACGAGGATCTTGTTTGAAAAACACGCACTCACAAGACAAAATAAAAACAGACTGCTCAAAGCAAACGCAGAGCCCTCACAGTTGGTAGTACAAAACACAGTAACAACGTGTATATAAAGATATAAAGGTCATAAAATGAATTTTGAGAGAGGCTAAAAAACTATTGAACAACAGCGATGTTAGTCTGATCCAAATTTTGAATGTACACGTGTTGAAAGTGTAGGTTTTGTTGAATTATTAAACATACTTTCTTTAATTTTCCGAGCCACAAAAACCAAAACTTTTAATTTTCATCCGCTTGAGTCTCATCCTCGGATAGCTCTACTCATCATTGCTGAGTCAGTTGTCTGTTTGTGCTACTTTTTTCAAGGAGCAGTGGATTATTGGTAAGGGTGACTTTATGTGTTTAGTTACTTAAGTGGAAGTACTGTGGAAAGTTTCACCTTACATACATAGATCTGACAGTACAGGTTCTGAGGTAACTGTTTACAAAATGTTATAATCTATTCATAGGTTCTTTGCAATTTTACATTGATAAACATTATCCTTAACATATTTGACACGCACTAAGTACTATGGCCATCACACTGTCATTTAGAATTGTTTAAATAACTCGTATCTTAAGTCATTCCATCACACAGAAAATTAAAAAAACCCACATGGTTCACTTTTATATCACAAAATGTTAGAAATATAAGTCGTTCATAACAAACCTGAAAGGTTGGGAGTTTAAAATGCAAACCAATGGAAGCAGCAGTAGAAGACTATAATGTCACAGAGCACACGGTGTCTATTATTGTGTAGACATTTATAAATAAGAGCTTAATAAAGATGCTTAATTTCTTAAGAAATAAACAGGTGGAGTGGTCTTTATCAAAAGTATAAGTTGCATCTGTGGCTAAACCGCTGTACCCAAAAACGTTAAAAATCTACTGTGTGTGAGGCTGTGTAACAAACCATTTGTTGGGGGTTGTGGATTTGACACCTCAGCATTGTGAAAGTGGGGAAACATGTTTGTGGCTGGGCATAAGATTTCTGCTTACAACTTAGAATCTTAGTTCTAAATGAAATTCAAATGTTTTTTGTTTTTTTAAGTGTGGCTAATGTATTATTTGTCTTCTAAGGCGCACACACACACACACACACACACACACACAAGAACAACAACAACACAGAGAAGAAGAAGAGGCGGTAGTTTTACTACGCTTCATAAAAACGCAATCATGCATCTTCCAACTGTATCTTTCTGTTCTGGCTTTAGAATCATTGGTTGTTTACTGCTCCGTACTTTGGGAGTCATACTGTTGTGATACTGGGGAGAAAAGGGTAAGGTTTGATAGACTAAACCGTTACACACAAAACTTCAAAAATCTAAAGAGTGTGTGAGACTGCTAGCTGTGTCGTTCAGCAATAATCTTATCTACAAGTGTGTTAGTAAAGAGTGGCGTGTACTTCTGTCCCATTAAGCAATGGTTTAACAAATTTCACTGCAAACTATAAAAGGAATCTGGATTTAAACAGAACACAGTAGTGATGGATTAAGTGCAGGAAACACTAGTATAAGGTGTCTATGGAACAAATCTCCTTCAGCGTTCAAATGACCAAAGTGAGGCCTGCAAGCATTTCTCTCAGTTGGTTGTGTTTAGGGAAAAAGCAGCTAAATACACTGAGACTGCTCCACATTGTTAGTGAGTTAACTCTGGATGTCTGTGGGTTTGTCAAACTTGGAGTGAACAAAAGCAGAAAAACAGTAAAAGATGCAGACGGTGAAAGTCTGGTTTATTTCATGAACACAATGAAACATTTTACAGTCCACAGAGCAAAGTAGCATACATGATAAATAGATGCACATAACACAGACAGTGAGAAGTAAAACTCATCGTCTTACCACATGTTATATTCTGTAAGCTTAAAATAAACCACAGAAATTAGAGTTTAGTGTTTTAAAGTCATCTATTAAAAAACATGAGTCAACATTACTGAAGTGACACTTTAACGATGCTTCATATCACCGTGTTTATGATGATAAAACATGTTCTCTCATTAGTAGATGTCTGCGCTGTCACTTGTCATGAAAATGTCCAGAGCCAGGGTTCAGCTTCCTCTTCAATTACCATTGATCATTAATAGGGCCACAAAAGATTTGTTACATTATCCCCATAAACAACATGCTTTTATAGAAATCATTGTGACACAAAATATTTAGATTCTTGTTTCACAATTTGCATGAACTCAAAATCTTTAGAGTTTCATATTTATAAAGTATCACAAATAATACATTTATACCATTGTATGAGCTACACTTCTTGTAAAAAAATGATTGGAAACGCGTTTGAAAAAGCTCCTACTGTGACCTTCCTTCTGTGAGGGCGCACACACTCACACTCACAGACGCACACACACACACACACACACACACACACACGCAGAGAGAGAGACAGAGGGGGAGATCATTAATACAAAGCATTGGAGTCGGTTTTGGATTTTCACTTGTTGTTGGCTTTAATATGAACAGTCACATAAAATTCATTCCAATTTTTTGCCTTTGCTTCAATTAGGATGTTTCTTTAAATCTACAACAGCTTCCTTTTCAAAAAGTTTACTGACATAGTAAAGAAGTAGCTAGGGAACTCAGTGAGTATGAGCAACAATAGCTTAAGGACACTATGTCCAATAAAGAGGAATTCATCATCTGCAGTTCGTGAAAAAACGCAATATTAAAAACAATTCAGCAGACCCTCAGAGTGCGGATACAAACTGTTTTCAGCTGTAGAGGTAGAGGTACAGTTTATGCACTTATCAAACATACAGTTTAGAGGCTTGCATTAGAGTGCTTTGGTGCTTGGGCATCTTTTATTTAGCATGGTTGTACCATTGTGAATGTAGCTATATAAATAAATACGCTCAAGAGTCTATCGTATGTTTGTCATGCAACTAAAAATTCAAAAATATATTTTTAAATCAGTAACTTTGCAAATTTAGAGGATTTGTTTTCGGACAACGTATGTGTCACATTTTAAACAGGGTTTGAATAATCAGCACTGACATACAGACATTTATGCGCTGGGTATAACAGACATGCTTACCGTGTGAAAGGCCCCCCGATGTCTTGGAGCAGAGAAACACGCTGTATTGTTGCTTTTCTCTGTTGTATAAGCAGCGCCCGTAGGTCAGAAGCGCTGTGTGCGGGTAGCAAAGTTGGCTCCAACGCACATCCAGGCATCCGTGTGAAAGAAAGGTGTCGCTGCAGCTAGGCTGTCAGGATAGTCAGGCTTTTATTTATATTTGCATTCTGGTGCATTAAAACTAGCAGCCTCTGTGTCCCGCTTGGATCATCATTCCGAAAATTCAGATATTTAAATAAAATGGTGAAATGGCTAGTGATGAGGAAAGAATATGTGTTTGTTTTGTTTTTTGTTTTTTTTTACAAGTATCACAGTTTATTTCTAAAGGAATACCTGTTATTTGTGACACTCTGTTTGAAACTATTAGCCTCTGTGTGTTTCAAAGCGCTAAAGAAAAGTAAAATGCTCCTAAACTAGTTAAATTAAATTAAAAGTAAAATGCTCGTGCTGATGAACAAAGTGTTATGCTCTCAAGGGCCGATGTAAAGGGTTGGTGTGCCTGGTTAGGGCATTTTTATATAGGTGGGGTTTGTTTCAGCTGGCCTCTGAGATGCAGAGATAAAGGTGTAAACAAAAGGTGAAACCTATTTGGAGGATCGGATGGTCATAGAAAGGTGGCTCCGCTGGACCTCTGACATAAGATAAAGGAGACTGTTTGTATTGAAAACTATGGATGTACAGTTGAGATGCTCTTGATAAGGATGACCTCTTCTGCTACCTGTAGGGGGTCTAACTGTTGCAGAGTTAAGAATCTGAAGTATCAGAGCAGGAATGCCTGCTGTTTGTGGTATTCTGTTTGAAACTATTAGCCTGTGTGTGTTTCAGAGCACTAAAGAAAAAGCAAAATGCTCCTAAAACAGTTAAATTAAAAGTAAAATGCTCGTGCTGATGAACGAAGTGTTATGCTCTCAAGGGCCGATGTAAAGGGTTAGTGTGGCTGATTAGGGCCTTTTTATATAGGTGGGGCTTGTTTCAGCTGACCTCTGAGATGCAGAGATAAAGGTGTGGGGGTGTAAGCAACAGGTGAAAACCTGTTTGAATGGTCAGTGGCAAGATGAAAAAACCTTTGGTGGCTCCGATGGACCTGACTACGCTGGACCTCTGACATGATAAGATCGCTAAAGAAAAAGCAAAATGCTCCTAATGCAGTTAAATCATCTATGTGTGTTTGTGCCTAGTAGATAAAAAAGTGTAGGTATTACTACTCTTAGTAGACTTCCAAAATATTTAATAGACAGCTGATGTTTCTGTGTACACACATTTTTGAAATAGACATTTTATATGTGCTTTTCAAGTAGTTAAAATGATTTGGTGTCATGTCTCACTTTTTCCTACGCTGCTTTTTGTGTTTTTGTGTGATGTTAGGTCCATTGTTTTACTACAGCAAATGAAAATGAAAGAAAAAGAAGTGAAGTCGGGCATGTGATGTTATGCTGAAAAGAATAACACCAATCAAGGCAAGATAAAGCTTTTAAAGGACAAATATACATTTAAAACAGAAAGTATCAAACACAGCCAATTATACCCTTTACCCTTGGTTACGTCACTTATTTCACTTAATTTTGGCTGGATTCCTTGAGAATCTGAAAACACTTACTTCTCAGTGTAACACAATAAATGTAGAAATAATCAAATGTTTGACTAAATATAGCTGGCAGCTTAGCTTAATCTAGTTTAACATTGTATAGCATGTCCAAAGATTAAAAAAAAACTGCATTGTAATATAATCTCTAAAATGTGCTTATACTATAATCATTGTTTGCTTGTATAGCAAGGTGTGGCTGAGGAACTTTCTTAAGTAAGACTTTGAATCTCTGATCTCAACTATCTACTGTTTACTCATTTTCTGTGTGGTTCCTTCCTGTGTGTACATTAAAAAAATGTATAAAAATTTTAGCTACTCCAAAATGAAATCACAGCATAATTAAATCATATATACAAAAAGCAGCTTTGATTCTGTTATGTCATGAGTAGGGATGGGTACCGGTGTCCTGACATAAACGGTAGTAACCAGACCGAAAAGCAGCGCTCATTTCGGTGCTTTATTTCGGTGCTTTTTTTTTCCTGAGCCAATTCTAGCCAATCATTTTACGTTTCCGAGGATAGTAGGCGGGGCCAGGTATGTACGTTCTTTTAGAGCAGAGCTACAGATTAAAAATGCCCAAGGCGAAGCGGTCAAAAGTCTGGCTGTACTTCACAGCAAAAGATGCAAACTCAGCAGCATGCAACAAGTGCTTTAAGCTGATACTGTGATACTGTCAAAGGAGGTAACACCTCAAATCTGATGAAACACCTGGCGACGCATAGCGTTTTTTTTTAAAGCCGAGAAATGCGCCGTGTTTGATAGCTTGCTGCGAGACCTCACACCGTGCACATCTACTGCGGGTGTGGTGCCTGTTATCGGACCCGGAGTTAGCAACATCCCCCAAAAACCCGAAGAGGAGAGTCCTGGCCCCTAGCCCTGTCAGCGTAGCAGAAATGATGACGGATGATGATGGTAGCAGCAGCCGTTCTTCTCTGCGTGAGTAGCTTCATGTTGTTCATGTGTAATTAACGTTGAGTAGGCTAACCACATTATTACATTAATGCATGTAAGGTGAACTAGCAAACACCGTCGTAGTTACATGCGGCTGTCTTCTTGTTTGATGGCAGATACTCCCTTCACCCTGGCCAAAAAGGCTAAAATGACCAAAGAAAAAGTGGAAAACAGTTAAACATGAGAGGTTTTTGGACAAAGTTTGTGTTTTTTCCATTGTTTAAGCACTGCTTCCAGCCAAGAGTGATACCATAAATCCCCTATAGCTGCAGAAAAGGCTAACATTGTTATCTTTTTACAAAAAAAACAGCTGAACATGAGAGGTTTTTGGACCAATTTTGTGTTTTCCATTCTTTAAGCACTGGTCTGAGCATCGTTTAAGCACCGGCACCGTTTCAAAAGTACTGGTTTGGCACCGGTATCGGATAAAACCTAAACGAGACCCATCCCTAGTCATGAGGTAATAGGACTGTAGGGATTGATTTTACAAAGGGCATGAATTCCCTCAACTAAACCTTGCTGCCAAAAAATGTTTTGCTCTATTAAAAAAAAGTTTTAAGCTTGTACATTTTATCAAATGATATTAATATTGCTTAATATTATATATGTAGTTATTACTTTCATCAGGGTCCTGTGAGAAATTAAGGTTGTTACTGTCATAGATACTGATAGCATCACTCCCACATTTAACACAGTCCATTGTGCTACGTACTTAACTTAGAGAATAGAAACAAAGCATTGATCATGCTAGTGTAGTGGGATAGGTTTTGTAGAAGATGTTCTGTTTCTGTATGGTGTCTGGGAACTCAGCGTGAACATTTACCGCTCCCCAATAATAGAATTGTCGTACGACACCAACTGTCTGCCATCTATAAACCATCTATAACTGGATTATAGATGGCAGACAGTTGGTGTCGTAAATTACCGCCTCTATTAACATGCATTTACATGTGGTTTACGACACCAACTGTCTGCCATCTATAATCCAGTTTTGAGATCCCTTCCCAGACGCCTTAATGCCCACTCACACCCTGGGCCATCTGACCTCAGAAAATCACATGATAGGGTGGGGCCAGGTTTCACAATGAGCTCACCCGAAACCCTGGCTGATTGTGACCCATACCCGTTTTCACACCTTGGCTCATGTGATTAGGTAGAGGATCATCAGGGGGTCCTTTTGTCCCTCTTTGGGGGGATACTCCCACAGGGCTTAAATCTGGGACTCCCCACCATTTGACCATAGAACTGAAGAAGCTTCTCGGATGAGAGATGAAACGTCTTCAAGCAACCTAAAGAAATCCAGACGCTTTTCTTTCCAAGCTCCTTAGACTATACAGAAATATGAAATTATAAAGAAATATGAAATATAAAGCTATACAGAAGTATGAACTATGCAGGTTATAAACAGTTGTAGAATTAAAATTATCGTATTGTAGAGAATGATTATCTATATGTAACCCTTTTTTAACATAGCTGTCAATAAATAAAAGCCTGTTAGTAAAAACAGTCATAAGAAATATATTGATTGATTGATTGATTGATTGATTCATACTTTATTCATCCCGAAGGAAATTGGGTTAAGGCTGCCAGCCGTGCCAGCGCCGTCTTACCCTTCCGACCATACATACATTACACAAACATCACATGGGGAAGACAGGTCAGAGGGGTATAACATGGAAAAGCACAACATGAGGAAAGATAAGGAGAAAAAAAATAACTCCCCTCAGACTGAGCTCCAACAGGGAGATCAGTTTGAGAACAGAAAAAAACACCTCTGCACATAGCACATGAAAAAACACTTAATACACCAAAGAAACACATGACAAGCAACAGGGGTGGGTAAAGGGTGAGAGACAGCCAGTGTAGACAGTGCATCCGGGCCTGCAGCATAAGCGCTGGTCTCCTTGATCCACCGTCAGCATCGGAGGGGAATAAGCGTCGAAGGCGTTTGGAGGGGGAGGGGGGATGAGTGTACATCTGCATGTGTATATATGTCTGTGTGCGTGTGTATGTGTCCAGAGTTCAGCTGAGACAGTGTCCTTCGCCCTGCCAGGCTAAGTAAACAGTCTTCCAGCCAACCCAGGTGGCCTTGCATAGAATGGGAAGAACAGTCTCCACACAGTCGTTATCAGGGTGTTGTTGTTCAGCTCCAGCCTTGAGACTGCGGCTGGCGCCGAAGTGATGACAGCAGGTGGGGCCCACCTGGTCAAACTATATGGGTCGCACGTGGGCAAATGCAAGTCAGACCGTGAAAACATGTCTATGTGGGCCCCATATGGGTTATGTTAAGTTAATATGGCATATATTTTATGTGGGCTGAAGATTGTTTAGTATATATGGGACCCACTTGGGTTTCTCACATTAAAGCCATATGGGCAAAACCAAGTGGAAACATATAGTAGGTCCTGGCTGGGTCAAACATGGGAAACACTTCACTTGGTCCGAAATGGGAAACACACGTAGGACCCACTTGGGTTTTCCACCTAGGTTACACATGGGCAAACATAGTCATTTAAAGAAAAGTTGTTGTTGTGTGCCCCATATGGGGCAAAGTGAGGTAGTTAATATATTTTTTAGCACTGTTGACAGCAGGTGGGTCCCACCTGGTCAAACTATATGGGTCGCACGTGGGCAAATGCAAGTCAGACCCTGAAAACATGTCTATGTGGGCCCCAAATGGGTTATGTTAAGTTAATATGGGCATATATTTTACGTGGGCTCAAGAATGTTTAGTATATATGGGACCCACTTGGGTTTCTCACATTAAAGCCATATGGGCAAAACCAAGTGGAAACGTATAGTAGGTCCTGGCTGGGTCAAACACAGGAAACACTTCACTTGGTCCAAAATGGGAAACACACGTAGGACCCACTTGGGTTTTCCATCTGGGTTAGACATGGGCAAACATAGTCATTTAAAGAAAAGCTGTTGCTGTGTGCCCCATATGGGGCAAAGTTAGATAATCAGTATATATTTTTTAGTACTGATGACACAGGTGGGGCCTACCTGATCATATAGTTTGAACTAAGACTTACAAATTTAAGTAAGACAATGACAACATTTAACAATTTGACTCCAACAGTCCCACAGGGTCTCCACAGTTGTCCATGACAACGTCAGGGCCATTACACCGAACAAGGTAGTGGCCCTCAAAGAGGGTCACCACAGTAGACAACACTTTACCAGCCATTCTAATGAGTACCTGTGGCTCAGCTGCTTTCTTCGCCGGATTGAGACGAGGGGCCCTGAAGGCTTTCCCCCCCCTTGGTTCCCGGTCTTCCTGCCACTTACTCCGAGCTGGCCTGGATGTGTGTCACCTTTTTGCAATGGCTTTGGTGTATCCAGGTGGGTCGTTCTGCGATTTTTACAGCTGTTGGTGTTGTCAGCAGAGTCTGGGATGGTCCGTCCCCCACCTTGGTTTTGACCAGCACTTTCTTCTTTAAGACTTGTATTAGCACCCAGACTCCTGGCTTCAGGCATTCTTCTTGTAGGGAAACAGAATCATCTGGCAGATTATTTGCACTCATGACTTCTTTGCTTTTCAGCTCTTGGGTCTCAAGTTCCCCTGAGCATACATGCTCTACAAAAAAGTTTTGAGAGGGTGTTGAACCCTAATGTGTGGAGGTGTTATCCCACTGCTGCTACCTCCCCCCTGTTGAGACAGAGCATGGCCCATGGCTCAAAAACTGCAGCAGTTTCAAACAGGTGTTTTCAGAGAGATAGTATACATTAACTCGCAAGCATCTTCCTTCTGTTTTTTCTCTTTTTGGTCTCTCAGGAGGACTTCCTCTTTTGCACTTCAACAGTGACATGTGTGTTTCCTGTCTGAGCTAAATGTGTCAGCAAGAGATATGGTTTGCACTAATATCTGTTAGTGAACAAAAGTGTCGTTCAGTGACCTGTTATACAATAAGTCATTTTAGTGTCAATGATGCATGAAACTAATAGTTTTAGAAATAAAATAACACAACTCAAGGTGCTGTTCTTCTTTGTTCTCTTTGGACTTCAGAATAAACTTGTGCTTCATCTGCATTAGTAAATCATATGCCTAATTATTATGTGCCACCGTGATCCACAGGTATGATCAAAATGTATTTATTTATTTATCTGCTTTTCAACCCAAGAAAACAACAAACAAAAAAACATGCTGTTCTTGTTTAACTCATTGATCTGGTTTATTGCCCTGTTTGTTCAAGGTATTCAGACAGTGTTAAATTGCATACACTGTTTTGTAGATCACTTTTATCAGTTATGCTACAAACATAAAGCATTTCACCTTCAGACTGAGTGCTAAAAATAAATATAGGTTATTAAAGATAATTGTAAGTAACTCATGATTTATTTTTCCATTCAAAAGAAAAACAAAATCAGCTGGTCAACATCAAATATCAGCTTGGTGAGTGAACTCAGTTTGCCTTAACTAAGTATGAGCATGTTCACCTAAAAGTTTTTGCAATGGCAACATCTGATTCACAGTTACATTGGTCAGTGCACCAAAAACTGAGTGGATGATTTTACATATGGATAGTGAACTATACTATCGTGGCTCAAGAGTTGGCAGTTCGTCTTGTAATCGCAAGGTTGCCGGTTGGAGCCCTGGCTCGGACAGTCTCAGTCGTTGTGTCCTTGGGCAAGACACTTAACCCGTTGCCTACTGGTGGTGGTCAGAGGGCCCGGTGGCGCCAGTGTCCGGCAGCCTCGCCTCTGTCAGTGCGCCCCAGGGTGGCTGTGGCTACAATTTAGCTTGCTATCACCAGTGTGTGAATGTGTGTGTGAATGGGTGGATGACTGAATGTAGTGTAAAGCACTTTTGGGTCCTTAGGGACTAGTAAAGGGCTATATACAGGCCATTTACCATTTACTACTACAAAGCCATGAAAGCTTCACACACATGAGTAAAGATGCAAGTAAAGCTGCTGCTGCAGACAAATCAGTGAGAGAGAAAAAAATGTACTCTAGTTTAGTGTTAAAAAATGCTCACAGACAGCTGCATGCTTGAGCTAAATAGGCTATAGTAGCTCTGTTTCCCTTCCTCTGATGTGTTCTCATGCAGTTCCTGCTCTGAAAATTAAAAACGTCCATGTCTCTCTGTAACTGCTTAGAAGTGATCATAGATTTAATTCAGCTTCTCCATTTTCCATTTAGCTGTTGTACACAGGGTTTAGCACATTAGTTGTTTGTATAGGTTTACCCTATATTTTAACAATATCTCATCTACGACAGCAAGTTTTCAAGCACGTCAAGTGCCTCTATGCACTTAATTAGGTTAGATATTTTCCTTATTTACTTCATCTCATATGTCATTTTACTGAATTCGAGCGGCCCTAAATGTGATGCAGACTATTTTTAGCAATTATCCACTTCAAGTCATAATCGACTAAGGTGTCTCTTCACATTATTATTATTATGTTGTTATTGTTGCTATCATATATTTATACAACAGCAATAATACATTACAATATTCTATTTATTTTACAGTTTGTATCCACCAAGGACTGCGGGTGATCTGCAGTTTCACCCTTTCCCAAGTTAGAGACATTTTCCTTGTCACACACTTTCCTACACTGAGTGATGACACAACCTTAATATATATTATACATCTCTCTATTTCATTTAATATGAAATATTAATCATTTACTTCACTACATTCTAGTCATTCTAAGCATGGTTTTCATCCCAGCTATGTTTCATTATTAATACCAGTTTATAGTTGATATTCTTGCTATTATCAGTTTGAATACATTACAATTATTATTATTTAATTTAGGCTTTTGTTTATTGTACTTTATTCCTCTTGTACTTATATTTATTCAATTCGATCGGGTCTATTTCCAACCCTTTTTAACCTTTAGTCTTACTTTTATTAGGCTGATAATATGGTTTCTATGATGTCTACTTTGGTATTTATTATTGTCTTTTACTCAATTTTTCACCAACAATTTTTCACTTTGACAACAATTAGTGCCACAGACTACGTGTCTGTTCCGCACTCACGCACACACACACAAAATAGGCCTAATGTCCGCTTCCCCGGACCCTGCAGGTGACAGTGCCCAGTACGCCCAATCGCGTTTGGCTCAACGCAGCCTCACACAGTGGCTGCGTGCTTTGACCCACACAGTGGCAAAAACTCAAATAGTCTCACATAGTGACTACGCACATTATCGCACATAGTGATAAAGACTTTCAACGCAGCCTCACACAGTGGCTGCGTGCTTTGCCTCACGCAGCCACTTTTTTACGTATGAGCTTACCTGCGATAGCTTCTGGATACTTATAGATCATTAGGACTAAACTGTTCTTAACAGAAACAGCAACATTTTTATAGTTACCTTATCTTCAGCACTCTGTGTGTCTGTGGCCTACACACAGCTGAAGCCTGATTTACAGCGTCTGGGCACCAAGCAGCCTCAATAGCCTGGAAAGGTGCTAACCGCTAGGCTAACTAGCAACAAGATGCCTTCCCTCTCCACAGATGACTACCACAGCCTCCTGCAGAAGATTGCAGTACTGGAGACAAAAGTTCATCGCTTAGAAGTAAATGTGGAGGTAAATGGACTGTGTGGAAATGAAACAACCAATGAAGCCATTGATTCAAAACAACGGCAATGAGCAAGCTAGTACACAGCTAAGGAGCACAGATAACATGACCAAGAAAGTAGACTCTGTGCATTATAATAAATCCTCAAGCGATAATCCCCCCTTGGACTGTCTTGGTGCAAAACCAAGACATAAATCATGTCTCCTGGAAGGGGGAGGACGTACCACAGGCAGGGCACAGCGAGCTGAAATCTCTGAAACCGACTGGCCTTCACTTCCTACGAGACAGAGAAGCTCTTCTACCCCTGTATACGGGAGGAAACAGGACTGGACAACTGTGAATAGGAAGGTTAACAACAAACCTCCAAAACAACTGAATGTGAAACTGCAGAACAGATTGGCTCCACTAAAGGACCCTGGATCTCTATCGGACAACCATCCATCTAAAAGTAACGAAGTAAGGACTGAAAATCTGTTGAAAAGTAAAAGGCCACAGGGAAAGCTAAAGGCTAGGCCTGAAACTCTGATTGTGGGTGACTCTGCCTAAAGGATGTACAAAGGATGTGCGGTAAGAACCCTAAAGTCCTCTGCTCTCCTAAGGATATGATCAACAACCTGAAGGAGAGAATTCTTCAAATTGCAGATGAATATCCAAATGTGGCAAACATTGTTCTGCATACAGGGTCAAACGATGTGTGCAAACAACAGTCGGAGGTTCTGAAACGGGACTTTACCGGATTATTAAATACTGTAAATTCCCTGAATGCAGCTGTATTCATCAGTGGACCTGTACCGCCCGTCAGAGGAGGAGACAAGAGATTCAGCAGGTTGTTTGCACTGAATAAATGGCTTATATCAGCATGTGCTGACCACTCAGTGCATTTTATCAACAATTTTAATATTTTTGCGGAACGCAGGCATCTGTTTAAAGCAAATGGATTTAATTTTAACAAGTCAGGGGTGAAACTGTTCACCTCCAACTTGTTTTATTCCATATGTCATCCATCTGTGCTTGGTGCCAAGGCTGAGATAAATGAGGAGTTATCTCATAAAGAGGAACAAACAGTACTCCGAGAACAGACAAAGCCCAGCAGAAACCTTGAGGAGGAGCTTCATCTGCCCCCACCTGGGAAGAGCTCCTCAACAGAGCAATTGAAGTTACATTGCCCAGCCAATTTCATGCTCTGTCTCCGCAGTCTGATGTGTGATGTGTGGAGGGTCCGGGCTGCGAGGATTATGGCAGTTTTCTGTACTTTTAGGTGACAGAAGGAGACGTGACCTGGTCAAAACACAGAGAGCTGCACTCTAAAAGATCTTTAAATATAGTAAACATACCTTGTGTGCCACAGACTGCTCCCAAACACGAGGAGGCAAATAATACCTCTAAAACACTTAAGTTGGCTTTATCAAATGTTAGATCTTTAGCTGGGAAAACATTTTTAATTAATGATTTAATCACTGAGCACAGCCTTGATTTTTGTTTTTAACTGAAACTTGGTTGGACCAAAATAGCTGTTCCCATCGAGACGACCCCCCCCACCACAGTTTTATCAGTGAGGCCAGGGTGAGCAGGAGAGGAGGAGGGGTTGCTGTCTTATTTAATGAATCATTTCAGTGTAAGCAGCTATCTCCTGGAAGTTTTCAGTCTGTTGAATATGTGGCTTTACAGCTGAAGGCCCCATTCCAAAGTTGTGTTTCTTAATGTTTACAGGCCTCCCAAATACTGCACGGACTTCTTTAATGATCTCAGTGAACTGCTGTCTATGATCTGTGTTGATTTTGACTGTGTAATTATTGTTGGGGATTTTAACATCCATGTGGACAACCCTCAGGACAAAGGGACTAAAGACCTGAGTAACACTCTGGGCAACTTTGGGCTGACTCAGCATGTAACAGAGGCCACACATAATAGAGGACACACTTTTGACCTACTGATCTCCAAGGGCCTGAGCATTTCAAAGGTTACTGTGTCTGATGTGGGCCTGTCTGATCATTACTGTGCTTTCTTTGAAAGTAAAATTTCAGCCCACACAAATATATCAACAGCAGTGATCACAAAACGGTGTATAACTGAACACAGTAGTGAGATCTTTAACCAGGTCTTCCCATTAACACCTGGCCTGTCCAGAAGTTCAGTCAATGAGCTTGTCAATAGCTTCAATGCTAAAATGTTAAATGTAATGGACACTATTGCTCCCATTAAGGTGAAAGTTATTTCTGGAAGGAGGAAGTCTCCATGGAGAAACTCCACACTGGTGAAAAATGAAAAAAGAGAGTGTAGGAAAGCTGAACGCAGATGGAGAAAAACAAACCTCCAGGTTCATTATGACATTATATCTATAAAGAGAAACTTCACAATTATAATTTACAACTGAGGAGTTCCTACTTCTCTGACATCATCACCAAAAACAGTCATAATGCTCAGGTCTTATTTGCCAAAGTTGATAGGCTAACAAACCCTCCTGTGTCAGTGGCAGCTGAACTTCATTCGACCATGGCCTGCAATGACTTTGCCAAATTCTTCACAGACAAAATCCAAATGATTAGACAAGCAATTGGTACATCAACAGCAGATTCAGGATATGTACTGTGTCCACCAAAAAACTGTTTAAACACCATGAAACAGTTTCACCCTTTTAACAGCAAAAACCTGGGTGGCATCTTAGGTCAACTGAACTCCTCCTCTTGCTGTTTAGATGTCCTGCCAACAAGTTTTTTCAAAAAGGTCTAAAGACTTTGGAGTCAGACCTGTTACAGATCGTCAACTTTTCTTTAATGTCAGGTGTGTTTCCAGAAACCACTAAAAACTGCTGTAATTAAACCTATACTGAAAAAGGACAATCTTGACAAGACACAAATGAACAATTACAGGCCGATCTCAAATCTCCCATTGTTAAGTAAGATCATTGAAAAAGCAGTTTCTCAACAGCTCAGTTACTTCTTAAAACAGAATAACTGCTATGATGCCTTCCAGTCAGGTTTCAGACAGAACCACAGCACTGAAACTGCTCTGACGAAAGTGTTTAATGACATATGTCTGAATACAGACAGTGGAAAAATGTCAGTCTTAGTTTTACTGGATCTCAGTGCAGCATTTGATACAGTTGACCATAACATATTACTCAAACGACTGGAGAACTGGGCAGGTCTTTCAGGAACTGTACTAAACTGGTTCAAAACATACTTAGAAAACAGGAAATACTTTCTATCAATAGCTAACTTCACATCTGAGCAGACAAGTATCACATGTGGAGTTCCCCAAGGTTCCATCTTGGGACCTCTTCTGTTTAACATTTGCATGCTCCCACTGGCACAGATTATAAAGAACAACAAAATAAACTATCACAGCTATGCAGATGACACACAAATACATATCACAATGTCACCAGGAGAGCGAGGCCCTGTACAGGCTCTTGGTAAATGCATTGAGGAAATTAACACAATTTTCTCCAGCTAAACAAAAACAAAACTGAAGTAATAGTCTTTGGAGCCAAAGAAAAACGATTACAGGTCACCAGAGACCTTCAATCTATACACCTAAAAACTACAAACCAGGCGAGAAATTTGGGTGTAGTGATGGATGCAGACCTAAACTTAGAAAACACATTAAGACAATAACAAAGTCAGCTTACTATCACCTCAAGAATATTTCAAGGATGTCTCAACAGGACCTGGAAAAACTAGTCCATGCATTCATCTTTAGTAGGCTTGATTACTGCAACAGCATCTTTACAGGTCTACCTAAAAGATCAGTCAGACAACTACAGCTCATTCAGAACTCTGCTGCTTGAGTCCTCACTAAGACCAAAAAAGTGGACCACATCAGTCCAGCTCTGAGGTCTTTACACTGGCTGCCTGTCCATCAGAGGATAGACTTTAAAGTTCTAATGCTGGTCTATAAAGCTCTGAATGGTTTAGGACCAAAATACATCAGTGACCTCCTAACCCAGTATGAACCTTCCAGATCTCTCAGGTCATCTGGATCCGGGCTTTTATCAGTTCCCAGAGTCAGAACTAGACATGGAGAAGCTGCATTCTGCTTTTTTGCTCCATATATCTGGAACAAACTCCCAGAAAGCCTCAGATCAGCTGAAACACTCAGTTTATTTAAATCCAGCTTGAAGACTCACCTGTTCTCAGCTGCATTTGAATAAAGCACCAAATCCACACTGTCTTACTTTTAAGCTTAGATTTCAAAACTTACATTTTAACTACTGATTTTATCTACTGTCCCTTCCTCTTTTTTCCCATTTTAAATCATGCTTTTTATTTGTTTTTGTTTTTTAATGTCTCTGTAAAGCACTTTGAATCAACTTGCTGTTGAATTGTGCTATATAAATAAATGTAGCCAAGTGAACTAATACTATGGATGGAAAGGATTTAAAAAGAGGGGATTGTGTTTTGACTGGTTGCCTGTCTACCAGAGGTCTGTTGTAGAGTTGTCATGGTGATGACTAGACCTCGCGTTTTAGGGGTATACTGTCCCTTTAAGAGCTGCCGTAAGCCAGAGCATGTGTGGCACCCTGAGTATTTTGAGCATTAAGAACAAGTCTCAGATGTGTTCCTTATGTGTTCGTGTCCCCCCCCCCATCATCTTTTTTGCTATTTGTTGTGACAATAGTTTGCATCATAACACAGAGCGAAAAGCTCATTTGCTCCCACCTAATGTGATGTTAGGGCAATATCTAGTTTCGCCAGTAGGTGGCAGTGGCGGCTCAGCCAAACAGGTAGCTGGCAAAATAATCCCTCACAAAAGTAACGCAGGCCAGTTATTACAATGGAAGCCGTCAGTAACACTGAACTGTTTTGCTGTGTTTCAGCGCAATAAACCTTCATGTGCACCTGGATGAACCTTGTCTTCCTTCAGTGTGTAACACATGCACTCAAGTTTGTGTCGCACACTGAGCGCTGTGAGCGGGAGCACTGGAGAGTTAGAGACTGCAAAAGATTCTGTGGCTAGCTACACAAGAGGTAAATGTGCTAAAAAGTGTAGCATACTGCAAAATATTGTCACCAGTGTTGTAGGAGACTGTAATTAGCTTAGGAAGCTAAGTTTCTTTAGCGATGACTCCATGTTTCTGTAGAGTTCTGAATGTGCGACGGGTGTATGTTTAATGGTCACGAGCAGTGAGAAGGACTGAAGAGCGGGTTGGCGTGAGTAATGACAGTGTTCTAACAGATTTCAAAGTTGTTAAGTTTATAATGTTATTCACTTTGCATAACTCTGTATGTTTCTGTTTGATTCAGAGGGGAGATCGCTCGCTGTGTGATTCCTGCGTGTGTGCTTGTCCTAGCACAGTGGCTGTGTAGAGAAACCGAAGTTCATGATGTTCTCCAAGAGAAATGTATATGTTTAAAAGACAGTTTACGGTGTACTTTATTGCCAGTTGAACCGCAAAATTGTGGGATGTAAACAATGTGTTTATTTGTTTTGTTTTCTCTTTTTTTGTATTTGTTTCTTGACAGGTCACTACTGTTGTCTATACTGTTTGAATTTAACGTGTGCATATGATAGTTACTGTTGTCTCAGACCCTGAAAGACAGTTTTAGGCTGAGCCAGTGGAATAGTTAAATTTTGCCATTTCCACTCAAAACTATAGAATTAAAACTGTGCTCCTCCGAGTACAGTCGGAGAATAAAAAAGCCCACAAAAGCGTATTTCCTGTGTCCTGTCTCATTCCCCATGACCGGGCCACATAAACTTGCCTTGCCTTGCCTTAAACTCTGTGTATGAAGTATCCAGTAGGGCTGGGCTATATCATACCGTTCACGGTAATACCAGTGTAATTTTGGGCAACGATAGAAAAATGAAATATCGCGATTGAATATGGGTAAAACGCGCATGCGCAGTGCCTATGTTTACATACGCACATGGCGGCGACGCAGAATGAGAAGAGCAAAAGTGGATCGTTAAATGAAACGGATGAACCAGAACTGGTTTGTAAAAATGCTGCAACTTCAGTGGTGTGGAACTGGTTTAGCTTTCGTCCGTCAGATACACAACAAAGCACTATTTTTGGTAGAGCATGCTAGCGGGCCGTCATTATTACCTTGTTGTTTGGAAAATACGGCACACTTAAAATCAATCCTTTGATTTTTCTGAAAATCGACAGTGCCCCTTATAATCCCGTGTGCCTTATGTATGAATTCTGGTTGTGTTTACTGACCTTGAAACGATTTTATGTGGTACACGGCGCTCGAAAATCTGTCAGATGTTTCAGTACGACTTTGCTAAGCTACAAACCCGCACTGCTCGATGGATTGTTGGAGCATTACGGCTATCGTAGGCAGGAGCCTCGCTGAATGATGCGTACTGTGCTTCAACATAATATTACCGTATTGTGTGTGTGTATAAGCTCTTTTATATAACTTTAATGCACATAAAAAACAGCTGCTTGTTTAAGTGAATACATTCATGAGGTTTTTTGCACTAATAAAGTTGTGGAGTTGTAAAGTATTTTGTCTAGTGTCAATTATATTGTCAGTTATATCGTTATCGCAAATTTTCAAATGTATATCGTGATAAATATTTTTGGTCATATCGCCCTGCTCTAGTATCCAGAAAAGCAGAAGTAAGCGTCTTGTTAAACTATACAAACAGGAACTTGTAATAGGTCATGTCTCAAACGAACATTTAAAGGTGTGAAGTTTTGCACCTCAAGAAACAGAACATGGTGCTTTCCAAATGTATAACATAGCTCATCTCTGGACTAAGCTGCACTCTAAATAAAGAAAGCACATTTTGTCAGCACAGACACAGATAAAGGAAATGTTAGAAAGTCGAAAATAAATCCTCTGACTGTCTAGCTTTTTCTTCATAATGATAGCCATATTAGGACACATAAAGGCAATGATTATATATCTATATATTTTAGCACAAATGACAATATAAGAAATATCAATTCCAACAATGTATTTTTGTTTTTCCGACCTGTCCTTGCCTTGGTGACGTTGTGAACATAATTGAACGGGACTTGGTCAGTTCAAAAATTGTATTTTATTTCATACAAGAAATGTCTTGTATTATATTGTTCATTTCATGCAAATGGAAAGCCAAGGTAGCAGATTTATGTTGTTTTACGTTAAAAAGGGTGGAAACGGTGGATTGGTGCTTAACCGACACACAGGCTGAAGTTCCAAGGCCTTTGATGTTGTTTTCAGCGTGTCATATTGGTGTCACCTCAATTAGGACTAAATAAGCTGAAAAAACTGACTTTTACTGTTATTTAAGGGCTACCCGTGTGTTATTTTCAAATGTTTATGCACATTGTTTTGTTGTTATGGTAGGCCATTAAGGTTTGGATCGGGAAATGCCGAGCTAGAATCGGAGTTTGATTTGTTGAGCAAGAAACAAGATGGCGAGCCACCCACGGACCCATTGAACTGTACCGAGCAGGAAAAGGGAAAAACGCCCCCTGCTGCACATTGTGCTCTTTCGCTGAAAAAAAACCTGGTAGGATTAATCCATACACCTCTGCAAAAGAACAGTGGACTCTCAAAGCACCGGATAACCATTCAGAGTAATTACGGGATTAATAGTTAAAGGACAAAGAGACAACTTTTCTTTTTCTTTTGTTTGTTTGTTTAAGGGGTTATTCAGCCTTTTGCTAAATTGTTTTCAGTTTTTTACATTTTTTTGTTTTTTGTAATTTATTTGTTGTCAACCTTACATTCTAACGCTGTAATGGTGTTAACGGAAAGGTAAATAATTTTGTTGGGTTAAAACAAAATAAGAAATGGTTGAAATCTAAAGGTGAACTAGACCAAAATAAATTAAATCTTGTGCCTAAAGAACTAAACTTGATTTAAAATAACACAGTGTTAATTCAAATAGATTAAAGAACTCAAACTTCGAACTTGAAATAAATAAAACAATAACCTAGGTTGAAAATAAGATCCTTTTAAAGCCAAATAAAAGGTTTTGAGATAAATAGGATGAATTAACCAAAATGACTGAACTAAAAAGGGAAAGGAAATATCTTCTTTTCCTTAAATGTGGTGTTGAATGTTTAATGTAATGTGTGTCAACTGTCTATTCTCTGTTTTTACAGAATAATAAGCCGGCAATTTAAACTTATTTTCTGGTCTGGGGTCTTTATTACATGCTACACTCATTACTACACTAGTGGTCGAACCTAACTGGTCCTAGTGTACTGTAACGACTCCAGATGTGTTAGATATACAGCATTTACAGTAGTGCAGTTAAGATAAGTGGAATATGTGGATAGCTCCTACAGAGGCTATATAAAGTGCTAGTGGTTGTGAGTTGTGGTTCAGTCCATGTTATTATTGTGTGTATGAGGGTACAGTTATCCATTTGTTTGTTTTTGTCCATTGTGTGTGTTCAGTTATAGGTGGTTGTGGGTGTGTGTATATTCAGTCCATGAGTTTGATGTGGGTCAGATGTCAGACGGCAGAGTCAGGAATCTGACAGCTGTAGGGAAGAAGCTTTACCTGGTGTTCTTAGTCAGGAGACTCCTGTAGCGCCTCCCAGAGGGCAGGAGGGTGGAGAGTCCAAGTGCTGGGTAGGGATGGGTATCGTTTAGGTTTTATCCGATACCGGTGCCAAACCGGTACTTTTGAAACGGTACCGGTGCTTAAACGGTGCTCAAACCGGTGCTTAAAGAATGGAGAACAGAAAATTGGTCCAAAAACCTCTCATGTTCAGCTGTTTTTTTGTAAAAAGATAACAATGTTAGCCTTTTCTGCAGCTATAGGGCATATATGGTCTCACTCTTGGCTGGAAGCAGTGCTTAAACAATGGAAAAAACACAAACTTTGTCCAAAAACCTCTCATGTTTAACTGTTTTTTTGTAAAAAGATAACAATGTAAGCCTTTTCTTCAGCTATAGGGCATATATGGTCTCACTCTTGGCTGGAAGCAGTGCTTAACCAATAGAAAAAACACAAACTTTGTCCAAAAACCTCTCATGTTTAACTGTTTTCCACTTTTTCTTTGGTCATTTTAGCCTTTTTGGCCAGGGTGAAGGGAGTATCTGCCATCAAACAAGAAGACAGCCGCATGTAACTACGACGGTGTTTGCTAGTTCACCTTACATGCATTAATGTAATAATGTGGTTAGTCTACTCAACGTAAATTACACACGAACAACATGAAGCTACTCACGCAGAGAAGAACGGCTGCTGCCATCATCATCCGTCATCATTTCTGCTACGCTGACAGGGCTAGCGGCCAGGACTCTCCTCTTCGGGTTTTTGGGGGATGTTGCTAACTCCGGGTCCGATAACAGGCACCACACCCGCAGTAGATGTGCACGGTGTGAGGTCTCGCAGCAAGCTATCAAATACGGCGCATTTCTCGGCTTTAAAAAAAACCCGCTATGCATCGCCAGGTGTTTCATCGGATTTGAGGTGTTACCTCCTTTGACAGTATCACAGTATCAGCTTAAAGCACTTGTTGCATGCTGCTGAGTTTGCATCTTTTGCTGCGAAGTACAGCCAGACTTTTGTCCGCTTTGCCTTGGGCATTTTTAATCTGTAGCTCTGCTCTAAAAGAACGTACGTACCTGGCCCCGCCTACTATCCTCGGAAACGTAAAATGATTGGCTAGAATCGAAAGTGTATCACAGCTCAGGAAAAAAAGGCACCGAAATAAAGCACCGAAATGTGCGCTGTTTTTCGGTCTGGTTACTACCGTTTATGTCTACTCAGTCTCAATGAGTAGTGCCCAGTAGCACTGACGTCATTGATCCACTACAGTTCGCATACCAGCCTAATCACTCTACGGACGATGCCATAACACACCTGCTACACATGACCCTGAGCCATTTGGTCTCTGGCAGGGGAAACTATGTTAGGATGCTATTTGTGGACTACAGTTCTGCATTCAACACAGTAATCCCCTTAAATCTTTTCACCAAGTTGAAGGATCTAGGACTCAGCTCATCACTGTGTCAGTGGATCCTCAACTTTCTCAAAGACAGACCTCAATCAATGAGGGTGTGAAATCATGTCTCTCCTGCTATCTCACTCAGCACTGGAGTGGCACAGCGCTGTGTTTTAAGCCCCCTGCTGTACTCATTGTACGCCTACGACTGGTTAGCCACGTCACGCAATGCCTCCATTTCAAGTTTGCTGATGACACTGTGGGGGTGGGCCTGATCTCTGATAACATTGAAAAGGCCTACCTGGAGGAGATCAGGAACCTGGAGAACTGGTGCCAGAAGAATAACCTTCTCCTAAACCAGGGAGCTGATTGTGGACTTCATCACACAGCAGGTGAGAAATTACGAGCAATAGTGCACCAATGTGGCCTACATAACAGTGTGTAATATGCATTTTAATGAAATGCATTTAATAAAAAAAAGCGCATCGTCAGTGGTGTGCTAATGGAGTGAGTAGACAATTTCAGATACCTGGGTCTTCATATCACACAGGATCTGTCATGGTCCTGTCACATAAACACTCTGGTGTCTCTTCTTCCTCAAAAGACTTGGAGACTTCCATCTACTTCTGAAGGTGCTTAAGAACCTCTATTCATGCACCATCCAGAGTATTTATACTTGATTTTTAATTTTTTTGTTTATTCTTGTACTTTCAGTGGCCAAGAATTGCACAGTAATAAGCATTTGACTGCAAGTCGTTCTGTGTATGATTGTGTAGCTGACAAATAAAATTTTGAATTTGAATATTATATGTGTTGTATTTTTCTTTTACCCGTTCACAAGCAATTTTTCTCCCAGGTGAACAACATACATAAGAAATCCAGTATACATATAAGCTATAGTATATTATATATAAATGTATCTGTCCATTGGTTAATTACAAAAGCACGTGGAGGCAGGAGCTCACAGTACAAGCATATGCCCAACCTGATATAAGATTGTGTTTTTTACATTATTTCATATGGGATTTTTTAAATCCATGTTTACAAATGTAAAGAAATCACTCAACTCAGCTCTGTAGAGTGGCTAATCATAATGAAGTAGTTCAGTTTAACTTGTAGGCTCAATCTGATCTTCATATTTTTGGCAAGCAGATGGCACCAAAGATCACTGTGTTGAAAATCTTTGAGTAACAAACCCTTAAGTGCTTCAGAAAGCTTCATTTGGTCATCACTACTATAGGAATAAAACCACAATACAACCAAATGGCAGCGACTTGGGTTGAGTGGTGCTCAAACACTCATTCAGACTGATGGCAAGATATTAGCAATCTGTCTTTCTTTATAAGTTAGAAAACAATTACTTTACAAATGTTTGACAATCTCTCTAAAAGCAACTGCATTCAGTTCAAGTCAGACTGTGACTGTTTGCAGAAAGGCTGCAACTTATCAGGTGATCTGTGGCGATCTTCCTTTGCAGGTTAGTTGCACAGGTTCAAATGTGGTCGAGAATCTGCAACATCCACAAACTCTAGACTTTCATTTGGTCCCCACAAGTTGCAGAATGTGTGAAATATGAAAATTTAATTATCCACTTCTGTCAAAAGTCTGCAAGATGTGCAGACTCAGTGACTGAAGATCCAGGAAAACATGATGATAGGTTTGTAGCTTGAACCTATTCGCTGGAACGTTGAAGGCAATATGATTACACAGCAAGCAAGACACGAGTAGGCAACATTCTTTATGTTTCACGTGCACGGGAGAGAACTGGACAGGCGCCGTTCCTTCGCTTGACCCCAGTTGCTCTCGTCCGCTCTCCCGTAACACTGCTCTTTTATTGTGGTTCCATGAATATGCATAGGTTCATTAACATATGACCTCTTATATAGGTATACATGTGAACAAAGAATACTGTGTGTGTGTGTGTGTGTGTGTGCTGCTGACCAAAAGGGTCATAAAGCAGGAACAACATCCTAGGTCATAAAGAGGGTAACCTCCCCACACCCAATCTATGGTTCACCCTAGATAACACAGTGAAGCCATACAAAGGGCAGGAAGTTTTACCACATCAGACCTTCACAAGGATGTTTGCCTGTGATAAAACACTACAGCCCCCCACTCAGAACCTCGAGAATCTGGGGAGGGGAGAACAAAAGAATTCCTTTCAACACACAGTTAAAGTACAAATGGTAAGAATAAAAATGACAAACATTTAACAATTCACTCTGACACATGACAAACAGCTTAACGGCAAACATCCCTTTTATTGAGACTGATTGCAAAGGTGGTATAATAAAGGGGAAAAAAAACACAAAATGGGAACTGAAACCTGCATTGAAGAAAAAGAACTTTGACTACACACAAGGGTTCATGGGAACCACCCCTTACATTTGTTTTCTGTAATGGACATTTGTTTTTTTGTCTATAATATTTGGACTTATTTGAGGTACCTTACTAAGTCCTAATGTGGTAAATAGAGGACATTCTGGGCTTTCAATTGATATCTTATGTTTTTGTATGGGCTCTTTTTGCTTCAAAGAGTAATAAATAAAAAATGAATAAAACGTTCTCTCTGTTCTCAGGAGGTTATTAGGGAACTAAGACAGGAGGATGGGAATATGGGGAGACAGAAACTAAATAAAAAACAAGACGAGGGAAACAACAAAATAAGATGGAACATACAAAATACAGAGCTGCAGACTAGAAAATGTACATATGAAAGTAACTGTACATTCAAAACATGCAACAGAAATACATTTGGCCTGAATAATGTTTGATAAACTCTGATAAAGTCATTATAGCATAATGCTTGTAACAAGCTCTCTTTCAGATGAAATGCTAAAACATGTATTTTTTTGTTTTCTTTTATTTACAGAGTTACAACCTGAAAATGGCAACAAATAGAAGGAATAAGCCATGAGCAAATGTGAAGACAATTACAGAGTTAATGTGAAGAGAGTTATGCCTAATAAAACTGTTAAACAACTGAACTACTTAAAGGGCTTTTTTTTTTAATAACAAAAAGAATCAGAGAGAACTGAACTAATGATTCTGATAACTCAGTGGTGGAATGATTTGGCCTATCTAGTATGTTATGAGGACATGTTTTTGTGTAATTATTTGTTGCTTTGTGCAAATGGCAAATGTTATTATATTATAAAATGTGATTGTTATTTTTAAATAAGTGTAGTGTTAGCTGGAGATTTCACACTTTTATAAATTTTGGAACCTTCTGCCAATGAAACTGCACAACTGTGGACCTGAATACTGTGGTGAATCTGATATTATACATACTTAGTAAACTGCCAAAGATAAGCAGTCTTTAAAATGATACATTTTTATACTTAAACCAAAGAAAACTGTATTATTATTATTATTAATAATAATAATAATAATAATAATAATGATCACAATAACAAAACTTAACTAATTACTGAAACCAAGTTTTCAAGTGAACGGAAGCTCTTTCTAGACTTTAACATATCTCATCATTGAAAAAAAAAATGTCTGTGGGGGTGGGTGGGGTTGAATTGTTGGTTTAAGTAAACTGCAAAAATAAAAAAAAAACTGTGAAAACACTCATGTGTCAAGAAAGGTTATGAAACTTCACACCTCACAATGATAAGTTACACTTATCATGTATTTGTGTGTTTGTGGTTGAGTGTTCACTAGGGGTTTATTTAATGGCTTTTGTAGGGTAAGAATAGGAATGTTAATCAATCAGATAGATAGATAGAGAGATAGAGAGATAGAGAGAGAGAGAGAGAAGGTTGTGGACAGCCGGTCACATTAAGAGATTTGATTGAACAAATGGGGTGCTGTCAATGCTGGTCTGTCTGGTGCGCAGCATCCCTTCAAGCTGGCCCATCAGCCCAAAATTGCACCAGCCTGCAGGGAAAATGCCCATAATGTCAGATTACCAGTTCAGCCCTGCTTTTGATGCAAATACATTTGTACCCAGTTGTACAACAGCTAGTGTTTGAGCGGGGGCAGCATAAACGCATCATTCGGACAAGAAACTAAGGAAATCGACAATCAATATTTGTTTAATTCACAACTGATTAGAATTCATAAAAAACAAGCTTTTAAAAAAAACATTCTTAGTGTCTAAAATAGATGACATAAAATATTGTATTCAAATGCGTGTAGATGTTGTATACAGAGTACAATTTTAATGGATAGTGTAGTGGCCTTTTTACTGTTAGAAAAGTAGTCATCATCATCATCCTTTATTTATAAAGCCCTTAAAAGCAACCACAGCTGACACAAAGTGCTGTACATAGGAACTATATAATAAAAGTACATAAGATATAAATAAAAGAAAAAGTAAAATCATTAATTAAATAACTAATTTCATTACAAGAGAAACTAAGTCTCACTGAGGTTAAAAGCCAAAGAATAAAAGTGGGTTTTAAGATGCGATTTAAAAGTGGACAGTGAAGGGGCCTCTCTGATGTGCAAGGGCAAATTATTCCATAATTTAGGACCCACAATAGAAAAGGCCCTGTCCCCTCTGAGCTTCCTCCTGGATCTCGGTACCTCCAGGAGCAGCTGGTCAGCTGACCTGAGAGACCGACAGGGTGTGCGGAGATGAAGAAGCTCAGAGAGGTAAGGCGGGGCAAGATTGTGAAAGCATTTAAAAACAAACATGAGAATTTTAAAATGAACTCTAAAAGACACAGGCAGCCAGTGCAGAGAGATAAAACCAGGAATTAAGCTCTTCTGTGTCAGAGGAAACAAAGTCAGAAGGGCCACAGAGCTGATTAAAAGCAGCAGAAAACAGTGTGGCGGTGGAGGGGTTAATAACCCGACAGCGTCGAGCAGCAGCGCGAGATTTAACTGCAGTATGTGTAAAACCAACATTGAATAACACAGGCATATGATCTGAGAGTGCACAGTCACAAATCTAGTTAGTGACAGGCAGACCATATGACAGAACAAGATCCAGTGTGTGTCCATGCCATTGACTGTAGAAAATATGGACGACGCGACTCCGCCTCCTACCATTGTGCAAAAATGAAGCCAAAATATCCCGCTTGTGGAGGCTGCCATCTTGGAAATTTGGAGCCAGAGTCTGCGCAGTAGTGACTTGAAGTGGAGCGACTGTGTAACGCTTCCGCCCACACACCCGCTGGACATGACCGCAAACACGCCCCTCTACACTTTTTACGTAGCCCGGCTGCTCCAGTTCTTTTGCTGGTTTACCGCGACTTGTTTAATTAAGGTAAATACAACCATGTCACTGTTATAAAAAAAAAGACACACAGCTTATCATCTTATAGTTCTAAAATCACTCTGTTGTTAATTCGTTTGCTAGATTAGCCGCTAGCATACGCACTGTGTTGGAGGCTTTTTGCTAGCTAGTTAGCGATGCTACACACCTGCTACTCTAATAGTCTGTGTTAGTGAAGGATTCAGCACTTCTTATGTTTTTTTTAAATCCATTTTTAGACAAAGATGAGATCAGCTGCACACTCTACAGAGGTCCAGAGTTACTGTTATTATCAAAAATGTAATGCTGTCCTTTGAGATTTTAACATAAGACTGTGAGTGTAATGGATCTAAAGCTGTTTAAATATTCAGAGCCCTCTACAGCCTGGTAACATGGAGACTTTAAAAACAGCAGCATGAGGTTTCAGTAGTGTAGTGCGATTTGTTCTTTTCATTTAATAATAATCCATATTATATCAACAGCTACATTCATCCTGGGGAGAAACTAGTGAGGGAGACCATCAGGACCAAGCTGGGTTTCCTGGGTCCAGAGGTTTGGAGAAACTTCTTCCCTTTCATCACAGCTGTCCTGTGCCAGAAGTTCTGTTGACCCACTGAGAGAGGCATCATTTAAGAAACAACAGGAAGACTGAAGCTCATGGCATTGATCAAGCAGGACTCATGATCTTCACCAGCAGCTCCCTCACAGGGAAATCTTCAGCACTCCTCCGTAGGCCTGATCCAGGAGATGGATAAACCCAGCATTTCATGAACACTGTGATGGAGACCTTTGGTTTGTGTAATGTTATAAATACTCGGATACTCCCCAGAGGCTCTGGACTTTTACATAAAGATATTATATTCAGTTCTGTAGAAAGTTATATATTTAAAAATATATGATGCTCTCTGGTTACTCTGGTATGAACAACTCTGAATCACTTTATGGTAAATAACACACTATGTGCAAAAAACTGTGAAAGAATTCCAGATGACAAGTTTGTAGTTCAACATACAAGTGACGACCTTTGACCTTCATCAGGTTTTATTAAATTGTGTCAGAGAAAATCTCATATACTCTTCATGCAGCTGAGTACATCAAGTGTTTAAAACGGAAGCTGTGCAGGTCTGAGATCAGCAGCTTTGTGAAACACCAAACTGAGGTCCTGTTAATGCTGATATATAGTGACACTGTTACATGGGTGATTAATCCTTTTGTTTTTTTGTCTTTAACTTTATCAATAAAACAGCTGCAGCTTTCACTGACAGTACATGTGGTACTTTTTTGTACTGTTTTCATCAGTTCATTTTGCAGTTAACATATGAACATGTTGGATGATCTGTCTGCTGTCACTGGGTGGTGCTGAGGTCTGAATCTGAGGGCAGCTCCAGTAATCACAAAGAGAACAGAATCATCACAAACTGAAATATAAAGTTTATCTCTTAAATCTGAAATAAAGCTGATCTTCTCTGTCCTCACACACCCAGGATCTGAAGTTCTCTTACATTTTTTTCTGTATTACAGTACACTAAAGTACTTTAATCCATAGTTCCTGATTAATGAGGACTTGCTGAAGTATAAGCTTTAAAAAATGTTACTGTCTTTACAGATGTGGCAAGAGACTGAAAACATGCTGTTGTTTGCACATATTTAATATTCAGCTCTGCACAGGAGCTGCAGCAGGGTGCAGCCTGTTGCTTTTACAGTATAATACTTGTAATAAAAGTACAGTAACAGTAATTAGTGACTGAGTAGCCCGGGGCATTTCTCTTGATTTCTTTAGTAAGTTCATTCACCTGCACAGATTAGCTAAACGAATCCCGACAGCCGAGTGCTCATTTTAGTTAGCTAGGTCTCAGGACATAGCTAAGGATGGTAGTTACAGATTAGCTTACAAACACGTTTAACTTACCGAAAAAGTGCAGCGGGGCCCCGGGTCCTTCAGTCGGGTAGTCCACTTTACTGAAGAGCACCTCAGGCTGTCAGGTTAAAACACTCGGTCGTGTTTTCGTAGCGTAAACGCTGGCCCTCGTCTCAGAGCCTACTCTCTATCTGCTATTCCCGAACAGAGATACGCAAGTTTCTCCGTGACTGCAGCTGCCAGTCAAAGCTGTTATGATGACGTTTCACCCCAATTTAACATCACAGCGGTAGGAATTAGAATCAAACTTATGGGAACGGAGACCCCTTGGACATCAATCAGCGTGATGAGAACTATTGATAACAAAAGAAAGAATCTGTGGAAAAAAATTATCTGAGGAGAATAAATTTATTTTAGTCAGACCCCAGTCCCATCCGCTAACATGGAGGAGGCGGGGTTTATGACCTATACTGCAGCCAGACACCAGGGGGCGATAGAGACGTTGTGGCTTCATTTTGGGGGTGCTGTCGCGTCGTCCATGTGTTCTACAGTCAATGGTCCATGCTCATGTGCACGGCCAGGCACGGACTGTACCAGGCTAAAAGAAAAGTCATTTACCAGTGGCTTATCAGGACAACATACATGTATATTAAAATCTCCAACAATAACAACACTATTAGTTGGGCATAATCTCCAACAATAAAAAAAACAGAGAAGTCATTTATGAAGTTCTTATTGTATTTCGGGGGACAATAAATGACAGCACAGAAAACCGGGTTTGTGCGACTCACCTAAAATGAGGTAAGTTCGAAGCTGGAGAATGAAGGCTGTAGAAAACACTGCTTACATTTGCAATCCTTTTTGTAAACAGTCACTGTGCCTCCACCTCTGCCTGACGTCCGTGGCGAATTAAAATAGCACAATCCATTGGTAAAAGTTCAGATAGAGCACTGGACTCACTAAACTCAGCCACGTCTCAGTCACACACAGAAAATCCAGATCACGGGAACTGAAAAAGTCCCGAAGAATAAAAGTTTTGTTTAAAAGTGATCTGGCGTTCACCAGGGCAATCCTGGCAGGAGCTGGAGCTGGAGCACCGGTTCAAGTCGAGAAACCCGACACAGCGATCTCAGGTTTCGATGATGTTGACAGCAGAGGTTTAGCCTGGGAGGGCATGGGCAGCAAGGCCGAGGAGCATCATCATCAAAGCCGACCACAGGCACCAAACAGGGATCAACGGGATCCAGGAAACGCCGAGACACAAACAATCTTGGAAATGATCCATGCGCTGGTCAGAAAACAGCAGAACAATTCCTTAGATAAACCTTTAGCTTCACCAGCCGACCGCTTCATTTACCCCGGCGACAATGACGCCTTTGCAGAGAAGGTAACGTGGGAACCCGGTACAGGTAACCTGGGATTGCCGATACAACTGGGGGCAGGGGTTGCTGCCCACCAGCTCAAAACGACACAATATTTTGGACCACAGGTTGGAGGTCCAGTAGTTTCTGGCAATCATACCTCAGTAGAGACTTTGTTTCGTGGATGACAAAAGTTAGAAATAATGTAAACAGGAACAAAGTTGGCAGTGACAGACGAGCAGCCACACACACCGGCGCCATCTTGCTTCACCCATGAACAAAATTATAAGGCTGTCCTAACAAATGGATTTACATCCAGAAGGATGTCACCAATCTTCATCCAGATGGATTTTATATAAAAAATGGGCCACTTTCCGTGATGTACAATTTTCTGAAGATTTGATATGTTCCAATTTTGTAGGGACTTTCACGAATGATGAATTCTGATCCAAGAAGACGAGTCTGTTTTTTTGTCACAACCCCCTGCACAGAATAACTTAGTACTGATAAATCATTTGCTTCAAGAATGTTAAATATAACTGTATGAATAGTTACTTGTCAGTTTCCTTAGTAAAACGCTGACAGACGGGCTTTTTGTCAGACTGATTTAGTTTGTTGCTAAAAATTATTTGGTACTGGTACTTCTATTCAGAATTCTTTCATGTCAAAGCTTATTTCAAAATACCAAAATACCCCCGTCTAGTAGTAGTTGTCATAGGTTGTACCAGAGATCATACAGCATATCATACAAGGTATCCCTCCAACAAATCTACATGTATTTGTGTTTTTGTAGAGCATCTTTGAATTATAACACACCTCTCATAAAACATTTATGACTCATTGTGAATCATGTTTTGTAAATATATGTTTTATTAAATGTATTTTTTTCAGAATGTATTTTTACCCAAAGATAGATTACTATGCAATAATTTTAGTAGCCTCGTCTATTTGGGATCAAACTGAGTGACGTACAATGAATGAAAGTACGTTTGTTATTCTTGCCTGCCTTAAAATGTGAACTCTCAGTTTTTCGTTTTCTTTTTCACAGTGACTGTGAGACAGTAGTTGGAAACTGAGCAATTTCAAAAATAAAATACTCAACAGCACAAATAACTGAGGCAACGTCAGAAAAAACATCTTTATTGCTGTTTATCATGTATTAAGCAAAGCAAGTTACTACATCATTTTGTAATTGACCGAATTAAATGAAATTTAAAGAAAGCCAAGTGAAAGTTAAACTATAAAAACATTAAATCCTGCAGTATCATTAAGTACTTTCCCCCACATATCATACATCGACATCAGCAGTACAGTTTGCATTAGCATGTATTCATAACAGAAGCCACCTCGGGTGTCTTTGCAGTTGATAATGGCTGTTCAGCTAGATGATAACCTTTGAAACAGGAGACTTGTGAGACATCAGCCTGAAAGATTAAGATGTCCCTGGGACGTCTTTGAAGAAGTCAAAAGTTGCCGTACAGTTGATTCTGCAAGAGTTTTGAGTAAAAATGTATTCAGGTTTAATCTAAAATGATTCTTAAATATTTAGCTTTTTGTTTTTTTCCGAACACAACAAAACAAACTAAATTAACTTTAAATAAATTCAAAAAAGTTCATCCATATAA
This sequence comes from Oreochromis niloticus, assembly GCF_001858045.2. Classification (NCBI taxonomy): domain Eukaryota; kingdom Metazoa; phylum Chordata; class Actinopteri; order Cichliformes; family Cichlidae; genus Oreochromis; species Oreochromis niloticus. The sequence goes on along the minus strand of NC_031976.2, from coordinate 16,698,648 downwards.
ATAATTCAAGTTTCTTACACCAACCTTGGCATGGTTATCAAGCATAACAAAATAAATTACTTTAGAGAAAATATAACATTTTTAACAGATTAAGTAATAATCTGTGATGGAATCAGTCTGGATGTTGTGATCTTATTTAATGAAAAAAGTCTTAAATTTGGTTGATTTGGATTTTGTCATTCACTGCAATACCACTAACCTCAGGGTTGAAAGGGGATGGTCGTCTCCTGTTACTGTATCAAACAACATAGAAATAGACGCAGATTGTTCAAACATAAAGAAATAAAACACTCTGGTATGTCATTTAAAGACACAGTGCATGAATATAACTCACTCCTTCGGGGATGGACAGCGTGGTTTGGACTCAGCTCCACAGGTTACATTGCTGCTGTTTTTACTATGGGCGTTGAAGAAAATAACATGTTAGTTTATGACTGTTTTTACTGTCACATTATGGCGGTTGTCGTACTGCTATGAATACTTACCTATATCCAACACTGATGTTCGCAGTGCGGTCTTGGCGTCTGCAGAATGGATAAACATTCTTTAAACATTACTTAATGTGTGTATGTATATTTCTTTTATATAGGGAAATTTAAAAAATGATATAAAAACAAACAAGAAGACTACAAATACTACCTTGAAAATCGGCTCCAAAATGACTGCCTATAGAATGAAAATAATAATAATAAGAAGAAGACGAAGAAGAAGACAAGGAAAAGGAAAGATTTCAATTCATTTCAAGTCACTTCAATTCAGTTATTATTTAAACAGTGCAAAATCACAGGAACAGTTGCTTCTAGGCACTTTACACTGTACAGTAAAGACCTAAAATAGAGCAAGCACTTGGCAACAGAGGAAAAAGAAAAACTCTCTTTTAACAGGAAGAAACAGCTGGCAGAACTAGGCTCAGGGAGGGGCAGCCATCTGCTGCAACAGGTTGGGCAACAGGATAAATGACACATTGTGGAAGAGAGCCAGAGATTAATAATAACTAATAATTAAATATAGTGTGGCATATAAACATATAGTGAGTGAAAAAAGTTCAATGAAAAAAAAAGTTCTATTGACCTGTTGCAGCTTAATTAGGGAAGGATTCAGGGTCATCTAATCCCACTCTAACAAAATGCTTTATTCAAAAGGAAAGTTTTAAGCCTAATCTTAAAAGTAGGAAGAGTGTCTTCTTAATTCAAACTGGGAGCTGATTTCACAGAAGAGGGGCCTGAAAGCTGAAGACTCTGCCTCTCATTCTACTTTAAAATATACTAGGTACCACAAGTAAGCCCACAGTCTGAGAGCAAAGTGCTCTGAGGTTTTTCAGATAAGATGGAGCCTAATTCTTCAAGACCGTGTATGTCATGAGAAGGAGTTTAAGTTTAATTCTGGAATTAACAGGGAGGTGATGAAAAGAGGCCAACAGGGGAGAAATATGCCCTCTCTTTCTAGTCTCTTGATTTTGGATCAACTGAAGGCTTTTCAGGGAGCCCAATTGCAATGAATTACAGTAGTCCATCCTAAAACTAAAATATGTATGAATTAGTTTTTCAGCATCTGAGACAGAATGTTTCTAATTTAAGAGATATTAGGTAAATACAATAAAGTTGTCCTACAAATTTTTTAATATGCACATTGAAAGGTCAAAAACCTGGTCAAAACAACTCCAAGGTTCCTCACAGTGTTACTGAATGTCAACATAATGCCATCCAGATTAAGCATCTGATTAGGTACAATATTTCTAAAATTTTTAGGGCCGTGTTCAATAACCTCAGTTTTACATGAATTTCAATGCAGGTGGTTAGAGGCCATATAAGTCTTTAGGGACATTTCTGCAGTTTTACTTAAGAAAAAGAAGGAGAAACAACTGTAAGAGTAAAAAATTGTAAAATTGAAATCCAACAGCACCTGGGCTTCCTCTCCTGTTGCCATGCCATGCGATCCTCTTCTTTTCTATTAAGAGTACAATCAACAGGATATTTCCAGTTAAGCATTCATATCAGGGTTACAAACGAAGGCTTTTTTTTGTTTTCCTTACCGGGAAAATCGACTCCAAATGGACCTCCTATTTTGAAAGCAAAGCATTGTTAGTTGGTTTGTTTTACTGTATTTCTTCAGTTTGCAAAACAAACACTGATGATATACCTTTTTTCTGGCCTTGGTGGTCTGTCTCTGTCATCTGGGTATCTCCTAAATGTTTTGTGAGACAATTAGGAGTCAGTTTTTAAAAAAATGCAAGGTACCGTCTATGCCTTACTTTCAGAAATAAGGCACCGTCTATGCACAATAAATCACATGAGTCACTTTATTTCATTACATGATACAATGAAGAGAACAGTCACAAAGGAATCCTTAAAAATGGTTACCTGGATAATCTATCCCAAAATGATCTTCTGTGAAATTACAGGGAGAAATATTTACAGGGTTGTTTTGGTGGAGACATTAAAAAAGAAAGAAATAACAGTTATTAACAAATTAGCAACAACATTTTTCACACATGCTTTTACAAATATTAGCTCAAACATCACATTTATAGACATCAGGTGTTTAAAACAACAATTGCAACCACCAACTTTTTTTTATCATGTTGCTCATGCAGCTCATTCAACCATCTCAACTTCATTCTTCTGTGTCAGATATGATATGACTGATAAAAGTTATTTGCATTTAATTAATATGGATATGTTGTTGAAGCAGGCTCTGGATGCTTTTAGATTCTTTTGAATCATTTTAGAACATCTTTAAAATGTGAACTCCAGGTCTTGACTCATGACTGAATTATGTGATTATTATTCACTTTTTATGTTAAAATAACGTACCTTTTTTCTGGTCGAGGTGGTGGTTTCAGTGATTCATCTGTGTGTTTCCTATATTTGGTTGGAGGAGAAGAAAAACATTTTCCACTTCAGAGTCAACACATTGTAACATCGTTACACAGACAGCTGCAATGAATATCAGAAATATGATATGATATAAATTAATGTTATATTTCCTCAACCTTTTCCTCCAGATGAAGACTGCAAACACTGCAGCTAAGGTGATTATGATGAGAGCTACAAATGAGACTGGAAAGGCCACTGGAGCAGCACTTTTAAACCTGTACGTCAGTGATCCTGGTGATGTAGATACATTTGAGGTTAATAAACACAATTCAACAGTTGAAATACTTGCATAACATACAGAATATAGATAAAGTGTGTCTGCTAACCCTTCACATTTAAGCTGACTGTGTGGGCTTGTTGCCTGTTACGCCAAAAGATAGCGTTACAGGTGAGGTTTCTGACTCCATCTCCTTCAGTAACAATAAAAGTGATTGTGGAAGTTGTCTGCCAGGTGCCTCGTGACATCATGATGTGTGAGACCTCACTGGTGAGGTGAGAGACACTCCATGAGAACACCGGAGGATGTGATGAACATGTGTGTGTAACAGAACATGAAACAGTTATAGTTGAACCAGCATCAACTTCTTCTGGAACGGGGGTCATCACTGGTTTTTCTGGAGAAGCTGAGCATGACAAACACAAAGAAGATTATACTTGATACTTAGAAAGCAATGTGTTTGTCACATTTCAGTGATCTATAGTGGGACTCCAAACCTTTCATGATAATAAATACACAGCTGTTGTTGAATGTATGTGTCTCATGTTCTTTCTGTGCATAGAAACAGAAGGGTCCGTTGTCAAAGGGCTTGATGTCATCAATCTCCAGTGAGCAGTTTCCCTCATTTAGATTTCCTAACATTTTGGTTCGGCCCTTAAAATGGTCAATTACATAGCTTTGGCCATTATGGAAGATAATGTCTCCTTTTTTTTTGGACCAGATGCCACGGGTCATCGGTTCATCCTCTTTGTACTGGAAACTGCAGGGAATCACCACACAGGAGCGAGTCAAGGCACTAAATCTTAAAGGGACGTCGGCAGGCAAAGCAGAGGCTGCTGTAATGGGAAAAAAAACTAATGTTAGATGCTGGTTTAAATTAATCCTCTTGAGATGTGACATGATGAAAACAAAAAGAGTTCCAGAGTGCTGAGAAGTGCACTTACTGTAATTTTCAAATGGATCTCTCTCATATTCTGGGAAAATGATAAAAAACAATTAATAACAATTCAACATCTGTTCGAGTATTTTTGTTTTTTTGGAAAGTTAGATGAAAGTAGGTCTCATGTGTAAGGTTAAAGCCATAAGCCTATTGGTTCAGATTTATAAAAACAGTTATAAGAGTTGAAAAGTGTTATAAAAATTGTTGGTCCCTGGACAATAATGGAGACAATCTTTTAAATCTAGATGGAGGCAGGTTTTATACTTTTCTTTTTAGTTTTCTCTTTACAAATGTTTTGTGGCACTTTTCATCCATCTAGCAATCCTTCAGTTTTCTTCTGCTGATCCAGTTTACACTCCTAGAGGTATTGCAGCCTGTCTCTGATGTCATAGGGTGAAAAGTGGGGTACACCCTGGACAACTTGCCCATCTATTGCAGATCTGGCACTTTAATGCAAAATGTCTTTCTGAATACATTATCTAAAAGTTTTGTATTTCTCCCTCTTTTCCCTTCTCAGTGACTTCCAGCTTATCACTCAGCTATATGTTCATATATAATGCCCAAATCAAACACGCTAGCTTTAACTCTAGTCAAGCTAATGGCTTCCTCTTCTTCTTGTGTATGTGCTAACCTGAGCTAACTGGCGGCTGGCTTTATTTTTTTATTTTTTTTACTAATCTAACAAAATCAGTTTTCCAACAGAAAGCTAATAGGTATATTTTGTAAAGTATCAAACGATCAGGAGGGCGACATGTAGGAACTCACGTTTTACAGTAAGAGTTGCAGACGTTGAGAACTCTCCACTAATAAACTGAGCAGTGCAAGTCAAAAGTTTACCATCATCACTTAGGGAGGGAATAAAAGTCAGATTTGACACTATAGTGTATGTATTGTTGGGAGTCATTTTGGTGTTTAATGAACTTTGCATGTTGTTGTAGTTCCAGATGACACTTGGTGTGTTTTTCCTGCACTTAAAGATCACAGAGCAAGTGACATTCTTCGCCATGCCCTCTGTTAACTCCCCTGGTGGTTCATTCATAGTGATTTCCTGAAATGGACCTGAGCAAAAAAGTTAGAGTGAAGCTTAATGATAACAATTGATAGCAATTGTTGTTTAATTCAAATAAAACCTCCCATTAAACTTACATTCAACGTTGAGTGGAATTTCCTTGGTGGCTTTCTGACCCCCAGAGTAGCTAACAGTACAAGTCACACTCTGGTGCTCTTCTTTTACTTCCCAAAATCGTTCTACTGTCCTTTCCCAAATCCCATCAGATACCAGTGTGTCCGTGATCTGGTCTTTTCCAGGTATACCATTTAGGGTTACAGTTGGGGGAGCAGAAATACATGCGTGGCGCACACTGCAGGACACAGTGCCCTGCTCTCCCACTCTGGGAGTACCAATAATATTTAGCTCTGGTTCTGGTGCATGTTCTGTGAATAAGAAATATTTAAGAGCCATAGTGATACAGTAACTTCTGAGTTCTATGTTCCAGAAATAAAAATGTTTACATAATTGTATTTTTTAACAGCCAGTTTGTGGGAATTAAATTCATTGTTTACTCTGTTATGCTAAATATTTTACTGCACATTTGTTAGTTTGTTTTTTATATAGAAAGGCACCAAAACAACAAAATAAATTATAAATGACTGAATGTAGTGACAAGTGAAGTCCTGACTCAAGCTTTCTGTAATCATTTTTTGGATTTAAGTTGAAGTGACTGTAAATGGGAATTCAGTGACACTTACCTGAAACACTAAGTTCAGTAGATCCATCATAAAATGAGTGACCTACGGTGTGGTAGGAAGTAATGGAGTTCTTATCTATCCATGGATAAAGTCGGTCATGGTTGTGGGACATCTCCAGCCTTTCAATCTTAAGACTACAGTTCTGCTCCACCACTGAACCAATCAAGCTTGTTCGACCATCAAACTTACTAATAACACTCCCTCCTTGGTTGAATACAGCTGGAAATCCATTGATTTGGTACAAGTACCACATCACTTGAAGGTCATTAGGCTGGGAGTTTTTGTAGGAGAATTTGCATGGAATGATGAGACATGAGCCCTTCAATCCAATTATGGTGCTTGGAGCATTGAAAGACCAACCTCGATTGAGTATGTTTCCTGCAAAAGAGAAGATACTTTTGAAGCAACATTTAATCTTAAAAAAAAAATCTTAACAGACATAGACACAGCCGCCATGGCCAGAGAAGAAAGAGAAGAGGAGCAGAAACAGCAAGATGAATAAGCTGCAATGTGATGAGGAACTGAGAAGCTTTTCACAAAAGAACAAAATTGCTGAAAAGCACACTGTAAATAAAGACTTTGCAATCACACTGCTGAGTCGGGGTCATTCCTACCACACAAACAACATTCATTTTTTTTCTGGTATATATCTACTCTAATAACTTTTCATCTGTCTGGCTGAGCTGTTAAATGAAGATAATTACTATCTGCACTTACTTTTTACCCGCAGGCTGATGCTCACTTCTTGTGTTTGCCCCCCCTTGAATTTTGCAAAGCAGGTAACAGATCTCCCGTTGTCACTGGGTGAAGATTTAAATGACAGCATGGAGACAGTCCTCCACTGAGTCTCCCCCGGTACCTTTTCTGTATTAGCAGATGCTGCCACACTGCCATAGTTCCATGTGAGAGTTGGTGTATTCTTGCGGCATGTGTATAAGGCAGTGCATGTTACTTTGCTATCATACCCTTCAAGAAATTCATCTGATGTAGAGCTAATATTCAATGGAGAAATGGAGCCTGAGATATAAATGGAAAATGTTACAGTTTTTATGTCACATTAAATTCAGTACATGGAATATATTGCACATCAAATACATCACATGGTACTCACATTCAGCAGTCAGTGGAATCGACTTTTCGGCACTCTGACCTGCAGGGTAGTTAACAGCACAACTTACACTCTCGTGCTCTTCTTTTACTGTCCAAGTTCGAATAATTTTCCTTTCCCAAATCCCTTCAGATACCAGAGTGTCCATGTTCTGGTTTGTTCCAGGTAAATCCTTTAGGGTTAGGGTTGGGGGAGCAGAGAAACATGTATGCCGCACACTGCAGGACACAGTGCCCTGCTCTCCCACTTTGAGGATACCAATAATGCTCAGCTGTGGTTCTGGTGCATGTTCTGTTAATTCAAAGCAAAAATTGAGAGCTATCGTGACACAGCAACTTCTGAGTCATTTGCACAAATTAATAACTGCAATTAAACAAATGTAGTTAAAAGTGATAGGAAAGAAAAATAATGTGATCGCTGAAAATAAATATTTCTCCACATTATTTTATGTCTCTCTTAATGTTTTGATATAAGTATTGTAGTTTGAAGTGTTATTTAAATGCATTTATTGGGTTTAGACAACACTGTGCCGGAAATAACTCAAGGTTCTAACTACAAGTTAGATGCAGAGGCAAATCATTGCAAGTTATACATGCACAAAACTAAAATATAAATAAGTAATTTAAAAAAAGATCTTTTTCAAACTAGAGAAGCTTTTGCCATGAGGCCTTAAGCTTGTTGCATTATACATTTTTTTTGAAATTTTTTTTTAAATCAGAGAGGAATCAGTTTGTCTTGGTAAGGGTTACTTTCTGTAGTAACTTAGATGTCTATCCTGGGAATTGAGGTTGAATTGAGGAAATTAATGAATGCTTACCTGAAACAATAAGTTCTGTAGAGCTATCAAAAAATGTATGATCAATAGTGCGGTAAGAATCAATGGGGTTCTTATCCATCCATGGATAAAGTCGGTCACGGTTGTGTGACATGTCCAGCCTTTCAATCTTAAGACTACAGTTCTTCTCAGTCACTGATCCAGTCAAGCTTGTTCGACCATGAAACTTACTAATAACACTCTCTCCTTGGTTGAATACAGCTGGGTATTTATTCCTCTGATACAAGTACCATATAACCTTAAGGTTATTAGGCTGAGAGTTTTTGTACAAAAATTTACATGGAATGATGAGACATGACCCTTTCAACCCAGTTATGGTGGCTGGAGCCGTGAAGGACCAACCCAGATTCAGTATGTTTCCTGCAAAAGAGAAGATACTTTTGAAGCACTTTTGATCTTAACAAAAAATAAATAAATATTGGCAGCCACCGGTGCTACCCCACTGCCCCCTAGTAGATGCACGTATGGTATAAATTTTAAAACAGTGCATGATTTTTCAAAAGTTGTCCTGTGAACTTGAGCCAGATGACTTCATTCTTGACTTATTGCATTCTCAAACTCAAGTGCCCATAATTGTGGAGTGACGGCGTCCTGAGTTAATCTAAACATGATGGAAGTTTCTTTTCATAGATCTCAAAGACAGAGAACAATATTAGCCTCCATGACTTGTATTTGTAAAATCTAAAAAATCAGTCTCTGCATCAGGTCTGGTATCATGATCGATGCAAGTCCTCTGTTAGTCTTCATATTTCTGAGATATGATTCAAGTATTCATAAATGGATAAAAAAATGGCTAATTGCTGATAATGGGCGCTGGTACCACTGGAAAACTTGGTCATCAGCCTATTATTATTATTATTATTATTATTATTATTATTATTATTATTGTTATTATTATTATTATTATTATTATTATTATTATTATTATTATAAGTAGTAGTAGTAGTAGTAGTATTAAAGTACATTTCAAAAGCATGTACATAAACTATGATTAGGTAAAATCATTTTTATTGCAGATGTAGTTTGTGAGAGAATACAAATGCAGGACAATCCTATAAATGTTTTAAGAGTTTTAGGTGTATTGTTAGATGTTACATTTAGATAAATATTTGTACTTACGCTTTACCCGTAGCGTGACGCTTGCTTCTTTTGTCTGACCTCCAGGGAAACGTGCATAGCATATCAGCGATCTTCCATTGTCATTAGCTGATGCTGTAAATGTCAGTGTGGAGACAGTCCTCCACTGAGCACCCCCTGATAACTTGCTAGTATCAGAAGAGGCTGGCATATTACCATAATTCCATTTCAGAGTTGGAATATTTCGATAGCATGTGTATGAAACAGTGCAGGTTACTGTACTTTGATCTCCCTCCAGAAATTCATATGATGCAGAGCTGACAGTCAGCCCTGAAATGGAGCCTGGGATACAATTAAAAATGGTTAAATATCAAAGATGGCGTAGGATAAAATGCAATTTACTTTCACTACATACATTGTGAGGTTAAGGTTTTAGATGCTGATGCAGAGCGACCACCACGGTGTTGGACATAGCACTCCACAGTTTGATATTCTTTCTCTATGAACAGAGTGGTTGTCAGCATAGTTTTAGATCTTCCATCAGATAGAGGACTATGAGTTAGACGTTCGTTTCGCAGTGGGATGTTGAGCCTCAGACTTGGGGGATAAGTGGGACAAGTGTGGTAAACACTGCATTGCACTGTTACAGACTGCCCAACCACCTTGTTTCCAAAGATCTCAATAACCGGTGGATCTGCTGTGCCTTAAATAACAAAATGTGAAGAATTACATAATCATACAACAACATAATGATCAATTTATAGTGAAAGCTTAAATTATTTACCTACCTACTACTTCAACTGTTACAGTTGTGTCATAGAAAGGGTAGGTTCTCCATCCAACATTTTCCGGATCCACCCAGGGATAAAGCTTCTGACTGTGATCAGCCAAGGTCACTCGTTTAATCAACAGACTACATGTCCGATGGTGTGAAGAAGTATATACACTTGTTCTTCCTTTAAATATGTCCAGCACATCATTCCTGTTCCAGTTGTCAGATACTATTGGATATCCTCTGCTCACATATTGATACCACACTACACGATCTGGTCTTTTAGGTGGATACTGATAGTAATCATAACTGCAAGGGATAACAAGGCAGGAACCCAACAATCCTTTGATATTTCTTGGCATTTTTACCTCCCAAGCACTGGAGCTGCACAAAATATATGCTGCAAGAGAATCATGGCACAATGAGAGAAATTAAAATACAGTGGCTTGCAAAAGTATTCGGCCCCTTGAACTTTTCCACATTTTGTCACATTACAGCCACACCCATGAGCCAATTTTATTGGAATTCCACGTGAAAGACCAACACAAAGTGGTGTACACGTGAGAAGTAGAATGAAAATCATACATGATTCCAAACATTTTTTCCAAATAAATAATTGCAAAGTGGGGTGTACATAATTATTTTGCCCCCTTTTGTCTGAGTGCAGTCAGTTGCCCATAGACATTGCCTGATGAGTGCTAATGACTAAATAGAGTGCACCTGTGTGTAATCTAATGTCAGTACAAATACAGCTGCTCTGTGACGGCCTCAGAGGTTGTCTAAGAGAATAGTGGGAGCAGCAACACCATGAAGTCCAAAGAACACACCAGACAGGTCAGGGATAAAGTTATTGAGAAATTTAAAGCAGGCTTAGGCTACAAAAAGATTTCCCAAGCCTTGAACATCCCATGGAGCACTGTTCAAGCGATCATTCAGAAATGGAAGGAGTATGGCACAACTGTAAACCTACCAAGACAAGGCCGTCCACCTAAACTCACAGGCCAAACAAGGAGAGCGCTGATCAGAAATGCAGCCAAGAGGCCCATGGTGACTCTGGACGAGCTGCAGAGATCTACAGCTCAGGTGGGGGAATCTGTCCATAGGACAACTATTAGTCGTGCACTGCACAAAGTTGGCCTTTATGGAAGAGTGGCAAGAAGAAAGCCATTGTTAAAAGAAAACCATAAGAAGTCCCGTTTGCAGTTTGCCACAAGCCATGTGGGGGACACAGCAAACATGTGGAAGAAGGTGCTCTGGTCAGATGAGACCAAAATGGAACTTTTTGGCCAAAATGCAAAACGCTATGTGTGGGGGAAAACTAACACTGCACATCACTCTGAACACACCATCCCCACTGTCAAATATGGTGGTGGCAGCATCATGCTCTGGGGGTGCTTCTCTTCAGCAGGGACAGGGAAGCTGGTCAGAGTTGATGGGAAGATGGATGGAGCCAAATACAGGGCAATCTTGGAAGAAAACCTCTTGGAGTCTGCAAAAGACTTGAGACTGGGGCGCAGGTTCACCTTCCAGCAGGACAACAACCCTAAACATAAAGCCAGGGCAACAATGGAATGATTTACAACAAAACATATCCATGTGTTAGAATGGCCCAGTCAAAGTCCAGATCTAAATCCAATCGAGAATCTGTGGCAAGATCTGAAAACTGCTGTTCACAAACGCTGTCCATCTAATCTGACTGAGCTGGAGCTGTTTTGCAAAGAAGAATGGGAAAGAATTTCAGTCTCTAGATGTGCAAAGCTGGTAGAGACATACCCTAAAAGACTGGCAGCTGTAATTGCAGCAAAAGGTGGTTCTACAAAATATTGACTCAGGGGGCTGAATAATTACGCACACCCCACTTTGCAGTTATTTATTTGTAAAAAATGTTTGGAATCATGTATGATTTTCATTCCACTTCTCACGTGTACACCACTTTGTATTGGTCTTTCACGTGGAATTCCAATAAAATTGATTCATGTTTGTGGCTGTAATGTGACAAAATGTGGAAAAGTTCAAGGGGGCCGAATACTTTTGCAAGCCACTGTATAGCACACACACACACACACACACACACACATATACATATATACATATATATATATATATATATATATATGGAAATTACCATACCTAGACAGAAGCACAGGAAAAATGGTCCAGACCCAGACATCTTGTTAATGGTATAACATTCCTGAAATAAATATATGGAATTACCAAATTATCATCTTATTTTTATTCAGTGTACAACTAAAAGCAAAAAAAATCACAAATTCTAAAGTTGTGCCATTCAATGGGCCATTTGACGCATAATTCTAAAGTTGAGACAATAGAGTCAATCAATAAAAAGACCAACAACAACAAACACATAAACACGAGCACTCAGAGAGGACAACTCCCCCTAAAGGGTAAGGGCTATACTAAAACCTTGACATTTTATGTTTTTATTACAATATGATGCCTCAGTCTGTTATGTTGTCTTTGTGAAATCGTAGGGCATCTTATTGGAAAAATAAAACGTGTGTTGTGCAGCTCTCTCCATGTTCTTTCATGTGATATATTACTTGATATGGTTTCTTGAAAAAAAATTTTCAAGGTCAACTTTGACCTTGGGGACTAACATTGAAGATGAAGATCAAATACTTGGCCAACGCAGGTAAACATGACCCCCTAGGCTTAGTATTTCTTGTTATATTTGAAGACAATCCATAAGATGTTGCAAGGTCTAGGCTTTACTGATTTTTACATTTGGTATGACCTTGATCTTCGCCATGACTTGATTTACCAAAATTAAGTTTAATATAAAATTAAGGGATCAACAGCTATTGTATTATGGCCCCATCCCTACTACTGTTTGAAGCATCAGGGTATAGTGTCTTCGAGTAATATATAAATGGTAATGTTATAGACTGTTTCCAGACTGGAGTAGGTACAGCATTGTTTTCTAGGGTCACTTAAACAAAAAAAAGGTTTAAAGTTTTAATAGGCTTTAAGAGGGTAATAGTTGGAAAGCACTATCGATATAGTCAGCACCCAACCCATTTTCTTACTGAAAGACTATTCAACCAGAACAGGTTTTCACCCCGAAAAAAAAGTCATTCAGAGATCATTAATAATGCCTAAATGCTTAAATGCTTAAATGTTACTTACTTAGTTAATTACTCATGGAAAACTAAGTTTGAAAATACTGGCAAAAGACTAAACAATGCTAGAGTGGTACAAGATGCAAAATGTTTAGAGATTATATAATACCCAGAGGCTTATGAAAAATATTTCCAATTACAAAAACTTCTCTAGACAGTTTAAATACATAAATATATAACTATATATATTATATACTTATATATACTTATTTATATATATAAACAATCCTATGGGAAATAAACTTTTCTTTACATTACTTTCCCCCCCCCCCCTTACATTTGTAAAATGTGGGGAAGTGGATAATGCAAAATTGTAATCTTTTTGTGAACAAATTTTTTCTAATAAAAAAGTCTGTTGACATTATTTCAGCAAAAAGAAAAAAAAGTTCTTTAATTTACTTACCTCCACAGAGGAATAGTCATTAAGCGTTTTCATACAAGTAAAACTAAAAATGCAGCTTTTTAACCACACAGTGTGGGCGGAGGGTATGATTTTCCACCCACAAGGGGGGGCAAAGCTCTAAAACCCAATGGTGCGTGTCAGGTTGAATAATCTATTGCACTTTTGGGTATTTTTTTTCACAAAATAACATCATTTCGAAAGCATTTAATTTTAAAAAGCATAACTGAATAAACTACAGTTACATTAAACATATATACATTAATATATATGAATGGGTTTGAACTGTGTGCGGGGAAGTGTTGGAAAAGGTCATGAAATGTAAAAAGAAAAACTTTGTCTTTGATAAGTTACCCTCATCAGTGTGATAAGTATGACTTGTCTTTGTGAAACTTGTAAGTCCAACTTCTTGAGGAAGTAGAGGAACTTCTCATAATTGTTGGAGGAAGTGGCTAATTTTATGCTTGCACTGAAGGAACTGAGAGAGATCATGAATTTTTAGGAGTCAGTTTTGTTTTCTTTGTGCAGATGCATGGTGGTGGTGGTGGTGTTTGTTGTTGTGGTGGGGTGGGGTGGGTGAACCTTACGTTGGTTAGTTATATTGTCATCACACTGCCCAGAGTAAGACAAAAAAAAAAAAATTAAATACCAACATAACTGTTAGACAAATATAGTACTGGAGCCAGCTGCTGTTTAGTTTAGCTTAACTTAGTTTGTAAATGGGTGGGTAGATTGTACAGCATGTCCATAGTTGGTACAATCTGCATTTTAATCACTAAGATTTGATTCTAATTTTAACATTCACTCCTCTGTTAGGCTGCTTGATTCATTCAAGCAGCAGATGGCCGCCCCTCCCTGAGCCTGGTTCTGCCGGAGGTTTCTTCCTGTTAAAAGGGAGTTTTTCCTTCCCACTGTCGCCAAAGTGCTTGCTCATAGGGGGTCATATGATTGTTGGGTTTTTCTCTGTATTTATTATTGTGCTATCTACTGTACAATATAAAGCGCCTTGAGGCGACTTTTGTTGTGATTTGGCGCTATATAAATAAAATTGAATTGAATTGAATTGAATTGAATTCTTTGACATTTTCACTTTCAGTGAAAATTCAATGTCTCTTGTCTCAGCCGAGTGTTGTTTATTAATTTCCTCTATGCTCCCTTCTATGTGCACATTCTATGTGCACTCCGTTCCTCTTCACCATCTACACTGCAGACTTCTCCCACAACTCCACCCAGTGCTTCCTGCAGAAGTTCTCTGATGACTCTGTAATAGTCGGCCTCATCACTGATGGGGACGACAAGGAGTACAGAGGACTGACTCAGGACTTTGTGGACTGGTGCCAGCTGAACTACCTCCAGATCAATGCCAGTAAAACCAAGGAGCTGGTGGTAGACTTCCGCAGGCACAAACATCCTCCACTGCAACCACTGAACATCCAAGGTATGGACATTGAGGCTGTGGACAGCTACAGGTACCTTGGTGTTCATCTGAACAACAAACTGGACTGGACTCATAACTCAGAAGCCCTCTACAGGAAAGGGCAGAGCAGGCTGTACCTGCTGCGGAGATTCAGGTCGTTTGGAGTGGAGGGCCCACTCCTGAAGACCTTCTATGACTCTGTGGTGGCCTCAGCCATCTTTTACGGTGTGGTCTGCTGGGGTGGCAGCATCTCTGCTGGGGACAGGAAGAGACTGAACAGGCTGATCCGAAGGGCCAGCTCTGTTGTAGGATGCCCTCTGGACCCACTGGAGGTGGTGAGTGACAGGAGAATGGCGGCTAAGCTGTCATCCCTGTTGGACAACATCTCCCACCCCATGCATGAGACTGTGACAGCACTGAGCAGCTCCTTCAGTGGGAGACTGCGGCACCCACGGTGTGGGACGGAGAGACTTCGCAGGTCTTTCCTCCCCACTGCTGTCAGACTCCACAACAAAGACTTTAACTGATCAAACACACACATGTGCAATAACACTAAGTGCAATAATCTTCCTGGCATCGTTGTATTTTTTACTCAGTTGTATATAGCATTTGTATTCTATTTTTATCTTATTGTATATTTTATTCTATTTTATTCTACTGTATATAGTATTTTATTTTATTCTATTCTGTACACTTGTGTACTGTATTTATTCTTATTTTATTTTATTCTAATTTTTGCTTCATAACTTTTGCACTGTCCACTTCCTGCTGTGACAAAACAAATTTCCCACATGTGGGACTAATAAAGGTTATCTTATCTTATCTTATTAAAAGAATTATAAAATTCTAGGTAATTTAATATGAAATCATGGTGAAATTACGTCACATATACAAAAGCAGTGATGATTTAAAAAGGGCCTCCCTCAACCAAACACTGGTGCCAAGCAATATAGCGTTCAAGTCAGTTAAAAAAAGTTTCATGTTGATTTATTTAGCCAAAAAAGGAGTATTATTTTTACAAATACTATTTTGCAAAATTATGGATACAAGCATTTGTCACACCACACAACATAAATTACAGGATTATATTAATTAATGGACAGAGGACATCATCACAAGGAACATGCATGAAAAATCCTCAGCATAAGTGATCATAAAGAGTGCGTATAGATTAATTTTACAATTATTTACATTTATTATTTAGATTATTAATTGCTGACTTTTTCCTTGTTTTGTTTGTTTTTTAGATGTTTCCATAGATGTTGAGGTCTGCGGTATTAATGTAGTCATCACCTTCATCAGGGTCCTGTGAGAGATGAAGGTTGTTAGTGTCACAGATATTGATAGCATCAGTGAACTTAATTATGAAGAACATATGGATGGCAAATTAACAATACCTCTTTGTAATTGTAAGATTTGGGCTGGCTAAGATCCATTAGCAACAGGAGCAATAAAAAGGAGACATAGGAAAAAAAACATTAGAACAATGCAAATGAATATCTACAGTTTATAACATGGTTAATTCACGGTGAGTAAGATGAGTACCTTTTGGGAGATGGGAAACGAGGTTTTGTGACTTTCTGGTTATCACAGGATTTTGAATTCACATTGTTTGGACTGCACAACAAATATTATCTCATTAGATCATCAGACAAACAAATAAAATTGACAAATTCTTTTTTAAGAACTTAGAGCATATTTACCTATGAGCAAAATCTACCATGTCCCCTTTAGGCCTCCTGTTAAAAAATACAAATAAGTTATATATATATATATATATATATATATATATATACATATATATATTAATTGCGTAAACACTGCTTATAAAAGAACTGTTAGTAACTATTAAGTGGAAGCTGGAAAGGCTGGCCACTATAAATGTTTTTTCACACCCTACCTCGAAAATCTGCTCCAAATAGACCTTCTACACAAAAAAGAGGAAGAGAAACAGGCATATGTTTTAAGAAACATAAATAGAAGTGTAGATTTGATCAAAAACGAGAAAAGGCTTCGGACTTCTGCACAGGAATGCAAATTACAGTGAGGCCAAACATCTGCAGCATTTTACAGAACTGTAGAAGGGGTTGTACAGAACTAGACGCTAAGATTATCTATTGCAGTCAGAGAACTAAAGTTCATTAGAATTACTCTTGCCTTTGATCCGAACGAGATGGTCCTGCTCCGGAGCGAATCCTGGAGAGTTCACAAATTATATTATTCATTAATTCAGTTAACAGTTACAATACCACATGAAAAAGAAATACGTTTTTTTAGATATATAAATGTTTCATAGAAGTTAAGTGTTTATCCTCTTGAGACCCTCTTTTTTTTTTAGATAATTTAAATATTGTGGTTGAAAGAAACATGGTATGGCTCCATATTTTTACATATATTTTTTCTTCAAAATTATGATTTTTCTTTTTCTTCTGTCCCCTGTAGTGGACATAAACTTCATTCTGCATGCCAAACACTCACCTCAACCTGGGTTGTTAGGTCATGTCACCCATGGCACTAACAATGACCATGGATGATGTGACAGAGGGCTGAGTGAGGCAGAAGGGGAGTCATCCTAGTCATCCAGATGAGGTGGTGGAAGGACAAATAGCAGAGCAAAAAGATAAAAGCTCAGATAGCGACATACAGCTTCTAAGGAGGGACAAAATGATGACACCTGATGTCCATTATTGATAAGAAGTATTATTACTCTGAAGTGGTGGGATTTTGTTTCTGAGCTGGCACAAAGGACGCCTGTCCATGAAGGGAGTCAACCATCTGTGGTCTCAGCGGGGGTGTAATGTGTGCATTCAGAGGTCTACATTAAACCATATGTTTTATTATAGATGCTGGGTGCAATTATATTGTTCCTAAACAAAAGCTAATATGTCTTGCTCTGAGGTTTCACCTTCCTGCTATAATGTTTGACCTTTTTCTGCCTCATTTCATTAAAGCTCCAAGTTTGACTCCCCTTCCACAATTTTGAGTAAAATCCTTTTGACGTTTTTTAGCAACAGAATCATAATATCTGCAGAAATGGTCCTTTACATAGAGGTCTAAGGCTCATGTCCTCCACAGAGGACAAAAGTGGATCTTTAAGTCTTAGGAGGATGACTTACTCAGGAATGTGGCACGCGTTTGTTTCTCTTTGTAACATAGTAATGACCTAAGCAAATGTAATTTTATACGACAAAAATGCAAGACACATAAAGCCTTTAAACAAAAACAACACTGGAGGGTAAGGGCAGCTGTTTTCTTCCTCTATTTGGTCTCTCCCACAAATACTGTTTTCTCACCTGCGAGACATCCTCGACAGCCGATTCCACATGCTAAAAATTGGGGAAAACTACATTATGATAATGAAAGAATAAATCTGAAATGATTTAAAATCACTGTGTTGTTTTTTTACCTGCCATCTCGACTTTGAAGCTCTTCAATGCGTTTCCTTTAACAGATAGAAAAAAGTTGTTTATTAAGAAGCAAACAAATTAAGATGCTGTGCACAAAAAGTTAAATTCCATAATTTTTTAAAAATTGAAGACATGCCTTATAAATATAAAATACTTACTTTTCCTCAAGGTGTTTTTGACTATCAGATATTTGCTGTCAGATAAGATCGGTGACATTGTATTACTCACCTGTATTTTTTAGTCATGACAATGCAGACGAGTACGAAGGCCACAGTGGTACCAATCCCCACCACAGAGGGAATGATGATGTGATTATAGTTCTCTACACCTGAAAAAAATAGAAGTCGTGTTAGTGCCCTTCTTGGTTTTTGCTGCAACAGTAGAAATGAGACTAAACCTGGTTTTATTTTTAAAGCAGAGTATAACTTCTGTTCAACATCACAAAAGTCAACAACTACTTCAAAATATCTCACGTTTTACATGGAGTGTGAAAGTTTCAGGTGATTTCAGGCCTCCATTAAATTCAGCAGTGCAGGTTATCTCTCTGTTGTCATCCTTCTCCTCAGGAATAAATGTCAGGATGGACTGTGTCTCCCAGTTTCCTTGTTTAATGTCTTTATGATGCACAATGATGTTTGTAGTATCCAGATTCCATGTGAGTTTAGGAACATTACTGGGGCAGGTGTGGGTGACTGAACAGGTGACAGTGTAGGGCTCTCCTTGAGTGGCTGTCTTTGGTTTAATCACTGCAGGCTTTGGAGGCTCAGCTGAAAATGAAAAAGGCAGACATAAAGTAAGAGGCAAAGTGATTTAATAGAAAACTGGTATAGATGTTTGAAGTCATGGAAAGTTGGTGACATACTGAGCATGTTCAACTCGACGCAGTCTTCAACAAAGGAGAATTTGTCCTTGGTGGGGTCATTGTTTTCTGTTCGCACTAGTTCAACCCGGAAACAGAAAGGACCGTTGTCATGATCTTTAACTTCAGTTATTTGTAAGGTGCAGTTTTTCTGACCCAGCTCTCCCACCAGCTTTGTTCGGCCCTTAAAGCTTTCCTTAATCAGTGTAGGATCCTCATGAAAGATGTTTCTTTTTGTGCCATCTTTTTCATGCCAGATTCCTCTGAGTCTGGACGTGGGCAGGTTTCCTCCAGTATGGGAGAATGAACATGGTACCACAACACAGGATGTAACCAGAGCATCAATGCTTTTTACAACAGTGGCCTTCCATTCAGCACTGGACACGGAGCTACAGATGGCTGAAAGAGAATTTTGAAAATAACAAGGAAATTATTTAATTATACACATTAAGCATAAAGAGACTGGAAATAAATAGCTGACCAGTGATGTTACCTGCAAAAAGCAGACAGAATTCCATCATAATTTTCTGTTTGCCCATTCTTCTCTGATGTTGGGATGTTTGATTGAGACTAAAGAAATCAAAACACTACATTTCACCATCATTACCAAAATAAACCACGGCTGTCAAAGTGGATGTTCAAACAGCATTAATGCCAACAGACATT
Source organism: Oreochromis niloticus (assembly GCF_001858045.2). Lineage (NCBI taxonomy): Eukaryota > Metazoa > Chordata > Actinopteri > Cichliformes > Cichlidae > Oreochromis > Oreochromis niloticus. The sequence goes on along the minus strand of NC_031976.2, from coordinate 16,679,185 downwards.
TATTTAGAATTATTCATACCAATTTTTATCTGACAAATACGAGCCATCACATTAGAAAAGGGATTTCCCCTCTGTGTAATGTAAATAAAGTATATTTCAAAAATAAATAATGGCATTATTTTAGTAAAAGTATCATATATTGCTTATATGTATGTGTGTAATTTAAACAAATGGGTGATACGGACAATACCAAAAATACAGCCATGGAATAAAACCTTCAAGCAACACTAGAGGGCGTGCCCTTCATTATTTAGAGTCCAATGTTAAAATTTTATTTCATTTTTTAAAATAATTTCTGAATGGAAGAAGAGAATGTCAGTCTTTTGTAGATTTGAAAAATAAAAGATATTATCTATCACTCTTTGTGCCAGTTTGCTGTTTTAATTTAGTGCACATACTCATCAAAGTCAAAGTTTTCTTTTTAATTTTCTTTTAAAAACTTTTCCAGGATGGCTGCAGTTTCTTTTGGATCACTATCATGTTAGAAATTTTTTTCCAAAGTGTCTCGAGACTGACATTAATGTTCCATTCAGCATTTGGGAATACAACATTTCAATAGTACTGACAACCATGAATGCCATCTCTTCGCATAATGCCTATTGAGTTTTCACCTGAGGTTGAAAACCCCAAGCAGTGACTGACAAACGTGTTAGCAAACATAGTGGATATTTCACTTTCTAGCCAAGCAATTTTCTGCTGTTCATTAGGCTTTTTTTATGATCATTTTCCATTGGCAAAGTTTTCCTTTTTTGGTCTTAATAGTGTTAAGGTTAATCAATTTTGATTACACACAATATACACTAATATTTTACCTTTTCAATAATTTTTTACATTTTTGTGACACAGTAGTGTAGTCCCCCCCCCCCCCCCAAAAAAAAGAAAAGAAAAGAAAAAGAAACAGCTAAGGTGCATTATTTCGATTTCAAAGGTATGATAAAACCTTTACTGAACGTTTATCAAATCCATATACTAGTTTCACCACATACACGCGTATGATATTGTAAAGGATGACTTTCTTTTCACTTACCTGATAAAGCTGCTGCCTGACTGATCTGAGACGCAACATTCACTCAGTACTCTTTCTTGAGAATAATGATGTGCTAATCTGGTCTGATGATGATTAGCACTGGATCCCCTGTCAAATGGAAAAAAGGAAAAAGAAAAGAAAAAGAAACCAAATGACCAGAATAGAAAACAAAGTGAGTTTGTTTCTCTATGTAGAAAAATAACTGAAAGCCGATATTGAGGCGGTAGCAACAGATTTGTCTGTGCAGATAGCTGGGAGGGGTCTCTGTTGATCTGTCTTCCGTATTTGGGTGCATTTTGTTTTAATATTAGATACTCTGACCCAGATACCCACTCTGACCTCTGGGGGCGACACAAAGAACTGCAGGCTAAATGAGCTAAGGTAGCTTGAGTCAAAATGCACTCATACAGTTACTATAGAAATGAATCAGTTAGACAGAGTTCAGAAAGGGTGCCTAACAGGTGTATTCAATAAAGATTTAAAGTTGTCCAGTTAGAGAAAATGTCCCCAAACAAAGGTCCAGAATATTCTATTGTTTCATGTGCATTATGATTCAATGCCATATATTTTGAGGTAGTAATGGTGTTAGTAATAGTAGTAATTGTTGAATCCATGTCTTTATTTATTCAACATCTGGCTGCCAAGTCAAAGAAAGAAACCAGAATTCAATAACAATTTAAATAATGTTTATCATTTAATTATTATGAACTGGAGGGTTCTTTAATAAAATAATAATAATAATGATAATAATGTAGCTTTTGCATTCAAAAGTAAAATATAGAACTTTTGAGAAAGTTGTCTTCAAATAAATCACTCAATTTATTTGAAGACAACTTTCAACCTGGCGGATTATAGGAACCACCTTCGTTTCAACCTAAGATGCAGACAAAGCAGAGTTGTTCCTAAGAGCCTGTGCCTTGGATCCACTGTCAGGGGACACAGAGCAGACTTGATTTTACAGAGAGCACAAAATCACCTTTTAAGTGAGAGGATAAGACTGGTCCATTTCACTATAGATGCCCTCCAGGGCCCTGTTTCAGAAAGCGGGTTTAGAAAACTCAGAGTTAAAAATGATACTCAGGGTTGAGTAACCCCGAACTGTCCAACTCGGAATATTCGGTTTCAGGAAGGCTGATAACAATTAGTTCAATCAACGCGGAGTTGCTTTAACCCCAAGTTAAGCGCGCGCACGAGGATACATAAAGCCCTGATTAGTGGAGCACAGATTAAGCGAGTCACCATGGAGACGGAGGGAAAGAAGGCGCAGTCAATGTATTTTACAGCGCTTGAGGCCAAAATTCTGATGGCAGCATATGCCGATAACATGCAAATTTTGCGGAAAAAAAGTAACACAGCCGCAGCTGCAAAAGAAAGGGAGCATGCATGGCAAAACATAGCCGACAGAGTCAATGCGTGAGTGTTAATTTAAACATTGATCTAGGGATTTCCACCCATTTAACACGTTATTTTATCATCCATCCATTCGCTTCCGCTTATCCTTTCCAGGGTCGCGGGGGGCGCTGGAGCCTATCCCAGCTGTCATAGGGCGAGAGATGGGGTATACCCTGGACAGGTCGCCAGTCTGTCGCAGGGCCAACACACAGGGACAGACAACCATTCACGCTCACATTCACTCACACATTCACACCTAGTATGAATAACCTGATAAAATAACCTATCCCCTCAAAAGAGGGGATAGGTTATTTTATCATATTTCATTTTATTTTTTATTTTATACATTTTATTTTGTGATGTGAGCGCAGGTGCAACCCAACAGGCCCCAAACGTTCCTGGCAGCAAGTAAAAATGAAATATAAAAATATAGTCCAAACAGGTAAGGTGTAATTGTATTATGAGCCATAGTGCTTGGTCTGTTTGTCCTATGTAAATCAATTGCAGTTAGAGGCTACATTAATTTTCTTTCTGTAAGCGCTTGAAATTATCTGAGCACATTACAAGTACATATTTGCTTACTCTGTATGCTCAAATGTGACCCGTTATAGCCAACAGAAAAAAAGCGGAGGCCCGAAAAACAGGTGGGGGCTGATGTTATTCAAATAAATCTATAATTTATTTGAATAACATCCTCAGGCCTTATATGAGCAATATAAGGCCTGAGGATGTTATTCAAATAAATTATAGATTTATTTGAATAACTGAAAAACGGTAACATTCACACAGAAAATCATCAGGAAATGATAAAATGTCCAAACGCGCTCTAATCACTCTCTCCCGGCGGAGAATTTGGGCTTCAACATCTACTGGCTCTTCAAGGAAGGGGCACGCCATGTCTGACACTTCCTACAGTCAGGTTTCCGACAAAGAGGCGGAGAAAGTCAGGGTTAGTTGAAGTAAACCTGCTAGGGGGCAGGTTAGCTTCACGGAGTGTGTCGTCATAGTAACTCACTCAGAATTAATCTAAACTCGCTTTGTGAAACCGAAAACCCAGAGTTTTCGTTAACTCAGGGTATACTTACTCAGAGTTTGCACTAAACCAGCTTTCTGAAACAGGGCCCAGATCAAGATCAGCCAGACTCTGCAGGAACTGGAAACTCTTCTACCCTCTCCAATCCTAGAAGAGGTTTACAAGTTTGTGGACAAGGCTCAGCGGGCCCAACACTCTCAAGGAAAAGAAAGACAACGCAGGAAATTTCACACCTTGCTTTCAAAAACCCACACTCCTCAGTCTGAACCCACACAACTCAGAGATGAAAACACACTTGAAGACAGTCGGGAGAAATGGGTAAAGAACTTTTCAGACCGGAATCTCACTGAACCTGAAAAGAGGGTTTTAGCCAAAGGACTCAATTTCGCCATTTCTCCGCAACAGTTGCCCATAGTGGACCTCATCACAGCCACAGAAACCGCCATACGGATTAATAAATTATCACAGACAGAAGCAGAGCAAATCAGGATGAAAGTCTCAGCCACCCTCTCCAGTGCAAAAGTCCCTCCGTCTAACCTTACATTACAAGAAAAGAAGGCCGTCGCTTCCCTGAGCAAAGACCACAACATCACTATACTACCAGCGGATAAGGGAAGGTGCACCGTGGTCCTAAACACAACAGATTACCACACAAAGATCACTACTCTCCTCAGTGACAACAACACCTACGAAGCTTTAAAGCGAGACCCCACAAGCAGCTACAAAAAGAAAGTTATAGCTTGCCTTCAAGACCTTGAAAAGGACAAAATCATTGACCGCATTACATATCACCGCCTTTATCCAGGGGATGCCATACCCTGCATTTATGGACTTCCTAAAATCCACAAGGAAGGGGTCCCACTCAGACCCATAGTCAGTAGCATAAACTCAGCCACTTATAACATTGCGAAACACCTTGCTACCATCCTCGCACCTCTTGTGGGGAACACCCCACACCACATCAAGAACTCCACCGACTTCACCGACAAGGTCCAGAAACTTACCCTGGATCCAGATGAAACCATGGTGTCCTTTGATGTAGTCTCTCTCTTCACTTGCATACCCACCACGGAGGCAGTGGAGACTGTCAGAAAACGACTACAAGAAGACAGCTCCTTGGAAGACAGGACCAACTTCACACCCGATCAGATCTGCACACTGTTAGACCTCTGCCTTACCACAACATACTTCAAATACAACGAAGGCTTCTACAGACAAAAACATGGCTGTGCCATGGGCTCCCCCGTGTCACCTATTGTAGCCAACCTTTACATGGAGGAAGTGGAAAGGAAGGCTCTTGGCTCTTTCAAAGGAAGAGTACCCAGCCACTGGTACAGATATGTAGATGACACCTGGGTCAAAATCAAGACACAAGAAGTGGAATCCTTCACTGCGCACATTAACGCTGTGGATAAAAACATCAAGTTCACCAGGGAAGACACAAAGGATAACTGTTTGCCTTTCCTGGACTGCGCCGTGCACATTGAAGAGAATGGCAACCTCAACATCGAAGTTTACCGGAAGCCCACACACACAGACCAGTACCTCCTCTTTGACTCCCATCACCCTCTGGAACACAAACTTGGAGTAATTAGGACCCTACACCACCGGGCAGAACATGTTCCCTCTAAGCCTGAGGGAAAAAAGAAGGAACACACACACGTAAAGGAAGCACTCAAAACATGTGGTTATCCTAACTGGGCGTTCATAAAGTCAGCAAAGAGGCACAGAAAAGAAGATCAGACACCAGCGAGGGAGGATAAGAAAGACAGACGCAACAACGTTGTCATCCCCTATGTAGCCGGTGTATCAGAGAAACTCAGGAGAGTTTTCTCCAAGCACGACATCCCAGTGTACTTCAGACCCAGCAACACACTCAGACACAAACTGGTTCACCCGAAAGACAAAACTCCAAAACACAGACTGAACAACGTGGTGTATGCTGTACAGTGCAGCGAGGAATGCCCAGACCTCTACATTGGAGACACCAAACAGCCACTTCACAAGCGCATGGCACAACATAGAAGAGCCACCTCCACAGGACAAGACTCAGCAGTCCACCTGCATCTTAAGGATAAAGGTCACTCTTTCGAGGATGCCAATGTTCACATTTTGGACAGAGAGGACAGATGGTTTGAAAGAGGAGTGAAAGAGGCCATCTACGTCCACTGTGAGCGACCATCTTTGAACAGAGGCGGTGGTTTACGACACCAACTGTCTGCCATCTATAAGCCAGTTTTGAGTTCCCTCCCCAGACGCCTTAACGCCCACTCACATCCTGGGCCATCTGACCTCAGGAATTCACATGACAAGGTGGGGCCAGGTTTCACAATGAGCTCACCCGAAACCCTGGCTGATTAGGTCCCACACCCGCTTTCACACCTTGGCTCATGTGATTAGAGGATCACCAGGGGGTCCTTTGTCCCTCTTTGGGGGGATACTCCCACTGGGTTTAAATCTGGGACTCTCGGCCATTTGACCTTAGAACTGAAGAAGCTTCTCGGATGAGAGGTGAAACGTCTTCAAGCAACTTAAAGAAGTCCAGACGCTTTTCTTTGCAAACTCCTTTGACTACGATGACCTGGATGACTGAGAACCTTCACAGACAAATCACTCAATAAACAAAACATAAGGAAAAGTTGTAGTTTCCCCCCTTTTATTCATTTTCCTCAACTAAACTTCAAAAGTAACAATCTCACAAAAACATTTAACCTCCTACATCACTTACTCCTTCAGAATTCCTTGTCTTGTCTCCTCGATGGCGTTTCGACTCTGAAGGAGTGACTTGATTTGCTGGGTAGCGTCATGTGTGATAAGTACAAAACGTGACTGTTCTGTGGCTTTAATGTGGATGTGTGCTTGCATTGACTACCGTAAAGACAGCAAAGCTGTGCAGAATGAAATAACCTTACCGTAATAATAAAAACAGATGTGCAGAGTAAAACTGGATCAAAATCTCATAATAAGTCAGTTTATGGATCTGCCTGTTGGTGACTTAAGGCTTAGAATTTCTCACAGTTTTTTCTGCATTTGTGCATTATGTTGTTTAGAAAGCGATGATCACAAATCCCAAGGGCTTGGCAACTGATTGTCAAACATCAGCAACACTGACTCTTGTTGTAAAGAATTAAAACATTGATGCGGTTGGCTCTCTGCCTCTGTTAATATCCATGCGAAAAGAAAAAGCCATTGTGCAAACAAATTTTCCAAAAGATGAATGAAATGCACACTACATGATGAATGAATGAATGAATGAAATAAACTGAGAAAAAAAACAGATTGTGATCATCAATAACTCTTTAGCCAGTCTGGGTCTTATTTTTCTCTCTTTCTCTTCCCTGTCAGTGGTAAACGTTTGTTCATACAGGTGCTCCTCCCCAGCGTCACTATATGTTTGCCTGATGTTCACATGTCAATGATCATCTGGTTAACTCACCTGCTCCTCACCGGGTCATAAATTCCACTATTTAAGCACACTTCCTGTCACCATCAGTGTTGGGCAAGTTACTTTGAAAAAGTAATTAGCCACACAAATTATGTGTGCAACTCCAAAAAATAATTTCTGTCCACTATAAGACAGAGGAGAACATCACAAGCTTGATACCTGCACGCCTGACAGCAGGAAGTGTATCACTCCTCCTGTTTTCCACCTGGAGACAACGTTTACACTGCAGTCTGCCTTTATTAGCTTTTTGGCAGCAACTGTGACATTGCCCAGTCACCTCATTGTTCTGACACACAAAACAAAACTATTGACTACACTACACACTAGATACACACTGCAAATATGCTAAACATCACAAATCTCTCACATCTCAAAGGTCTCTCTTTCATTCTCTCGCCGCCATCACTCCTAAAACCTCCCCCTCTTCCTAAACAACCAAATGCCATGTTGCCACATAATTTCTTGATTGGTCGACATGGTACATTTTTCCACCAATAGGAAAGGGGTCTTTTTTTCTTTTCTTCTCTTTTCCTTTTGTTCACAAGCAGAGTGTTTGCAAGCACTGTCGTTAGACAGTGAACGATAGTATTCAGGAAAAAGCATTGCGTATATTTTTTGTTATCATGACTCTGGTTTTACGTGGCCTATCACCACAATTTAAAACTGGTATATCTATCTATCTATATATATATCTATATATATATATATCTATATATATATATATATATATATATATATATATATATATTTGAAGGCCACACTTTTAACACAGAAATGGAGAATCATGGTTGTCTTGGGTTGACATAGCATCTTGTTGCCAGAGCTGGACTGGCCATCGGGCATACCGGGCATTTGCCCGGTGGGCCGCTGGCGATTTTTGTTTTTATGGGCCGATGAATTTTTTTTTTTTTTTTTTTTTTAGGAAGGGTATATATAATGAAAGGTGTTGGATTGGCCAATTGGTCATGATCGACTCTGGGCTGGACCAATTACAGCCGAGGAGGCCGGATGCACCCTCCCCCTTGTTTAGCAATCTTATAGACGAACTAAAGAAAATGGAGAACAAAAAAAGGAAAGGAGGTGTTTATGAAAATATCACTAAATCTGTCATTTATTAATTTTAATATTAATTAATGATCATGTCTCACCTCTAGTGTTCTTGGTCTTAATTTAAGGTTTTTCCTATAGCGATTGACAGATCACGTGACTTTCGCGCATTGCATGCCGGGAACTCGAGGCAAAACAAGTACCGCATCAAATGCAAGCATTTGCAGCACCGCAAAAAGTTCATTCTCCGGTTCCAATACCTTCTTGGTTTTTCTTTGCCGCACAAAAAAGGAATGTACAAAACAAAGGAGAACAATGTCGGACCGTACAAAGACAGACTCGACGAAAAGGCAAAGAAAAGATACGAGGAAAAAAATCAAAGGAGTGAGAGGGTCAGACCCTTAGGAGCACACAGAGTGGACAAAAGACGTTAGCGTGCTGCCCAACTTTCACCACGCTCAGATTTATAATTATACGGTTCTTGGAGTGAGTTCATACACTCGTGAAGTTTTTAGTAACTTCAGGTCACTGCAACAAGCCCAGGTACAGTTTACCGACGGATGGGTACAGGACCTTGAAATGCACCGTGTAGAACGAAAGACCATCGTACAAACAAAGGTAAGAGCTCAACGGTAATTAATTAGTAGTGGAAATAATTTCTGGTAGGCATTACAGAAATGTAGCAGTGACAATAATATTGTATGCTGTAATCGCACTGGACAATTAGTGATACAAAACAACTGTTTTATCCTGTAAATAAAAGTATACGTTTTTGTCAATGTACCATGGTAATAACAGAAGCGAAACGCAATATTGTGTCAGGACAATTCACTATTTATGCACAATAAATAAAGAAGCATAGTGCGACAATTTCTGTTCAGTGCCAGACTTGCTTGTAACCTATATCACCAATTATGTTAAGAAAAGTGACGTATTAACTACTACAAAACACTGACCTTTGTGGGAATGCTTGGAGCAGACTAACATGTGAGCTGGAGTGTTCTGAGACGTTATATTTGGTATATCCAGACCATCTGTCGGCTCTAACTTCGGAAACATGGCTTAAAAAATTTCTCTTCAACAACGTAATCCGATAAAAAAAACGATCTCTTTACCCATCGGCTTCCCGTGGCTGTCATGCGACCGGCTATTGCAGTTAATAATACAACAGCTTCTTGCCATTTTTTGGGTTTCTTTTTATCGCTGTGTAACTGAGTTCAATTGAAAGCCTGCGTGCGCTAGTACCTCTTGCCACAAGTTCCCAAAATCCTTTGCGGTTTTACCCCTGAATGACGTCACATTTTCAATCTCTATCCTGGTGGGCCGGTCTCTAGTCAAAATGCCCGGGCCGATTTTTTGTCCCAGTCCAGCCCTGCTTGTTGCTATTTCATCTTGCAGTTTTTCCCAATTGTTTACACACATTTTCTGAAAGCATGCCTCATATTGTCAGAACTCTACACACAAATAAAAAAAAACGCACACACAATGGATAGAACCCTTCAACTCTTCTGCAAGATGAAACTCTACATTCAAAACAATGTAATTTCTTGTCAAAATGGCATTTTGTTTTCAAATGAGACACACAAACCATCACATGAATAGACATTTATAAGAAACAGCTGAACACTGATGTGGTTAATGTAAAACACTATGACCACTTCTTCTCCAGTCATCATAATAACTTACCTTAAGCCTTTTTTTGTTCAGTGTTGCACTTACTACACACAGTACATAGGTCTACATGAGTGCATGTGTATACAAAACAAACACATACATGTTACCAAATATACCAAATATATTTTACTGTATTTTTCCCACAAATGCAACGTACAAAGTTGCATATACTGTGGTCTACATGTACAAACAACAGAAGAATGTACCGAATACAGTTACAGTAAAAAAACAAACAAAAAAGCAACTATGCTGCATCCTCTCTTTTGTTTCAGTCTGGCCACAGCACCGCATCCACATCACAAGCAATGTTTGCCTGGCTGATCAGCAGGGCAAATGTTGCCTAGTATAGCGAATCCAGCCATGAATAGCATCAACTGCTATATCTCCACATGCATCTTCCATAGCTTGGGGAAGGGGTATATGTGTGTGTGCATTCTGGTCATACACTTTCCATCTCCAGGCAGAAAAAGATTCTTTATAATGGGATTGAGGAATGGAGAATATGGAGGGAGATAAACAACTAAAAAGCGTGGGTGGACAGTGAACCAGTTACCGACTCTGAAACACACATGATACATAATATAGACTTGGAGTGGTCACTAATGTGAAGCATAATCAGAGTATGATTACTGTACAGTACTGTAATTTATACAGTATTGAGAGTATGCATCAGTTGTGGGATTGTATGGAACTTACTTGCACATAGTTGTATTGCAATTCTTTGACTTTTTCTGAATTGTATTGGCACCCTGTAGAGCTGGTTCATCCTCAGATTATTTCTGTTCAAGGAATGGTCCAGTGTTGATAAGCTGATCCTATCAATATTTTGAAATATGTTGTCTTCTGTTATTTTTCTTTGTATTTACTGTACTGTTTTTGACATTATTCTCTAGAACCATTTATCATTAATCATTTTTATGATTTCAGTGTCCTGTTCAGGAGACAGACGTTCCCGACCACCTTGTGTTGGTAAGCTTTCAACTCTGCAATACAAATAGTATACTGTAAAATACTGTGAATGGGCCTACTATGTAGGAATACAAAGTAGGAATACATTTTCCAAATACGTGAAACATACTTGACAGTATTTTCAAAGTGTACAGAACAGTCCACAGGCAATATTGTGCTACAGTAATGTACTTACTGAGTACAGTGAGATTTCTTACCTATTCTCATTTCGGAAAGTCTGGATGATGGATACTACCGTTTACCTGCTCAAATTTGGCTGTACTCTTTGCCCAGCCTCCCTCATTGTTAGACTATGGTGGCTTTGATCTCATCAGAGCAATCTCATCATTACTTGGCCTTCGTCGTCCTCGTCCTCCGCGTGCTCCTCCTCTTACTCTCACTCCTCTGGCTCTGCCTCTGTTTCTATGTTGGCATACATTGCGCCAAAACAGAAGAACTCACTTGTTGCCCTTTTATAAAGCTCTGATTTCTTACAGTTTTTCTCGATTGCTAAAACACTAAACCCTATTGTCTGAAGCAAGGTCTCAGTTGCCTGAACCCACTTATTGAATCAGTCACTCTTTTGGCAAAACCATAAGCACTTTTCACCTGTTTAGACACATCTTGTCAACACATTGTCATTGTGATGCACCTGTGTTGCATAACGGTGAGCACAGGTGGCAAAAGTCAAACACAATTAAAGCTCAGGTGTCACCGGTTGAACACAACAACTCAAAATTTATCACACTTGTGGCTAATGATGTGAGGGTACATATAAGTCAGAGCACTGGTATGTGAGGCACTACAATGGATAAAAATCCAAGAAGAGGAGTTCGCGTGAAAGGAGGTCAAGCAGTTCAAGGTGGTCGAGGTGGTCAGCGAGGACAAAGAACAGTAATGTCAGATGAAATCAGAGCTACTGGAATTGACCGTGTTGTTGTCCATGGTATGACAATGAAGGAGGCCGGACTAAGGGTACAACCAAACATCAGTAGATTCACCGTGTCCACCATAATCCGAAGATTTCGAGAAGAGAACAGGTAGTTACATTTTTTGACCTCATAGTATGTAAATGTTTACAACAATTACATATGTACAATGACTGTACTATATACTGTACCACAGTAAACATCACTGTGCCAGTGTACTGTAGTATTGGAATGGAGGGTTAGTCTGACTGTTTGTAGGCCTATTCCATGTATGTATTTTTGTAAGTGCATGTTCTCTTTTTGTAGAATTGAAAGACTGCCACATGGGGGAGGTAGGACATCTATGTTCTCCCCACACCAAGACACCCTAATTGTCGACATGGTCCGTGAGAACAACACCATTAAACTGCGTGAAATTCACCTGAGGATCATTGAGGACCATGTGCATTTTGAGGGTATCGACAGTGTCAGCCTCTCTACTGTTGACCGTGTCCTCAAGCGCAACAGACTGCACATGAAACAGCTGTACAGAGTGCCCTTTGAACGCAACTCTGACAGAGTCAAAGATTCCAGTATGTACAGGTTGGTATATATCCAGAGACATGGGCAGCGTGGTGGTCATATTGTGTGCTGCCATCAATAATCATAGTTTTGTCCACCATCATGCCAATCTCGGGCCCTACAACACTCACCAGCTCCTCATCTTCCTCAATCACATGCGAAATGCTCTGTTAGGGCAGCAGGATGAGCAGCACATCTATGTTGTTGTTTGGGACAATGTGAGTTTTCACAGAGGCCTCCTGGTTAGGGAGTGGTTCAATATGAACCAAGGTTTTATCAATCTTTGCCTTCCATCGTACTCCCCTTTCCTGAACCCCACTGAAGAATTCTTCTCCTCATGGTGGTGGAAGGTATATGAACGCCAACCTTACACCAGGGTAAATCTCCTGCAAGCCATGGAACTGGCCTGTGGTGACATGGGTGTGGAGGCATGTCAAGCCTGGATATGGCATGCCAGGGATTTTTTCCCCAGTTGCCTGGCCAGAGAAAACGTGGCCTGTGATGTAAATGAAGTCCTGTGGCCTGACCCAGTACGGAGAAATGATGCCGTGTACTTCATTTTTATATTTGTGTGCTTTATTTCTACTTACAAGTGCTACATGTAAATGCACAGGATTTCTGTTTTTTGGCAAATTCTCTTTTCTATGTAGAAGTGTTAGAAATGCCCAGGTATTTTGTTTTGCAACATGCATTTAGCCTAAATAAACATTTATTTCTACCGCTTGGTGTCCCAAACATTGTGTTTTGTGAATGTAGCTTGAAAATTGGATTTTGTGTTCACAGTTTGGGGGGAAAGGAGAGCAGCTGTCCAGGAATGTGTCTTAGCAATCGTGAAAAACTGTAACTGCAATTATGTGTGAAAGGTGTTTACCCATGTGATGAGTTAGTATGCAAAGTAGGGCAACTGAGTTTACAATTTTGAATGACAGTGTGTTTCTTTTCCAAACAAGAGATTTTCTTCATGAAAATTGTGCAAAATGCAGAGAATTGTGTGTAGTGTTTTGAAAAAAGTGTGTTTTAAAACTGCAATTTGAGCGTAAAGCAGTAATTGTGCCTGCAGTTTAGCAGAATTAGTTCAGGGAGTTGGTGCATCAGTTACATGTTGTAGTCATTGTGTCTGAAATATAAGTAATTGTGTGTAAACAATTGGGAAAAACTGTAAATTGGTCATGTGATTGGTTTACCATGACTACTTTATTCTTCCTCAGCCAATCAGCAGCACTTGTGCGGTTGTTTCAGGACTAGTTTCAGTCATTGTGCAAATGTACTGTTTATAAGGTTGGAGAAACCTGCAGTCAGCTGAGACTGAAGAAGTCACTTGGATGAGTGACGAAAACGTTTCTCCCACTAAAAAAGCTACGTCCAGATGAACAGAATCAACCTTATGGGATTTACTCACCTGGATGATTGACAAAGTTTTACTAGAGACAGACAAAATGAAGTAAATTTAATCTCGGACATTCCCCTGGTGATTATCCATAAGTTGTGTCTGTAACATCTTCACTTCTTTTTTCTTAATGTCATTTAGCTTTTCTCAGTATCTTTTTTCGTTTCTGTATTTGCAGAATTCATCTTGATGGGAAGTGACATGTTGGACTCTAAATAGGTCACAGTTAAGACAGTTTACACAGAAAAGCAGTTCATGCATGATTTGGTAACCTACAAATATTAGTACAGACACAGGTTTAAAAAAAACATGAGAGAGTTGATAAAATATGCAATGCAGCTGCTTTAAACATACACCATACAGAAAAAATATTTGGCCACACCTTTTTAATTGTTGTTGTGTTTTCAGTCCGTTTGCCACAGGTGCATAAAATCAAACACATTGCCATGGGATCTGCCTTTGGAAGTATTTGGGAAAGAGTGGCTTGTTCTAAAGAGCTCACTGATTTTTAGCTTGGCACTGTAATAGGACAACATCATTACAAGTCACACATTTTTTAAGTGTTTACCAAAAGGAAAATTATGCAATTTATTGTTATTTCAAGCTCAAATTCCTTGCCTTTGGCTCATTTTCTGTTTAGAACAAATGCAATAATATTATACAAACATTGTTCAGGTCTGCTGTACTCTATCTGTAAAAGTGGGGAAGTGCTGTGGCCCTTCAGTCTATCCTCGTCCTGTGTGGCCTGATGTTTGTGTGTGGGGGATGACAGAGGTGGACATTTGCTTGTACATGTGTGTGTTTTCTCTTTTGCTCCTGCTTTCCCGCAAAGGGTTCCAGCACTGTTAGATTACAAGCAGCTATACCTGCCTGCACAGTTTACCCTCTGTTTTGCAGGAGGTATTCTATATTTTCCTCCTTTCTACCTTCTATTCTTGGTGCAAATCAGGGTTTAGACCCAACAAATAAATAGCTTTGCATGTGCTGCTCCTTATTTTCTTTAAGATAGCAAAAAGATTCTCTACTCAGATAATCTCAGTGATTTTAGTATAGACAAAGATTTGAAATAGGAGGAGATCATGAAACCTTTTGTCTGTATTAGATAGAACAGAGGTCATCAATTTGTAGCTCACAACAGGTCACCTGCTCAACCAGGTGAGCTATAGCAGTATTGTTTAACCAAAGTCATACAGTCAGTTTAAAGACAAGAATGAGAGTGACTGCAAGTCTGCAAGGTGAGAAATATAGATGTCAGAAAGTGATGAAACTGAATGGTCTTCCCCAAGGAATGAGACATGCCACACGGCTGTCAGTGTGGAAAAACCAACACTGATGTGCACCGATGTGCACGTCTTTAAATCTTATTTTGAACTTTTCATCTCAGCAGCCATCTTGAAATGTATCCATGTCCAGGAGATGTTCCTGGGTCTACATTCTGTTCTAGATCCAGTAGCAGTAAAGATCTGCAATGTGAAGTAGATATGGGACAAACACAGCCAAACTGTCCCTCATGTGTTGTATAGACTGGAACAAATAGACAGTTGTATAGACTATCATGAATCTGATCTGTTTCAGTCGTAAGGGAAAAAAGGCTTTTAACCAAATGAAATCTCCAGCAGAACCAGGCTTTTGGAGCAGGCAGTCATCTGCAATGACTTGTTGGGGTGACAGAAAAGAGAACGGAGCACAGAGAGAAACATGATGAAAGACACACTATTATAGAAAAATAGTGACAAGCTTATTTCAGCAGAACTATGTGATGATTCAGGGTCACCGGTCACTTATCCCAGAATTTTCCGAAGTGTGATTGCTACCAACCCAATTCTGTTCTGGAGGCTTCACAGGCAAGCAGAAAAAAAGTCGTCTAATTAAACTGTAACTTTTATTGTGCTAAATTTCTGAGAAGACAGAATCGGGAACTAAAAACTGATGAAGTCGTTATAAACTAAATTAAGAACTGAATTATTAAAAGAGGACATTTCCCTGATGCTGTCACATGAACTGCATGAACTGGACTGGAGCCATTTTTAGTTCTTATGTCTCCAGCTTATGTCACTTTTTTTTGCACTTGCAGCAGGCTTATAAAATTGAAGCTAATATTTTTTCAATTTGGAGAGTTGTTGGATGCTCAAAATAACATAGACCCTCTATTTTCATTACCTTTGATGGCTATCTTTTTGGGAACTTGTGGTCTATATTGTTATCTTGTTTATCAAAAAATATCTGTTTCTATATACCTAAATATGCCTGAGATTGATAACTGTTTTCCAAAAGGGGAAATGTTAAAAATCGTCTTCTCATATATGTTTAGCATTTTCATCTCTAATGACAGACACAGGCTCAACTTTAATGGAAAGGTAATTTACTTTTAAAATGCAATTTAATGGGCACAGATCATTTTAAGGAACTAAACATGATTTATTGAATTACAATTTGAGCAGGAAACTATTTGGCAATTAGGTTACATAGCAACAATGAGTCCAACAATGGGAAATAGAACAGGAACCTGTGAACTACCTTAAAGTTTATATGTGGTATGAACACCTTTATTCTCTCTTGTGGGACATTCGATGCTTGGGACACTGTTGCTTTGCACAGTGGTTAGCACTATTGCTTCACAGAAAGAAGGTCCTGAATTCAGTTCCATCACCAGGCCAGTGTCTTTCTGTGTGGAGTTTGCATGTTCCCCTTGTGTTTGCGTGGGTTCTCTTCGGATGCTCTGACCCTCCCACATTCTGAAGACATGCAGTTAGCGGGGTTAGGTTAATTGGTCACTCTAAATTGCCCATAGGTGTATTTAAGTGTGACAAACATACAATAAAATAAGGAATCAGGAAGGGGACAAACACCACTCTCTGTTTGTGTCAGAAAGGGCATCCCTGTAAAAGTCTGCCAAATCAAATATAAGGAGCTACTTGTGTTAAGTGGTTAGTCGAAAATAGCTTTATTTTAATCTCATGGCTTAGTTCTATGTGTTCCTTTTCTTTTTATGTAATATAAATACTCTATGGCAATATTGAAATAAATTACAAGACTGAAAGAAGATTTCTTCTAGAGGCCCAGCTACAAAATATTTTTGTTTAGTGTCAGTTTATAGTCTTTCTCTGAGTGTGCACTCAGTTGCTTCAGTGTTGTGAGTATGTGACTTATGCAGTTATATATGGATTACATATAGCATATGGGACTTTTTCATAGATTATACCACTGTTTCTTTGGCTTGATGTGTATCAGGACATACAAATCTGTCTTTACTAAAAATAACAACCTTGAGGTCATTCTTCCTTTTTTGGTTAGGGTGCTGCAGCCTTTTTTGATAACTGAGAGACTTTAAAGTTCAGCTTTCACACCCCAGTGCATCACTGGGCTCACAGTAATTTCCCCACATGCTTGCAGAAATAGAGTGTTTATTTGTGATAACACGCTTTCTAATTTTCTGTTCTGCTTTCTCTATGGCCTTATCAGAAGCAGGCATTTAACACAATAAATTAGAAAAAAATACATAGTAAGTTATTACAGTTTTTTCTGATGGCTTGAGCACATTTTTTGTAACTATTGGCTATTTTTGCAGAACTCTACACACAAATAAGAAAACTCTTCACCCAATCAGCAAAACATTGTAGTTTTCTTGTAAAAGCGAATAACCTTTGCTTAACTCACCACACCTTTGTAAAAATGGTATTTTTGTATCAGACAGTAAGCACAAGCCATCAAATTAATAAGCACACAATGCACCAACTACACACTGATGGTATGAATGAAAAACACATCTGACTTTTGCTTTCTCTGTGCACAAGGTCGGCTATGTCAGTTTGAGCTCATACTTTTGTCATAGATCCGTAAGCATAGAGGGATCCAGACTTCAAGTACTGGTGTTTATTCACACACATCAAAACAAACACAAGTGTTTATTTCCAAGTCAAAACGAAATAGTAATTTCACTGAGGAAAAAAAAGAAATCAGTCTACATCGTGTCGTCTCTCTGGGTCCGGCCACAAAATTTCGTCTACATCACATGAAATGTCCTCTAGTCCAGCGGTCCCCAACCTTTTTTGTGCCACGGACCGGTTTATGCCAGACAATATTTTCATGGACCGGCCTTTACAGTTTTTTCTGATTGCTTAAGCACATTTTTTGTAACTATTGGCTATTTTTGCAAAACTCTACACACAAATAAGAAAACCTGTCACCCAATTATCAAAACATTGTAGTTCTCTTGCAAAAGCGAACACAGCTAGATTAACTCTTCACACCTTCGTAAAAATGGTGTTTTCGTATCAAACAGTACACACAAGCCATCATCTACTAAGCACACAATGCGCCAACTACACACTGATGGTATGAATACAAAACACATCTGACTTTTGCTTTCTCTGTGCACAAGGTAGGCTATGTCAGTTTGAGCTCATACTTTTGTCATAGATCCATAAGCATAGAGGGATCCAAACATCTGGTACTGGAGTTTATTCACACACATCAAAACAAACACAAGTGTTTATTTCCAAGTATAGGACTATTTGCAATCACCATATTGACTATATGGGTTTCTTGGTCTGCAGTGAACATGCTTCCTCTGCCCCAGCATCTGGTCGTCTAGCAATTCTGTAAAGTAACAATTTCAGTATTTTTACATCTATGGTATTGTTGTGTTTCTCATTGGCATGGCAGTGCTACAAGTCTTAGTGCAAAGTGACTGTACTAACCGATTCTGATTTTGAAGTGTCCTTATGATGCTTGCTACAGTGTAGCAGCTCGAGTTAGGCTGAACCCGTTGGCCAGCTTCCCTCAGGGTCATTCCATGGTTGATTACATGGTCCACTATTGTAGCTCTGATGTCATCAGCAATTCTATTTCTTACTCTTCTTACCCTTCCTCTCCCCCTCCTCGTCCTCCTCCCCCCCCCTCCTCATCCTCCTCTTGCTCCTCCTTGTCCTTGTTGTCCTCTTCGTCCTACTTCTTCACCTCCACGTCCTCTTCCTCGGCCTCCTCTACTTCTCACTCTTCCTGCTCCCTCCACTGTACTCCACACACAGAGCTTACCTGTAGCTTATTCATAGTGCTTAGGCTGATTGCAAAGTGAACTAATTATCTACAAAAGTTTTCACATGTGAAAGTGTGCCAGACAGTTGGCAAAATAGCATAAATAATGGCCATAAATGTGTATAGTTTTGCTAGGAGTGTGTTGGAAATTTGGTAATTGAGTGTAAGCAGTGAATTGTGCCTACAGTTTTGCAAAGTGTGTCTTACAAAATGGCAAACTGAGTGCAAAGCAGTGTTTGTGCTTTTAGTTTTGCAAACTCAGTGAGTGGTTTTGCTATAAGTATTAATAGTTTTAGAAATTGTGCTATAAGAATCACAGTTAGGGTTTAAGCATTCAGAAAAAACTGTAAGGTGTCGCGGATAAACACAACAAAATAAAACTAGTACCGGTACCAAAAAAAAGAAGATTTATTCATAACACACGTGAAAAGACCCAGGAAAAGCAAGTTAACGATAAAAACGATAACAAAATAACGCTGAAAACTGATAAAAACCCTGAAAACCATACATTTCACACCTGAGCCTCAACTCTCGCAGCCTGGTACCAAACGACTCACGGGCCGGTACCAGTCCGAGGCCCGGGAGTTGGGGAGCGCTGCTCTAGTCCAAGGCACAGGGGAAAATATCTTCTGGAATTTCACATCTATGGTATTGTTGTGTTTGTCATTAGCATGGCAGTGCTACAAATCTTAGTGCAAAGTGACTGTACTAACCGACTCTCATTTCAAAATGTCCTTATGATGCTTGCTAGAGTGTAGCGGCTCAAGTTAGGCTGAACCCGTTGGCCAGCTTCCCTCAGGGTCATTCCATGGTTGATTACATGGTCCACTATTGTAGCTCTGATGTCATCAGCAATTCTATTTCTTACTCTTCTTACCCTTCCTCTCCCCCCTCCTCGTCCTCCTCTTGCTCCTCCTTATTATTATTATTATTATTATTATTTTAAAATCACATAGAAAAATAATTGTTGGCCTTGTAGCGACGGAAGAAACTCAACAAACTGTATCTGGATATGTTTGGTGGTGGATATCTGCTGATAACAAGCGAGTTCCTCCTTTGCCTTTGAGTTAATTCCAGGTTATTTTATTTTCATCTTGCTCATTTTCAAAATATCATTGCACCCTCAAACGTACCTGAATGCACTCTGTTCCTTTAACACAGGAAGAAGCTGCCCTGCTTTTGTCAGATTTTACAAATTTACCCACACAGAACATGTGCATTTAGTTTACGATTAGATCTTGCACAGTGAACCAGTCACTTCCTGTGCATAGACAATGAGCTGTTAAAATCAAAAATAGCTCACTGGTTCAAATGTGCCTTTTTAAAATGGCACAAAGACAAGTTAAAAACAACATATATCTTTAAAGTAGACATTGAATTGAATCTAAACAAGTGAAAAGGTAAATTGCGTTTGTGTCTGTTTGACAAGTGTATTGTTTCTGAAAGTAAAATGATGATGAGTTGCTTAATTGCATTTAATTAGCAAAAATTGCACTCTGACAGTTAAGTTTAGGTTCCTCAAAATGGATAGAGCTGGAATTATTGGAAAAGTTTGGGCTATATTATTGTTGTTGTTGTTGTTGTTGTTGTTCCATCCATTGGGGGATAGAGGTGGGGTGAAAACTGCACAGTTCACCCAGAGGGCTAACGTAGAGAGACAGACAGCCATTTGAGCTCACATTCACATTCACGCCTAAAGTCAATTTTAAAATCACCAATTAACTTAACATGCAGGTCTTTAGACTGTCGAAGAAAGGCGCAGAAGTCACACAGGAAACATGGACTGCATGTAACTGTACACACAAAGACCCTGGCCAGCCACTGGATATGAAACTAGTGTGGTAGTATTGTAGGGTAACAGTGCATACCAATAACTGTCCCACCCATTATTATTTATTAATTTAGAGTTTAGTAAAACCTAGATAAGGTAAATATAAAATAAAATACATGTGTTACATATGTGCAATATGTTGGTATCCTTATTAATTTCTGGTAATACTTCTCAGAAATGAGCCTTTACTCCATGGCACACTGATCTATTCTCCACCAATGTTTTGGTGTTGTATAAATAAACAATATTTTGAAAAAAATATGGAATCATATTAAGATATCACTATCTTACTTGTTGTTAGTTCAACTGGGACGAAAAAAGGGTACGGATTATTGTAGTGAGATAAAAGAAGTGTTCATGGAGAACTGAAACTAACTAACATGTCACAAAGAAAAGCACATTTTATTTATAAAACAATTAGAAGGTTGTGCTTTTGTCTGCAGTCAGGGGTAAGTGGGTGGTCCCTTTGAGAAGGATTTGAAAGTAAAAATCTGAAAGACTCAGACACATTGCTAAAGTGTTTTGTAGCCTTATATAAATCAGCCTTATATAAATCAGCCAGACAGCAGGTAAGATATTTATATGATTATATGATTATTAGATAACAAGTCTTAAAAAATAGTTCTCTGAAGGTCTTTCAAAGTTTTTCTTTGGACATTGGCTAATTGAGCATTGAAAGAGGAAAGAACAAAAGAAAGCATTCAGTGTCCTTCAAGAAGCCTTGAGAACTATTGCTTAAGACATCTTAGTGAAATAACAAGAAAGCGTTCATAAAAGAGTTCAGGCTATGTTGGAGAATAAAGGTATTCAAACCAAATATCAACTTTAAGTTTGTTAGAATTGTAAACACTTATTTTTGCTTTATGTGCTGTATTTCCACGTGTTTGTAAATGTTTTAGTGAATATCTGCACTTATTTCTCATTTTCCTAGCAAAATATAGAGAAATGAACGGTGGCTCAAGACAGTTGTGCAATACTGTAGCTTATGTAACTTATTAAGAATTTCACAGTATTGAATGATGTCAAAGCATGCATAGCCCCTCTGGGATGCTGCCAGATTTGAAGCTCGGACCTGGTCATGTCTATTTTTTATATTTTATAGTCACTGAAGGTTCTAAGAACCCCTGATACCTTCTTACAGTTTGATGTCAAATGGCAAAGACTTTAAATATACAAAGATAAGGAACTACTGAGGGTAGTGAGGGATTTGCTGCATACAAGTAAAAATAAAACAGGCAAAATATAAATGACAGAGGCAACGCAGTGGCAAAATACCGAGAGTATATATAGTAATACATATGAAAATCTTAATTATTTGAATTTTATATAAATATATTTTTCAAGTTGCTTCATTTTTGACAACTAATTTGTTCAGTTTAGTTATTTTTTCAGTGTATTACACAAAGAAGAAGCATGGACAAAGAGACAAAGTTTATGATAACTTGTCTGCTTTTTGCAGGTAATGAGCCAGCTTTTTATTTACAATTGTTTTATAAGTGCTCTATACCTTTATAAATGACATTTGCTTAATTCTCTTTCAGCCATCTTTAGCTCCGTGTCCAGTGCTGAATGGAAGGCCACTGTTGTAAAAAGCATTGATGCTCTGGTTACATCCTGTGTTGTGGTACCATGTTCATTCTCCCATACTGGAGGAAACCTGCCCACGTCCAGACTCAGAGCAATGTGGCATGATAAAGGCAAAACACCAGATACTAAAGGAAACAACATCTTTCATAGTGATGCTACACTGATTAAGGACAACTTTAAGGGCCGAACACAGATGTTGGGAGAGCTGGGCCAGAACAACTGCACCTTAGAAATAACTGAAATTAGAAATCATGACAATGGCCCTTTCTGTTTTAGAGTTGAACTAGTAAAATCAGAAGGCAATGAACCCACCAAGGACATGTTCTCCTTTGTTGAAGACTGCGTCGAGTTGAACATGATCAGTATGTCACCAACTTTCCACCTTCCAATTCCAAACATCTATACCAGTTTTCTGTGAAATCACTTTGCCTCTTACTTTATGTCTCCCTTTTTTGTCTTCAGCTGAGCCTGCAGAGCCTACGTTGATTCAGCCAATGGCAGCCACTCAAGGAGAGCCCTACACTGTCATTTGTTCAGTCATGCACACCTGTCCAACCCATGTACCTACACTTACATGGAACTGGAAGACAGAAGGGATCATTGTGTACCATAGACTAATTCATTCTGGCAACTGGGAGACACAGTCCATCCTGACATTTATTCCTGAGGAGACGGATGACAACAGAGAGCTGACATGCACGGCTGCATTTAATGAGAAGAAAACATCCTCCTCAAAATTCACACTGAATGTAAAACGTGAGATCCTTTCAGTTCTTCACTTCCAATATGTTGGTTCACCTTAACTTTGCATGATTAAGAAAACGTTAATATCACTATTAAAAGTATCTTTCAATGACTGTATGCATTCTTAATGATGTCATAAATTCTGTCTCTTTCCAGGTATTGAGAACTATAATCACATCATCATTCCTGCTGTAGTGGGGATTGGTACAGCTCTGCTCTTTGGTATCTTCTGCATTTTCATGGCAAAAAAATACAAGTGAGTCATTTTATAGAGAATCAAGCTTTCTGTTAACAAGGAGGAGACATTTTTCCTCTCATCAGTTCTACAGTACGCTCTTTAATATATGTATTTGTTTGTTCTGTTTAAGGAACCGTATTGCAGAGCTTCAAAATCAAGAAGGAACGTAAGTAGAAAAATATTTTGGATCAGATGCATTTGGTTTCTGAGCCTGTCGTCATATATGATAACAATATAATGATTGTTTTCATTTCTCACAGCATGTGGAACAGGCTTTCCAGATTATCTCGCAGGTGAGAAAAAAAATGTTTCTTATCTTTTGTTTTTACAGTTTGGGGCATTAAGTGCGCATGCATGTTTTTTTAATTGCAAAATCTTTGGAATTGTACATCCACACGTCTTCAAGATTACATTTCTAATTAAATTAAATCAGTCTAAGCCATTCTGATTAAAGGCCATAGGGATTTTTGGTTTTTGGTTCTCCACTTACTTCACCTCTACCTTTCCGTGCACAAATGCCTCAATGGTCTCACAGTTATTTTAAGCAATAGGGCAGATTTATTTTTCTTGGTGGTTTTGATATTAAATTTAAAATGATATCTTATTTTCTGTTCTTGTTTTTCTGTGGTTTCATCAGGGGAAGACGCTGAAGGTGAGATATGAAAAATGAATGCTTCTTTAAGACACATTTATTATGTTATTGCTTAATTACTTATGTTATTACTCCTGAATTTCATTTCTCTGAAGTTAAAGCTCTTTTCAGCATTATTTACAGTCCTGAATTCATCATATTTTTTAAAATTATAAAAATTAAATACAAGTAAAAGTGTCTGATGAAAAGAGTCGAATTAGGTTTGCAGGAGTCCTCTTCGCAGTGGTTGATTTCACTTCCCTCTCATTTTACAAAGTCTTAGAAGTTGATGTAGAGTTAGAGACACATTATGCATTTTGTTTTTCTTCTCAGTTGTTTTTCACTTTTTGAAAGTTCCTTGTGTCTCATGCCTTGTTTTTCCTCACATCTTTGAAGGCTCCGACTGGATCAAAGGACAGAAACAGAATAGTCCTGTTCCCTTCTGTGTCTGTATCTTGTTCCTTTGCTTGAATTTAAAATCGCACGTATGTACTTCAAACCTGTATTTTCTTATTTTTCAGGCAATGAAATGAAATCAAGAAGGGGATCAAATTCAAATGGTTACATTCTGCTTTCCATTTGCATATCAGCTTCAGGAAAATATGTTAGAAAAATGTTTAAAAAAACACAAAAATGTAATATAAAAAAGATTTTTCTTCAACACATAGCTTCTACCCTTTTTTATTAACTAGTATGATCCTTTCTCTTTGTATTCATGCTTGAAAGGATGCGCTATCATGTGATAGATGATTTATGCCAGAAATGTTAACTGAGCATGTAGCAATGTAAGCCCACCACTTCCTGTTTTCTAAACAGATGTATCAATACTGTAAGCCTATTTTTGAAGAATAAATCTTCATTTGTCTTGAGACTGAATTCATTGCTTGAACGATAAAGACCTTCAGTATTCAGTAAAATTTTAATTAATTTACTCTCCTGGATCACTCAAAGTACTTTATACAACATGACTTGCACACCCATTCACACCCATTCGCGCAAGCACCTTCTTCTAAGTGCTTTCTGTCTAGCATTCACACTCATTCATACTCCATTTCATTAATGAATATAATTAAGGGGAAAATTATGGAAAATGTTGGGAAACAAAGACACTCTAAAGTTAAAGATGGATTTTAATTCTAATTGTAGAGCTATTTAAAGCTTTTAAAGAGAATCAAAATGTGATCTGTCATATTTTAAGATGAACAGTAATAACTAATTTTAATGTGGAGATTTTGATCAGCACAGGAGATTGAAAAGAAGATACTCAATTGTGAAGAGGGAAGGGTTACTGAAAACAGGCCCTGTGATGCCACTACAGCACAAGACAGAGACAATTGTTTGTCTCACTATAAGTCTGTGTGTCAACTTGTGTGGAGGAAGTGAGATTACTATAAAAATCTGATGTATTTAAAGATTGTCTGTAGTCTTAACAGAGTCGTGAGTAATGGAAAACTAACTACTTGAAACACAAACCTTAAACTGTTTAGACTGTAGTTACTTCATTATTGGTTGATCGGTGTTACCTGTATACAGACCCTCTGCAGAATGCTCATGATAAAACCTGCTCATGCTTTATATTCTGAGTGATGGCATTACTTGAGTTTTGTTAAAACTTTTCTGAAAAATTAATACTCATGGTAGTTTATAAACACTTATAATGTTTATAAAAAAAATTGTATTTACTTTGATGAAAAGTTGATTCTGTCCATTTTGACCTAGTATTTTCAGTGGGAGAAACACTTCATCACTCATCCAAGTGACTTCTTCAGTCTCAGCTGGCTACAGGTTTCCCCAACCTTATAAACGGTACATTTGCATAATGAATGAAACTAGGGATCAGTTGATCATTACTAGGCAAATTGTCATGTCCATTGATCAATGACCATTAAGGTGGGCTGAAGATGTAAATAGACTGTGGAGTCCTGGCCTGACAAGTAAGAGTTTCTGTGTTGTGCCATCCACTTATCCAGAAGTTGTTTGGTGTGTATAAATCATGGCAATCCTCCTTGCACTTAACAGAACACACTACATCACTCTTTGTATTGGGAGACCAGATCCTTGGGGTGGAGCAATTTTTCGTCCAGAATGTTTTGGGGATTGAAAGGCACAGAGAACAGGTCTTTAGAGAAAATGCATCTCAGCTTTTCCGATACTCCTGACACATACAGGATCACTAAGAGTTTTGGCTAAGGCAGCAGTTATCCTTCTTGTCTCCTGGATCACCTGGAGCTTTCTTTAGGCGCCTTTCCAGCTTTGACAAAAGTCCAGGTGGGATAACCGCATATGATGGTTTTCTGCTTCCCCAGCCGCTGTATCTGTGGAGATGGTTTTCAGTCTGTGTTGTAGCATCCTGATAACACCCAGCTTGTAATTTACTGGATGATGAGAGCTAAAACCTTAAATACCTTCATTGGTTTATAGTACACATTCTCCATTGCTGATGGAAATCTCACAGAAAGCTAGAAGAAGGCTAGCCTGGCATTTTTCACATCCTCCCAGGTGAACTCAATGTGTTTGTCCACCGAGTTAATGTGATCAGTGAATTGTGATACAGTGGTAGCTTAAATTACGAGTGTCCCAACTATCGACTTTGTCAAGATATGACCAATCTCCCAGACATTTTTTTGCTTTGAGAGCTAAAATTTAGGTTGCGAGCCAGCTTTGGCTAACCCATCACTAGCTGGGGCAGCGAACGCCACAGTGAATGCAATATGAATGCTGGAGCTAATAAGTAGGGTTTTGCTCCAGTCTGTTTCTGGAGCAAAACCCAGAAACAGACTTTCTATAGTTTAAGGTGTTTATTTCCAGAAACAGTGGTTACACAGGACATAGCTGCAATGAGAGGATTTTGTCCAGAGACACAGGGAGATCACTGTCAGTTACTGGAATGTGTTTGCAGGAGACTGAGAGCCTACTTACTTGAGGGTGGTAGCAAGGAAACACTGGAGGGAGCCACTGAGTTAGTCTCTGTAAGAAAAGTGAGCAACTGAAGGGTGGACAGATAGATGTGTTGAATAAGTCTTTAAAGGAGAATATCCGGAGAAGGGAAGCCAGCTAGTAGGCAACAGGCAAGACCAATGGATGCACAGGAACAGCACAGGGGATTGCAAATGTATGCACTGGGATAATATGAGAAGACACTAGCACTACAAAAGAACCTGATAACCACACTGGAGTGGAGAAAATGAGAAATCTTAGCGATGAAGAAAAACTGTAACATTAGCACAAACAATGTGTGCTGGGGGCTTTATGTCATGGCTTCCATGCCTTAGCAGCTTCAATGTGTGTAATGTGTAGGTGGCCCAGTATTTTTGTCCACATTGTGTATGTGTCTTTCTCTCTGATTGTTTTCATTTCTTTTACATTAGGCTTTCATTATTCCCTCTCTTCGTCCCTCTGAGGTCCTTGTCTGCAAAGTTATGTTTTGGCTCTCTTTGTGTCTTTAACTTCTGTCTTTCTGTTCTTTGCCACACCCTCATTTTTCCACCTGTGCCTTATGGTGTGTTCATACCGAACGCGATAGACGAGAGCGAAAACGCCCCAAACATTCGCACCTGGAAAAATCCATCGCGCCTCAAAATTGCATATTTTGACGCGCGTGAACCGGAAATGTGGGAGGAAGTTGTGCCAGACGGTATCTTTGCTAGATGTCAGCTGTTGAGCTAGTGCTTGAAGAGAGAGTCTCCCTTTTCCCTTCTCTATTTACTGCTGTACCTGGGTCCATCAGGTCCTCCAGAGGCGTGAGCAGTTTAGAGAGTTTCACCACTTGGTCCAGGACCTGTGCCTGGATGACGGCGATGACAGTGATACCACCGTCTTTCCCTCGCCTAGTTTGAGGACCTGCTGTCCCGCGTCAGTCCCAGAATCGCCCGCCTAGAAATGGAGGAAATGCTCCGTTGGAGACTGGCGTGGCCTCTTCAGGGACTCCAGGATGGCCAGCTCCACTGCCGATCGACCGTCCTGGGACCAGTCCCTCGTCCGCCTCGGAGCTGTCCTCCTCTGTGGGCCTGTGAAACACAGCACAAAACAACACAAAGTAATGAGAAGGCTGCAACTAGATTTTCATTTTCAACATGGAAAAAAAAACAGGATATAATCAGATTGGTTGTAGATATTTAGTAAAGGTAATTCAAGGGAATTCAAGTGAGTAAAAAGCTATCAGTGCTTGCTGTACATCTGTTGCTACAATTACATACCTGTGGGTGCAGCAGCAGGAACGGAGGGACCAGGGACTGGGGAGCCAGGAGAAGCAACAGGGGATGGCTCTGCTGCAGAATCAGTTGGCTCTGTCAAGACTGAATGTTAACAGGTTGAAAACAATAGTCATAGATAAAGTATATGCAGTGGTCCCTCATTTATTGCAGCAGGGGTTCTCAGAATAACTAGCCCTTGCCACACAGTTTATACACTTTTTCTCACACACATGAGCATTACTCAAAGTTCTCACAAGCTGATTCTCAAAGTGCAAACCTTTGTAGATTTTAAAACGTAAAAGTATTACTATGCCGCGTTTTGTCTTTGTCTGCGCACCACTTTTGTGCGCCTTTTTCCCTCGGTGCAGGTGTCTATTTCCGAATGAGGGTCATAGTTATGGGTGTTTTTTGTGCTGTTTTTTCTATTGGACGTGATGGTTATCAAAACCAAACATGATAAATTTGGGAAGCGCAGGAGACACGACACGGAGGAAATTTGTCAATAAGGCTGCAGAATGTAATGCGCATTGTTGAAAGTTGTATTGTGTAATAAAAAACTCAGTGACGCATGAACAGCGGGACCACTGTACATATGTATGATTATACTTTTCAGAGGTCTGACATTTCTATATTTAAAATCCTTGTTTTATTGATTTAGAGATTAGATTAGATTAGATTAGATTATATAAAACTTTATTAATCCCTCGGGTGGGTTCCTCTTGGGAATTCTGTTTCCAGTAGCACAGCACCGACAGAAGTTGCAAAAGAATGTAAGCAGAAATAGAAATATACCATACATACACATATACACATATATATAAACACAGAGGCATATATAAATACAGAGTATATAATAGCAATAAATAGGATAATAGGAATGACCAGGGAATTGCACATTTCAACTATTTTGAGTCTATTGCACCGCTGAATATGAAAAAATATTGCACAGTGAAAAGTGCACTGCAGATTAGTTGTTCCTGCCCTCCTTTGTCCTCCTGTTTCCCCTCCCTCTCCCCTCCAGCGAGGAGTTAAACAGTTTAATGGCGTGTGGGACAAAGCAGTTTTTAAGTCTGTTGGTCCTTGACTTTGGGAGAAGCAACCTGTCACTGAACAGACTCCTCTGGTTGTTTATGACCGTGTGCAAATGATGCCCAGCATTGTCCATAATGTCCAACAGTTTCTTTAATGTCCTCTTCTCTGCCACTGTCACCAGAGTGTCCAGCTTCATGCCAACCGCAGAGCCAGCCTCCTGAGGTCTGCAGTCTGCTTTGGCCTTTTTTATACAGGTGCTGCGTGTTGCATGACCAGTCCAGTTTGTTGTCCACCCACAGCCCGAGGTACTTGTATGTGCTGACCACCTCCACCTCCTCTCCCTCTTTCTCAACCAGCAGTGGACATGGTCTGGACCTCCCGAAGTTCACAACCAGTTCCTTGGTCTTTGAGGTGTTGATTTCATGTAATATTCTATTCTGTGATTTTGAATTTGGGGTTTTCATAAGCTGTAAGCTGTAATCATCGAAATTGTAACAAATAAAGGCGTGAAATACCCCGCTTTGCATGTAATGAGTCTATATCATATATTAGTTTCACCTTTTGAGTTGAATTACTGAAATAAATGAAATTTTACCTAGGGTTAGGGTTAGGAATTCAGACATATGTAATCCATATTACACTTGCCGAATCTTACATAGAAATTTGTGTTAAAAGTGGATTTCCATTTAATATTCATATTCAACATCAGTCATCTAATTATATAAACACTTATCCACTCAGTGTCTTGTTGGGGAGTGAACAGATGGACCGGTCTCCATTCTATCATGGTCAAATTTGAATTGGTTCAATCATACAAATGGAAACTAAATTCAAACTAGCATTTCTGAGTAAAAATAAATAGATGACTGAGTATATTCAAGGCCTTCTTTGACTTTATCGTCCCACTTAATTTTTCCCGTTTATACCACATATTTTAAAGGTTTTAGTGAAGTTACATTGTCATGGTGAGATAAAGTTTCAGTGGGTGTAAATACATATATGTGTGTGTGTGTGTGTGTGTGTGTGTGTGTGTGTTATAAACGTCAATAGCAGGCCTTTTCTTAAAGTATAAAATAGGGTTTGAATTCAAGTTATAGCAGACTGTTTGCACTGTGAAATGAAATGCAGCCTCCCTTTGGCAGACAGCTTAAAACAGGAATTGTACACACCAAGTTCACCCAAAACATTGTGATTGCTGTGGACCATGCATCCATAGCAACCACCACAGCAATGTCTTTAAGAGCTGGAACCCCCTGTGTAATGTTATAAAATAGAGTCTGCCAAACAGAATCTTGTATAGGGCCTCAAAAAAGTTAGAAACGGCCCTGTCCGATTTTCAGTGAAGGATTTTTTGTATCCGCCATCTTATCCTGATCATGTTTTTTTATGTTAATAAGACGGCTGTGCTTCTTTCTAGGATTCCAGTGAAGTGGGTGGTTCCAGCTGGAAAGATTTGAAAATCCTCCTGAAAGAGTCAGTGATGATGTCAGAGAGATTTGCAGAGACAAACAGCTGAGGAGAAGCAGGGGCCTGTTCTTCGTACCTCGCTAAGTAAGTTAGCCAGATTTGAATGTTGACGATTTCGCGTGATCTTGGATCGTTCGGTTCTCCGAAGCTCATCTGGGACTTGCTGTCATAGCAACAGATCCGTAAGCGTAAGCCTGCTCGGGAGCAGGTTTACTTTATGTAAACAGGATTAGATCGCGGCCACTCAGGTATGTCCGCTGCAGTTATATGAAAGCAACAGCGACATTTCTCCACTGTTTTACCATAAATAAATATTATCAATGTAACTAAAGATAATGTAGTATTTGATTCTTTTATTGATTGCATACAGATACATACAGGTCATTTCCGAAAAAAAGGGAAATGTACTATTAACCATTCTATTACATGTAGTAGATCATGTCAGATGTAATTCATATTTTAGAGTAGTAATAGTAAATTACTACGTGCAATCAAGATGAGAGACCACGGCTATAAAAGCGAAGGTGGATTTGGGAAGTCTGTCGCAGCCATGTCCTGTCCGTTTGTACGCGAGCAAGGAAGGTGCAAGATTGATAAGGAGAGTTTACAGAATTTAGCGTATATTGCGGGATAGACAGGATCCTTTAGCTCAGCGCGACGGTGTGCTCATAGAGAGATATCGATTCTCCCGTGAGGGTATTATTTACTTTCTCTCTCTCTCTCTCTCTCTCTCTCTCTACATATATATACATATATATATATACATATATATATACATATATATATATATATATATATATATATATATATATATATATACATATATATATATATATATATATATATATATATATATACATATATATATATATATTGTGGTGGACCACTAGAGGGCTCCACTCACACCCAGTGTTGAGGAAGTGTGTTCTTCTGTTTTGTGGCGCGATATGTCCAGTTGATGTTGGAGACAAATAAAGAAGGAGTGTGAACTGAGAGCTCTGTGTCGTAATGCTTACCTCCACATTGGTGACCCCTGACTCGAGCATGCAACGGGCCGCAGATAACGCAGACTCCGCTTTGGAGGCATCGGCGGCCGCCGGACCTCCGCCTCCTGTTGCAGCTACGTTCGCTGTGGCGCTGAAACTGCCGGACTTTTGGCTCCATGACCCCCCGTCATGGTTCGTGCACGTGGAGGCTCAGTTCGCCCTTCGCGGCATCTCGGCTGACGACACGAAGTATCACCATGTGGTGGCCTCACTCGACCCGCTGGCCACCCGCCGCGCGATGCCGCTCCTCCGGGACCCACCCGCCCAAGGGAAATACGCCGCCCTTAAAGAGCTGCTTCTTCGGCGCTATGCCCTCTCCGACGCTGAACGAGCCGAAAAGCTCCTCAACCTGTCAGGCTTGGGTGGCGGTACCGCGCTCGAGCTCATGGAGAACATGCTGTCGTTGCTCGGGCCGGATGACGGGGGATTCCTCTTCGCCCACCTCTTCCTCCGCCAGCTACCGGCCGCCGTGAGAGCCGTCCTCGCAAACTCCCCGCTTCTGCCTGCGAAGGATTATCGCTCCCTGGCTGAAGAAGCGGATCGCATTCTCCTGGCTAGCCGCACTTTCAACGTTCACGCCGTGGCTACGGACTCGCCGGCGACGCCTTCCACGCCACCACCTGCCTCCCCCAGAGCATCCGCCCCCTTGCTGACGGCAGGGATTGCTACACGCCGGCACGGCGGCAAGAACATCTGTTTCTACCATCAGCGATTTGGCGACAGAGCGCGTCGCTGCCTGCCGCCTTGCGCTTTCTCGGCCCAGGGAAATGGACCCGCCAGCGCGCCGTAGCAGCCGCGACCGCTGGCAATACAGAGAGGCTGCTCTTCATAGAGGACTCGCGCTCCGGGAGACGTTTTCTCGTGGACTCCGGCTCCCAGAAGAGCCTCCTTCCCCCTACCGCTGCCGACGGACTAGCAGCGAACTGTGGGCCGCAGCTCATGGCAGCTAATGGCTCTCCCATCAAAACGTTTGGGGAAAGGTTGGTGACTGTTTGTTTTCATGGCCGGGATTTCCAGTGGAACTTTGTTGTTGCCGCTAGCTCTGTACCTATTTTAGGTGCTGATTTTCTGTGCGCTCACGGACTGCTTGTCGATGTTGCTAACAGATGTTTAATTGATGCTCTTTCGTTTTCTTCGCTGCCATGTTTTACACGGGCCGCCGAACCCCTAATTCGGGCTAATGTAGTGACCTCCGGGGATGCTTTTCAGCGTTTGCTTTCAGAGTTTCCATCGCTGTCTGTCCCTGATTTCTCTGGCGCGGTAACGAAGCATGGGGTTGAGCATTATATTCCCACGGTCGGGCCCCCGGTGTTCGCGCGCGCGCGCCGCCTCGACCCCGCGAAACTGTCCGTCGCTCGGGAAGAGTTTGCAGCCATGGAGCGCCTTGGCATTGTACAGCGTTCGAACAGTGCATGGGCCTCTCCGCTTCACATGGTGCCCAAATCAGACGGTCGGTGGCGGCCGTGCGGAGATTTCCGCCGTTTAAATAATGCCACGGAGAATGACCGTTACCCCATCCCCCACATTCAGGATTTTTCTGCCAACCTCGCCGGAATGTCGATTTTCTCTAAAATTGACTTGGTGCGGGGGTATCACCAGGTTCCCGTGCGCGCCGAAGACGTCCCTAAGACCGCTGTCATTACCCCCTTCGGCTTGTTCGAGTTTTTGCGCATGCCGTTTGGCCTGAAAGGTGCCGCCCAGACCTTTCAGCGGCTGATGGACTCAGTTTTGCGTGGGCTGCCGTTCGTTTTTGTTTATCTGGACGATATATTGGTGGCCAGCTGCTCAGCGAGCCAGCACGAGTCCCATCTGCGCCAGGTTTTCCAGCGTTTGGCAGCGCACGGCCTGATCATCAACCCTTCCAAGTGCCAGTTTGGGTTGCCTGTTCTGGATTTCCTCGGGCACCGCATTTCCGCTGAAGGTGTGGTTCCGTTGCCCGACAGAGTCCAGGCCGTTTCAGCTTTTCCACGCCCCACGTCGGTTAAAGCGTTGCAGGAGTTCTTGGGGATGATAAATTTTTACAACCGCTTTCTCCCCAGAGCTGCCCACCTGCTGCAGCCACTCTATGCTGCCTTAAAAGGTAAAACAGCCAAAGATCCGGTTGACTGGCTGCCGGAACGCATCCATGCGTTTTCCGCAGCCAAGTCTGCGCTGGCTGACGCCGCCCTGCTGGCACACCCGCTCCCGTCGGCGGAGATCGCGTTGACCACCGACGCGTCCGACGTGGCAGTGGGTGGGGTGTTGGAACAGCGGGTTTCAGGTCTCTGGCAACCGCTCGCCTTTTTCAGTCGTACGCTCCGGGATGCCGAACGCAAGTACAGTGTTTTTGACAGGGAGTTGCTAGCCCTGCACCTCGCGACACGGCATTTTCGTTTTTTCCTCGAGGGTCGCAACTTTACTGCGTACGTTGACCACAAACCTTTGACGTTTGCGATGTCCAAGGTCTCTGACCCATGGAGCGCACGCCAGCAGCGCCAGTTGGCGGCCATTTCGGAGTTTACCACAGACATTCAGCACGTGGCTGGTAAGTCCAATCACGTCGCTGACTGTCTGTCACGTGTGTTGGTTTCTCCAGTGTATGTCGGCGTCGACTACGCTGCCATGGCCGCCGAGCAGCATGCTGACCCGGACATCCTGGCGCTTCAGTCAATGAAAACGGGCCTCGTGCTGGAGGACACCCCGGTGTGGGACGGCGGTCCGCGCCTTCTTTGCGACGTTTCTACCGGCCGCCCCCGCCCGGTGGTTCCCCTTTCGTGGCGTCGTCGTGTTTTTGACTCGGTGCATGCCCTCTCTCATCCCGGCGTCCGGGCCTCGGTCAAGCTGGTCAGCGCCAGGTTCGTTTGGCCGGGCCTTCGCAAGACGGTGAAAGAATGGGCGGCGGTTTGTGTCCCATGCCAACGCTCAAAATCCACCGGCACACGCAGGCACCCCTCGAACCTTTCCGTATCCCCGGTCGGCGTTTCGATCACGTTCATGTGGACCTAGTTGGTCCCTTGCCGCAGTCACAGGGTTTCACGCACCTTTTGACTGTGGTGGACCGCACAACCAGGTGGCCGGAGGTGGTGCCACTGGCGTCCACGACAGCGGCGACGGTGGCCAGAGCGTTTTTGTCGACGTGGGTTTCCACCTTCGTTTCGGTCCCCCTGCTGACATTACCTCGGACAGGGGCCCACAGTTTGTTTCTGAGCTTTGGTCTGCTATGGCTGACGGCTTGGGGGTCAAGGTCCACCGCACCACAGCATACCACCCGCAAGCTAACGGGATGTGCGAAAGGTTTCACCGGTCTCTTAAGGCCGCGCTCCGGGCTTCCTTAACAGGTGGCGACTGGGTCGACCGTCTTCCGTGGGTTTTGCTGGGATTGCGTAGCGCGGTTAAAGAAGACCTCGGGGTTTCCCCGGCTGAACTGGTCCTCGGCCAGCCCCTCCGGGTCCCCGGGGAATTCTTGCCTGAGGGCCCTCCCCCATGTTTTGATCCCTCTTTGTTGCCTTTTCGCCCCCCGAAAGGCTCGTTTCCTGTTCCTGGTCCCGTGCACCACTGCCTGCCTGACACTTTTGTTCCGAGTTCGTTGGACTCTGCTCGTTTCGTTTTCGTCAGGCACGATGCCCATAGGACTCCGCTGCGTCCCCCATATGACGGGCCGTACAGGGTTCTTAAACCAGGCAACAAACATTTCATTTTGGACTTTGGCGGTCGGCAGGAGGTTGTCTCTGTTGACAGACTTAAGCCTGCACATGTTATGCAAGAGGATCAGGTGGTCCCGGCCCAGGCCCCTCGTCGCGGCCGCCCACCTGCCACCGGGCTGCTGGATTCTGTTTTTTCCCCCAGGAGTGATCCACAATCACCGGAGTCCAAGTCGTCTGCAGCTTTTTCTGACCGCCAGTGCCAGCCTCGCTTCCGGGCTGGGTTGCCCTCTGTCAGTTCCCCACCCCCCCGGTTCAGCCGTTCCGGCCGTTTGCTTAGGCCCCGGGTCCTGGACTAGTTCTGCTGGGTGTTCGGGGGGGGCATGTGTGGTGGACCACTAGAGGGCTCCACTCACACCCAGTGTTGAGGAAGTGTGTTCTTCTGTTTTGTGGCGCGATATGTCCAGTTGATGTTGGAGACAAATAAAGAAGGAGTGTGAACTGAGAGCTCTGTGTCGTAATGCTTACCTCCACAATATATATATATACATATATACATATATATATATATATATACATATATACATATATACATATATATACATATATACATATATATACATATATACATATATACATATATATACATATATACATATATACATATATATATATATATATATATATATATATATACATACAGGCCCCAGGTAAAACAGTACTGTTGTCACGGCTGGGGCAGCAGTCGTGTTGTGGAATGAAAGGAGGACCCAAAATGCAGGCAGCCGACTGATGATATGAGTGAGAGTTTATTTACAGAAGTGGCAGAGTGGCAAACCGGCAGTGAGGCATGACAAATAACTGAAGGAGACCTAAACTGGGATAAACTAAATAACAAACCTGAGAGCATACAAAAGGGCTGAGGGGCAGAGAGACACAGACAGGAACAAAGCACCATGGAACGCAGAGATACACAGAAGAACGCAGACTAACGCAGACAAACGCAGACGAGCCGACAACAGGCACACACACAAACAAGGAGACCAGGTAATGACATACAGGTGGGAGCACAGCTGATTCTAATACACAAGACGACCTGAGGATACGCAACCCGTTGAACACGATGACAACAGACACAGACCTTCAGAATAAAACAGGAAATCCAGAACACGAACAGGGCACAAGGGGAGGACACAGAATACCAAAATCAAAATAACTAGAACAGAGGAAAATAATCATACAACACAAAACGCTGGGTCAACGACCCAGCACCATGACAACTGTAATGATAATAGAATAGATAAGAGTATGAACTGTGGGACGATAGCTTTGTGTTTGAGTTTTTTGAAGCGAGAGTTGAGCAGAAAGGCGACACTTTCGATTTCGAAATGCCCCAGGCAGGGCTGAACTGGTAATCAAGAATAACTGGCATGTTCCCGAAGGAGAGACGCATTTTGCCGCTGCGCAAGCATACAAGCATTGACAGGAGCCCATTTCTTTTCATTAGTGTGGAAGAAGTAGCGAAATGGTGGAGATAAAAGCTGAGAAAAAAATAAAACGAACCTAAAAACAGATGCAGCAACATGTGTCAAATTAACAAACATGCTGTCGGGGCTCTGAGGTGGAAAATAACGACGTATAAATACATTGTTACTGTACTTAAATCGAATTTTCAAGTATCTGTACTTGAGCAGTTTTTTTTCCTGAAAAAAACAAGCTCAAAACAGGCTTGTTACTATTGGGTTAAGGCATATTATGGTAGCCACTATTTCGTCACCGCGAGCCTTCAAACATCAGACCGATTTAAGCCTAAACAGAAACACATGAAAGGCAGTCCTGTTCGTTTATTAATCACCAGGGGATGTCACATAAAAAGAGATCAAAAAACACAACCATAGTTAAAATGGGTTGTGTTTTTTTTCGTTTTTTTTGTGGCACAACAGGTGTTGATGAATTGCGTTTGCGGTGCTTCAGCATCTAGCTAGAAGACCAGCAAGCATAAAGGGAGTAATATTTTTTAATTTGCTGGTAATTTCAAATACAACAATTCTGTTAGCTCAACAAAAGCTATGGCCTCATGGTCAGAGTTGGTTACATCAAGTGTAGCAGAGATTAATATGATTTATAGCTGATGATGCTTAGATTCATTGACTGAATTCCACCTTCATACCAACTTTATAGTGTCTAGAAAAACGACAGCATAAATAGTGTATTGTCAGTGTGTACATCCACAAAGAGTAGCAGATCAGCTGATCACATCCTGTACACAAAGATAACCTACTGGAACTCATAATAGAAAATATTGTGTTGTTATACTGTTTAGACCCAAAGTCACCCTCTACAATGCAGGCAGCAGAAAACATTTTTTCCTTCTTTTGCTTCAGCTGGGTATAATCAGAATTTTTTTTTAAGGAGTTTATACTCCAATCTACTGATATTCTTTTATTGTTATGTTAATATAGCACATGATGCCTGACAGGAGCTTCCATGTAGTATCGTGAATCATGTCAGGGCTCGGTGCTGTCTTCATACTGGATGTCTGCCACTGTGATGATTACTGGATCCTGTTCAGAGAGGTTGCTGTGGTGAACTCTTAGATCCAATAGCCACTGAGCATTACTGAGCGTTCTTCTCCGATATGCTGATATATATATATTTATATATATATATATATATATATATATATATATATGTATGTATGTATATGGAGAGAGAGAGATACAGCTACTTTTTTAATACTTATGTTTTTGGAAAAATGCTTGGAAAAATCTGTTTATGTTTTTGGAAAAATAGTCCTCGGTTGGCATTTGGTAATTTATTTTTCTTGTCATCTTTAGCAGCAGCAAATTTCTCTTTGATTTTAAGTGAATGAATAAACTAAAATCATCTGGAAAACCGGAAAGAGTCGGACACAGTGTCAAAGTGTTTTGTAGCCACAAACAACTCAGCCAGACGGCAGCAAAAGCAGGTAAGATATTTATGATTATAACAGAGATTACAGAGATTACTGTGCAAAAGTCACCCCTCATTTCTTTATGTTTTGCTTCCAAGCAGACAAATGTTCTTGAGCAGTAGTTTGCCAAACTTTCTGAACGCCTTTCTAAATTTTTGTTTGGGCATTGCCTGCTTGTGCATTGACAGAAAATGGAACAAATATCACCCAACATCAAATTAAGAGCTTTTAAATGTCACTCAGGAAGCCTGGAGAACTATTGCTGAGTACTGCTAAAAGAGATTTCAAGAAAGCTTGCCTAAGAGAGTTCAGACTGTGTTGGAGAATAAAGATGGTCATACCAAATATCAACTTTAAATTTGTTACAATTGTACAACTCTGATTTTGCCTTGTGTATTGTATTTTCATTTTTGTTTATATATTTCAATAACCCACTATTTATTTCCCATTTTAGCAGCAACACATAATGAAATGAACAGTGGCCAAACACTTTTGCACAGTATTGTAGCCTATGTAATTTACCAAGAAATTCACTGTCAAAGTATTTACAGTACTTCTGGCATAAGCGTGGCTATAACATTTTTGTAAGTCACTGTAATGAAGCCTGAAATAGTGATTGTGGACTTTAAAAACCCCTGATACTTCCTTGCAGTATCAATGCAAAGACATTAAAAGTAGAAATACAGAGAACCTGGGAATTGAGAGATTTGCTGCTTTCAGAGACAAATAGTAAAATAGAATAAATAAAAAAAATTAAAAATAAATAAATAAAATATAAATGACAGAGGCGCTGACAAACTACCAACAGAGTATATAGCAGTATGTATGGGAATAATAATTTTGCCTGTGTTTCATATGAATATATTTTAAAAGTTGTCTATTTTCTAAAACTGTGTTGTAATTTCCATGTATTGAAGTGATTTTGATGCATTTATTTATTTATTTGTATTTTTTTCATGGAAAAATCCTGCAGTGTTTTACAAGACCCTCAAGAAACATGGATAATCAAACAAAGTTTATGATAACTTGTATGCTTTTTGCAGGTAACATAATGAGTCACCTCTTGGTTTACAGTTGCTTTACAAACACTGTATACCTTTATAAGAAATGGCAGAGAAGTCATTATTTCAGTGACATTCCATTAATTCTCTTTCAGCCATCTGTAGCTCCGTGTCCAGTGCTGAATGGAAGGCCACTGTTGTAAAAAGCATTGACGCTCTGGTTACATGCTGTGTTGTGGTACCGTGTTCATTCTCCCATACTGGAGGAAACCTGCCCACGTCCAGACTCAGAGGAATCTGGCATGAAAAAGATGACAAAAAAAGCAACATCTATCATGAGGATCCTACACTGATGAAGGAAAGCTTTGAGGGCCGAACAAAGCTGGTGGGACTTCTGGGCCAGAACAACTGCACCTTAGAAATAACCGATGTTAAAGATCATGACAATGGCCCTTTCTGTTTCCGGGTTGAACTAGTGCAAACAGAAAACAATGAACCCACCAAGGACATGTTCTCCTTTGTTGAAGACTGTGTCAAGTTGAACATGCTCAGTATGTCACCAGCTTTCCATGACTTCAAACATCTATACCAGTTTTCTATTAAATCACTTTGCCTCTTACTTTATGTCTGCCTTTTTCATTTTCAGCTGAGCCTCCAAAGCCTACAGTGATTAAACCAAAGACAGCCACTCTAGGAGAGCCCTACACTGTCACCTGTTCAGTCATCCACACCTGCCCCACTCATGTTCCTAAACTCACATGGAATCATGATAGTGCAAAGGTCACTGTGCATCATAAAGACATTAAACAAGGAAACTGGGTGACGCAGTCCATCCTGACATTTATTCCTGAGGAGAAGGATGACAACAGAGAGATAACCTGCACTGCTGAATTTAATGGAGGCCTGAAATCACCTGAAACCTTCACAATCCATGTAAAACGTGAGATCCTTTCAGTAGTTTACTTCCAATATATTTTTTAACCCTTAACTTTGCATGATTAAGAAAATGTTAACATCACTATTACAAGTATGTTTAGATGAAGGCTGTCTGTATTCTAAAGAAGTAACAAAAAAAAAAAAAAACCCAAACAAATACCAACTCTGTCTCTTTCCAGGTATTGAGAACTATAATCACATCATCATTCCTGCTGTAGTGGGGATTGGTACAGCTCTGCTCTTTGGTATCTTCTGCATTTTAATGGCAAAAAATACACGTGAGTCATTTTATAGAGAATCAAGCTTTCTGTTAACAAGGAGGAGACATTTTTCCTCTCATCAGTTCTACAGTACGCGCTTTAACATATGTTTGTTTGTTCTGTTTAAGGAACCGTATTGCAGAGCTTCAAAATCAAGAAGGAACGTAAGTAGAAAAATATTTTGGATCAGATGCAGTTGGTTTCTGAGCCTGTCATCATATATGATAACAATATAATGATTGTTTTTATTTATCACATCATGTGCAACAGGCTTTCCAGATTATCTCGCAGGTGAGAAAAAAAATGTTTCTTATCTTTTGTTTTTACAGTTTGGAGCATTAAGTACGCATGCATGTTTTTTTTAATGCAAAGTCTTTGGAATTGTACATCCACACGTCTTCAAGATTACATTTCTAATTAAATTAAATCAGTCTAAGCCATTCTGATTAAAGGCCATAGGGATTTTAAGTTTTTGATTCTCCACTTACTTCACCTCTACCTTTCCGTGCACAAATGCCTCAATGGTCTCACAGTCATTTTAAGCAACAGGGCAGATGTATTTATGTTGGTGGTTTTGATATTAAATTTAAAATGATATCTTATTTTCTGTTCTTGTTTTTCTGTGGTTTCATCAGGGGAAGATGCTGAAGGTGAGATATGAAAAATGAATGCTTCTTTAAGACACATTTATCATGTTATTGCTTAATTACTTATGTTATTACTCCTGAATTTCATTTCTCTGAAGTTAAAGCTCTTTTCAGCATTATTTACAGTCGTCTAAGGAGCTTGGAAAGAAAAGCGTCTGGACTTCTTTAAGTTGCTTGAAGACATTTCACCTCTCACCGCTTCAGTTCTAGGGTCAAATGGTGGAGAGTCCCAGATTTAAACCCCGTGGGAGTTTCCCCCCAAAGACAGACAAAAGGACCCCCTGACTATCCTCTGCCTAATCACATGAGCCAAGGCGTGAAAATGGGTGTGGGTCACAATCAGCCAGGGTTTCAGGTGAGCTCATTGTGAAACCTAGATCCACCCTACATGTCATTTCCTGAGGTCAGATGGCCCAGAGTGTGAGTGGGTGTTAAAG
This sequence comes from Oreochromis niloticus, assembly GCF_001858045.2. NCBI lineage: Eukaryota > Metazoa > Chordata > Actinopteri > Cichliformes > Cichlidae > Oreochromis > Oreochromis niloticus. The sequence goes on along the minus strand of NC_031976.2, from coordinate 16,638,082 downwards.
CGTCTGGGAAGGGATCTCAAAACTCTCAAAAAGTCATTGTGAAACTTAGCCGCACCCTATCATGTGATTTACTGAGGTCAGATGTCCCGAAACCCTGGCTGATTGTGACCCACACCCGTTTTCACGCATTGGCTCATGTGATTAGGTAGGGGGGATACTCCCACGGGGTTTAAATCTGGGACTCTCCACCATTTGACCCTTAGAACTGAAGAAGCTTCTCGGATGAGAGGTGAAACATCTTCAAGCAACTTAAAGAAGTCTAGACGCTTTTCTTTCCAAGCTCCTTAGACTACGATGACCTGGATGACTGAGAACCTTCACAGACATTATTTATAGTCCTGATTTTATCATATTTTTTAAAATTATAAAAATTAAATACAAGTAAAAGAGTCTGATGAAAAGAGTCGAATTAGGTTTGCAGGAGTCCTCTTCGCAGTGGTTGATTTCACTTCCTCCTCATTTTACAAAGTCTTAGAAACTGATGTAGAGTTAGAGACACTCTACATCTTCTTCTCTACATTTTCTTCTTAGTTGTTTTTCACTTTTTGAAAGTTCCTTGTGTCTCATGCTTTGTTTTTCCTCACATCTTTGAAGGCTCCGACTGGATCAAAGGACAGAAACAGAATAGTCCTGTTCCCTTCTGTGTCTGTATCTTGTTCCTTTGCTTGAATTTAAAATCGTACATATATACTTCAAACCTGTATTTTTCTTATTTTTCAGGCAATGAAATGAAATCAAGAAGGGGACCAAATTCAAATGGTTACATTCTTCTTTCCATTTGCATATCAGCTTCAGGAAAACATGTTAGAAAAATGTTTAAAAAAACACAAAAATGTAATGTAAAATGCTATAAAAAAATGAAGAGATGAATAGCTTTTTCTTCAACACATAGCTTCTACCCTTTTTTATTAACTAGTATGATCCTTTCTCTTTGTATTCATGCTTGAAAGGATGCGCTATCATGTGATAGATGATTTATGCCAGAAATGTTAACTGAGCATGTAGCAATGTAAGCCCACCACTTCCTGTTTTCTAAACAGATGTATCAGTACTGTAAGCCTATTTTTGAAGAATAAATCTTCATTTGTCTTGAGACTGAATTCATTGCTTGAACCATAAAGACCTTCAGTATTCAGTAAAATTTTAATTTAATTTACTCTCCTGGATCACTCAAAGTACTTTATACAACATGACTTGCACACCCATTCACACCCATTCGCGCAAGCACCTTCTTCTAAGTGCTTTCTGTCTAGCATTCACACTCATTCATACTCCATTTCATTAATGAATATAATTAAGGGGAAAATTATGGAAAATGTTGGGAAACAAAGACACTCTAAAGTTAAAGATGGATTTTAATTCTAATTGTAGAGCTATTTAAAGCTTTTAAAGAGAATCAAAATGTGATCTGTCATATTTTAAGATGAACAGTAATAACTAATTTTAATGTGGAGATTTTGATCAGCACAGGAGATTGAAAAGAAGATACTCAATTGTGAAGAGGGAAGGGTTACTGAAAACAGGCCCTGTGATGCCACTACAGCACAAGACAGAGACAATTGTTTGTCTCACTATAAGTCTGTGTGTTAACTTGTGTGGAGGAAGTGAGATTACTATAAAAATCTGATGTATTTAAATGGAAAACTAACTACTTGAAACACAAACCTTAAACTGTTTAGACTGTAGTTACTTCATTATTGGTTGATCGGTGTTACCTGTATACAGACCCTCTGCAGAATGCTCGTGATAAAACCTGCTCATGCTTTATATTCTGAGTGATGGCATTACTTGAGTTTTGTTAAAACTTTTCTGAAAAATTGATACTCACGGTAGTTTATAAACACTTATAATGTTTATAAAAATTTGTATTTACTTTGATGAAAAGTTGATTCTGTTCATCTGAATGCAGCGTTTTCAGTTGGAGAAACATTTCATCACTCATCCAAGTAGGGATGGGTATCGTTTAGGTTTTATCTGATACTGGTGCCAAATCGGTACTTTTGAAACGGTGCCGGTGCTTAAACGGTGCTCAAACCGGTGCTTAAAGAATGGAGAACACAAACTTCGTCCAAAAACCTCTCATGTTTTTATTTTTAGCAGTCTCTTTTTTTTCTGCAAAATGATAAGAACCGTAACAACATATAAACATCATCTGTGCAAAGATTTATGTCTTTAAAGTGAAACAGTAAAAAATTACAGCGCTGTCAATACATGAATATCCAGACGTTGTACAAAAATGTCCAATTCTTGCACACAATTGGACACCATGCCAATTGATTTTTTTAGGTATTTAAGAGCAGTCATTAATTAATTTTATTAACATGCCTAAAAATGCTTTTTTTTAAAAATGCGTTTTTGAAGAATTAACCATACATTTACATGGTAATGGGCCTTTTCTGCCATGGAGGGCTTCATTGGCCTCTGGCCGTTTCTTTTGGTCAATTTGCATGATTGACACCTCTTTTTAATTGTTTGAGCCAATAGAGTCACAGTAACGATGCCACGTTCACGTTACGTCAACCAATCAGACATTGTAATGCCAAAACCCACGTGGGCCCAAATTTACTGCATGTGACGTCTGTCCAGTCACGTGTCTATAGGTGGGTCTAAAATGGAGGTTGTTGACGGAAAACGACTCTGATGCCGCTAGGTAGGCGTGGTAACTGCTGATAATCACATGGCTACCGGTGAAAATAACGGAGGAAATCTGGACGGTAAGCCAATTTCTGTCTTAGCGCATTTGCGCAGTTGTGTGTTTTTGTGGTCTTCTTTTGCGGCTCATTCAGTGAATTTTGGTCTGATCGTGGTGAAACTTGGTGTTTGGAATTGGTGATAGCTCTGGAAGATAACCAGCCTATCTTTAGCAGGTTACATGAAGTCTGGAGAATTTCTGGTTCGCCTTGTTTGTTTAGCGGACTTGTGCGCATTTACATAACTGCTCGTTTAATCATGGCTTGTTTTCGTTGAGTTTGGTGGTTGTAGAAATGGTTTATATGACATTTTAGCTGAGATTCAGAGGTTTCTGTGGAGACCACACGTCTGGACTTATATTTCTCACCCCGTGTTATAACCAATTAAACGTGATCTCCTCCTTTTTGCTCGCGGTACTGAGGGCGTGGGGCTTAAAGCACTTGTTGCAGGCTGCTGAGTTTGCATCTTTTGCTGTGATGTACAGCCAGACTTTTGACCGCTTCGCCTTGGGCATTTTTAATCTGTAGCTCTGCTCGAAAAGAACGTATGTACCTGGGCCCGCCTACTATCCTTGTAAAGGTAAAATGATTGGCTAGAATCCAACGTGTATGACATCTCAAGAAAAGAAAAAAGCACCTAAATAAAGCACCGAAATGTGCGCTGCTTTTCGGTCTGGTTACTACCGTTTATGTCAGATGGCACCGGAAACCGGTACCCATCCCTACATCCAAGTGACTTCTTCAGTCTCAGCTGGCTACAGGTTTCCCCAACCTTATAAACGGTACATTTGCATAATGACTGAAACTAGGGATCAGTTCCTTGATCATTACTAGGCAAATTGTCATGTCCATTGATCAATGACCATTAAGGTGCCCTGAAGGTGTAAATAGACTGTGGAGTCCTGGCCTGACAAGTAAGAGTTTCTGTGTTGTGCCATCCACTTATCCAGAAGCTGTTTGGTGTGTATAAATCATGGCAATCCTCCTTGCACTTAACAGCACACACTACATTACTCTGTTTGTGTCAGGGGACCAGATCCTTGGGGTGGACCAATTTATGTTTTCGGGATTGAAAGGCACAGAGAACAGGTCTTTAGAGAAAATGCATCTCAGCTCTTCCGATACTCCTGACACATATAGGATCACTAAGAGTTTTGGCTAAGGCAGCAGTTATCCTTCTTGTCTCCTGGATCACCTGGAGCTTTCTTTAGGTGCCTTTCCAGCTTTGACAAAAGTCCAGGTGGGATAACCGCATATGATGGTTTTCTGCTTCCCCAGCCGCTGTATCTGTGGAGATGGTTTTCAGTCTGTGTTGTAGCATCCTGATAACACCCAGCTTGTAGTTTACTGGATGATGAGAGCTAAAATCTTAAATACCTTCATTGGTTTACAGTACACATTCTCCATTGCTGATGGAAATCTCACAGAAAGCTAGAAGAAGGCTAGCCTGGCATTTTTCATATCCTCCCAGGTGAACTCGATGTGTTTGTCCACCGAGTTAATGTGATCAGTGAATTGTGATACAGTGGTAGCTTAAATTACGAGTGTCCCAACTATCAACTTTGTCAAGATATGACCAATCTCCCAGACATTTTTTTTTGCTTTGAGAGCTAAAATTTAGGTTGCGAGCCAGTTTTGGCTAACCCATCACTAGCTGGGGCAGCGAACGCCACAGTGAATGCAATAATTAGCTCGAGCAAATAAGTAGGGTTTTGCTCCAGTCTGTTTCTGGAGCAAAACCCAGAAACAGACTTTCTATAGTTTAAGGTGTTTATTTCCAGAAACAGTGGTTACACAGGACATAGCTGCAATGAGAGGATTTTGTCCAGAGACACAGGGAGATCACTGTCAGTTACTGGAATGTGTTTGCAGGAGACTGAGAGCCTACTTACTTGAGGGTGGTAGCAAGGAAACACTGGAGGGAGCCACTGAGTTAGTCTCTGTAAGAAAAGTGAGCAACTGAAGGGTGGACAGATAGATGTGTTGAATAAGTCTTTAAAGGAGAATATCCGGAGAAGGGAAGCCAGCTAGTAGGCAACAGGCAAGACCAATGGATGCACAGGAACAGCACAGGGGATTGCAAATGTATGCACTGGGATAATATGAGAAGACACTAGCGCTACAAAAGAACCTGATAACCACACTGGAGTGGAGAAAATGAGAAATCTTAGCGATAACAGGAGTCTCAAACTGCAGTCCTCGAGGGCCGGTGTTCTGAGACTTTTCCATGTGTCCTTGTTGCAACAGACCTGAATACAATTAGTAGGTCATTAGCAAGTGTATAGAACTTGACTGCATGCTGAAGTGGCAACCCCTAACCTACCTACTCAAGTAAATTTAAGTGAATGTAGGTGTTTAGAAAAATGTACTTCTGAAAGTACTTTTATTGCACCATGTTCATTCACTCATGAGCTGCTTTAACAGCAGTAGTCCTTTATTGATACCCGTGCTAATATATGCTAAACTATCTGCTTATTCACTGAAAACATGGCTGTGGTATGCTATCAGTAAATGCCGTCAGTGTTTACTGATAGCAAACTGTGGTATGGAGATGACTGATTATAATATTTCTAGTGATACTCGAAAGGTCTCATCAAGTCCTGATTTAATTCGATTTATGCTGTTATCAGTGTTTGCAATGATAGCATGGCTGTGGTGTCATATCAATGTATGCTCTCGGTGTTTGCTGATATCAAACTGTGGAATGAGGACCACTGTTGATAATCTTTGTAGTGATACTCAGAAGGTCTATCTTATAAAGTCCTTTTTTTTTCTTTTTTTTTTAGACCTGGTTTAATTCTGGTATAGAACCAGTTGAATATTTGTATATAATCCCTGCAGCTGTCAGACTCTATAACAGGGGTCACCAGCCTTTTTTAAAACTGAGAGCTAGATAAAATTGTGAACAGTTTGGTTCATCTTTAGTTATATGATAATAACAATTCTATCTTGATATGCTATGTCTTATCACAGGTTAATTTTCAAAAAAGGCCTGGGTCGTGTAGCAGCCAACAACTCCTCCAGAGAGGCTGTCCTGGTGAAGAAGTTCATGGCCCACTTCTCGGCGGAGGGAGCAGCGTCTTGGCAGCCAAAAGAATAGCCCATTTGAAGTCCCAGCAACTTCCCCACAATGGCTCTGAGCCACCCACAAACCTCTAAAGAGCGTTCCTGCCTTTTTAAAAATTTTCTTAATAAATGGAGCTTGCCTCCAAAAGAAAATAACCTCTCTTTATTCTCTTAAATAATTGGTCTTCACTATGTTCCTATATATTAGTATATTTTGTCATTAGTATAATATGAAATGCTTTGTTTTATTCTTTGCTTCGAGCCCTGTGTACAGGAGCTGCATGCTAAAAGATCTTTTGTTAAAAGGGTTGGCGTAATAAGCATATGCTTCAGCCAATACCTTTTCATTAGCCTTGTCTCGTGCTTTCTTGCTTTATGATAATCTTTATTCTGTATTCACTGAGATATTTGAATCAAATCAAATCAAATGAAATAAATTCTACATATGTCAAGTTGTGTGCCAATATTTGCTGTGTAGTGGAACTGAGACATTAGTCATTACAAAAAATTATTTCAAATAATATTAAAATTCTCAAACAGAATAACATTAAACATAAATATATAAAATATAACTATTTACAGAGAGACAGGAATAAAAAGGACCCAGCTTAAAGTGGAAGAGCCTCAGGGAGAAGGAGGAGAAAAATAAGAACATTGTTTCTGCTCTGGAGAGCCTGCTGCCTCATCAGAAAACTACTGATTGCTAGGGTCCAATGTTTCCAAATTTAACACAGCTGTGCTGTTTTCAAAAACGAATTTATAAATTTGAAATTTGACATATTCTCTCGTCTGAGGCAGCATGCTCTCCAGAGCAGGAGCAAGGCTGAGGAGGAGATGCTCCGTTGGAGACTGGCGTGGCCTCTTCAGGGACTCCAGGATGGCCAGCTCCACTGCCGATGGACCGTCCTGGGACCCGTCCCTCGTCCACCTCGGAGCTGTCCTCCTCTGTGGGCCTGTAAAACACAGCACAAAACAACACAAAGAAATGAGAAGGCTGCTACTAGATTTTCATTTTCAACATTGAGAAAAACAGGATATAATCAGATTGGTTGTAGATATTTAGTAAAGGTAATCGCAAGGAAATTCAAGCGAGTAAAAAGCTATCAGTACTTGCTGTACATCTGTTGCTACAATTACATACCTGTGGGTGCAGCAGCAGGAGCTGAGGGACCAGGGACTGGGGAGCCAGGAGAAGCAACAGGGGATGGCTCTGCTGCAGAATCAGTTGGCTCTGTCAAGACCATATTGAATGTTAACAGGTTGAAAACAATAGTCATAGAGAAAGTATATACAGTGCTCCCTCATTTATTGCAGCAGGGGTTATCAGAATAACTAGCCCCTCGCCACGCACTTTATACACTTTTTGTCACACACATGAGCATTACTCAAAGTTCTCACAAGTTGATTCTCAAAGTGCAAACCTTGTAGATTTTAAAACGTAAAAGTATTAATATGCCGCGTTTTTTCTTCGTCTGCACGCCACTTTTGTGCGCCTTTTTCCCTCGGTGCAGGTGTCTATTTCCGAACGAGGGTCATAGTTATGGGTGTTTTGTGCTGTTTTTTCTATTGGATGTGATGGTTATCAAAACCAAACATGATAAATTTGGCAAGAGCAGGAGACACAACACGGAGGAAATTTGTCAATAAGGCTGCAGAATGCAATGCACATTGTTGAAAGTTGTACTGTGCAATAAAAAATTCTGCGAAAAAGCGAGGCAGTGACGGATGAACAGCGGGACCACTGTATACTGTTTATAAATTAACAATAACATATATTCCTATATGACAACATGCATAGCAGTAGGCGGGCTTGCTAGCTTTAGCGCAGCTTTCCCGGGTCAGTCAAAAAATTCAAAAGAGAAATGAATGAACTTACCAGGTTGCCCGAGCTCTTTGCATAGCTTCCTCCAAGCTAGGTCCTTTTTATTCCTGTCTCGGCACAGAAAGGACCTGGTGTCATACAGCTCCGCGTGGTTTGCAACCGCGTTTATTAGCCTTTCCTCCGTATTGAATGAAGAATGAAGGGCTTTGGCTGGACCTGCCCCTTTGAACTCAGATCCACATCACCAGGCTCCTGATTGGTTGTCGTGGCGCGAATTGACGCTGGAGTTCAGATTTTTCCAACTCGAGCGGTAGACACGATACGTGCAAATGCACAAAATGCACCACACAAACTGACGCGCGTATTTTTATTCGCGCGTCAAACGCGTCAGTCGCACTTCTCCATTGACTTTACATGTAAACCTGACGCTCTGGTCGCGTCTATCGCGTTCAGTGTGAACACACCGTAACAGCTTTTCCCATCCAGCGTGTCAAATAGCTGACATGGCTGCACCAGTGTACTGTGATGTTTCACCAACATGTGCCAGATGCTGTTCCTGCCATCCATGTGTACATCACCAGAGACAGCCCCTGCCAGAACAGAAACTAAGACTGTAAAAATCTGTGCCTGTTTTTTTGATGCGTTCTATTTATTAATGATTATTAGGAGCAAACTATGACTTTTTGCATTCTGTCTTTTTTTTTTAATCTTTACTAGCCACTCTCTAATTCACACTCAAACAGCAAGTAAGAAACCAAACTTCTTGGAAATTGTTGATTCTGTGACTTTATAAAGTCCTTAAGTAATCCAGGTAAAGGTTAACTTCAATTCCTGATTTATTCTGTAATCTCTGGTCATATCGTATTCCCCTCAGTTTATTTGCTGCCATTGTCCCTCCTTTGTAATTGATTGTAATTCAATGTTTATACTCAGCTGCTGCCTTTGACTCAGTATTTTGAATTTTTTATGGACTTATCATAAATTGTCTTGAAATTCAGAAATTATTTATGTTCTCGTTCCTGAGTATATTATGTTTGAGTGTCTCTGAGTTTGATAGTTATAGCTCTTGATTTCTTGTTTTATGTTGGTTCTTCTTTTTGTGTCCAGTCTGTCCTTGTCTCCATGTCCTGTCTTCAGTATCTTTGTGCTTGTTTACCTTCAGTCTCTCCAGTCTGTCATATCCCCTGTATGGTTTCTCTGGGTCTGTGAAATGTTAGTCTTTGTTTCACTGTTGACTTACCTTTGGTTTGTGTCTAGTTTACAGACTACAAACTAAACATAAAACTATAATCTCTTTAAATCCTGATCTCTCCTTAGTTTGCAATATTTAGTTATCTTCATCACTGGCCCTGGTCATGTCTCCGTATCTACTCTGTGCCCTGTCTCTATGGTTGTCTGGTCTTCCTGTTATTCACATGTCTGTGTTTACTCCTTCCCTCTGTGTTTATGTGTCTGGAATCTGGGTCTATCTCTGTTTGTGTCCTGTCTTCTTTTGGTAGTCTCTTGTCCTGTGTGCATTGTGTTTCAATTCTGTTGCCCTAGTCTTGTTATTGTGATCTAATTCACCTGTGTTGCCTGGTGTGTTCTATCTCCTAATAACTAATAACTAACTAATAACTAATGATTATTTAAGTCCTTAGTTTCCTTCTTTCTTTTTTGCAACCTCCCTATAGGTGTCTGTCCTGTCTGTTTGGTGGTTTCCTGTGTATTTCCTTAGTTAGCATTTCCAAGAATATGTCCAATTCTCATGGTAGTTTGCCTTTTTTGCCGTGTTATCTGCCTTTTTGCTTTGCCAAAAGCCAGATCACATGAAGACCCGTTCAACAGCTCATTTGGAAGTACTGACATCTGCTGGTTATTCAATGTACAGCAGCCCTGCTGTGATATTACATGTGGGCTACATGCCAGTCGATATATAAACATAAAGATGTACCAAATTGCAGAATACCCATATGATGTCCTGAATAAGCCTATCTGTGATTGATTAAAGATGTATGTTATAATTGTGACATACTGTGCCATAATGCTCCTTTGTCACTTGCCACATTGCAAGTTTGGGGGGGTTTCACATAGTTTTACCATAGTGAGTTGTCATGTTTTCAACTTTTGTCAGCAGCATGTTTTGACAAAGGAAATTCACATTAATACATTGACTTTATAGTCAGAATTATCTTGACAGTCATTTACTGCATATAAAAGATGTCTTGATGACTGATTTATTACCTTTCATGAGGGAAAGTTTTAAAGTTCTGTATTTCAAAGCTGTAACAATATGAGATTTGCATTTATTTGTAAAGTTATTTCAGAAAATCCAAAGAAAATATGCAATAAATAATTGTGTTAGCTGAATTCATGCATAACTTTTATTATCTAACATGCGTTATTAGTCTAAGTCATCATATAGGTAATTATACAGCGATATCATACAGGGATTAGTGTGCTCAATTGGCCAACAAACTTGCCTGACCTGAACCCCATAGAGAATTTATGGAGCATTGCCAAGAGAAAGATGAGACATGAGACGGAACAATGCAGAAGAGCTGAAGGCTGCTATTGATGCATCCTGGTCTTCCATGACACCTCAGCCGTGCCACAGGCTGATAGCATCCATACCACGCCGCATTGAGGCAGTAATTCATGCAAAGGGGACCCAAACCAAGTACTGAGTACATATGTATGATTATACTTTTCAGAGGTCTGACATTTCTCTATTTAAAATCCTTGTTTTATTGATTTAGAGATTAGATTAGATTAGATAAAACTTTATTAATCCCTCGGGTGGGTTCCTCTGGGAAATTCTGTTTCCAGTAGCACAGCACCGACAGAAGTTGCAAAAGAATGTAAGCAGAAATAGAAATATACCATATATACACATATACACATATATATAAACACAGGGGCATATATAAATGCAGAGTATATAATAGCGATAAATAGGATAATAGGAATGACCAGGGAATTGCACATTTCAACTATTTTGAGTCTATTGCACCGCTGAATATGAAAAAATATTGCACAGTGAAAAGGGCACTGCAGATTAGTTGTTCCCACCCTCCTTTGTCCCCCTGTTTCTCCTCCCTCTCCCCTCCAGCGAGGAGTTAAACAGTTTAATGGCGTGTGGGACAAAGGAGTTTTGAAGTCTGTTGGTCCTTGACTTTGGGAGAAGCAACATGTCACTGAACAGACTCCTCTGGTTGTTTATGACCGTGTGCAGATGATGCCCAGCATTGTCCATAATGTCCAACAGTTTCTTTGTTATTATTTTATTTTTTGCTTTTAAATTAAACACAACATGCTTATACAGATTCACTGAGGACAATTACTACATTTAGTGTTTGTGAACTTACAAGCATGAAAAAAAAAAGAAGGAGAAAAAAGAGGAAGAAAAAATTATAACAATATTAACTAAATAAGGAGTAAAATAACATAAGAAAATTCACGCGGAGTGTGAGGCATGAATTATGATCAGTTAATTTTTAAGAATTCTAGAAATGGCTGCCAAGTCATACAAAAACTCACCAGTTTCCCCTTTCTATCAAATCTTATCTGTTCCACCCTGGCCACAGACACCATCTCATTAAGCCACCTTTTAAAACACGGGGCCAAAGAAGACCGCCACTGTAAAAGAATAAGTTTCTTTGCAGCCAGCATACCCATTGTAATTATCTGTTTTTGTGAAAAGGAAAAAGATTTGATTGATGCAAATGATCCAAGTATCGCCAGTGTACCATCAAGTGGTACTTTTTTTCCTAAATTGGTTTGAAAACCACGTAAAAATCTGGCTCAAAAAAGCTTTCAAGACAGGGCAATGCAAAAATAGATGTGCAAGGGAACCTTCACCGATATTACATCTATCACATAAGGGGGATACAGAATTATAGATCCGGTTAAGTTTAAGTTTAGAAAAATGTAATCTGTGAATGACTTTAAACTGGATTAATTTATATCTGGCATTTCTTGAGCCTTTCTGAATATTGGACAAACAGTTTGACCACTGGTCCTCAGACAGAGGAACACCAAGGTCTTCAGCCCATGTATTCTTAATTCGATCAGAATCAACTGGGATTGTAAAGCACTTGACAAACTGAGATATCAGATGTTTAAAATCTGCTTTCCGAATTATATCCAAGTAAGTATGACTTAGTGGCTTCAGTGGAAAGTCTGAAAAGTTTCGTTGAACAAAATTCCTTATTTGAAGATAACGAAAAAAATGTGATTGAGGTAACTGAAACTTTTGTTGAAGTTGAAGGAAAGACAAAAATTTGTCATCTATATATAAGTCCTCAATGCATTTCAGTCCCTTTCCCCCCATTCTAAAAACACCCTATCCATTTTACCTGGTTTAAATAAGTAGTTATGTATTATTGGCATTCTAACTGAAAAGTCAGGTAGTTTAAGAGATTTCCTAATTTGACTTAATATCTTTAAGGAGTGTTTGACAACAAAATTACGACTGATCGAATTATTAGAAGAACCCATGTTAGAAAACAATAAGACCGGTAATGAGGCTTCAGATACTGTTGCTGCCTCTACCTGGAACCAGATCGGAAGCTTAGCATAACAATAATCAGTAGGCGAACCCCACTGCCAGAGCAATACAGCTCTTGAATTTGCTGCCCAGTAATAATGTCTAAACACAGGGAGACCTAACCCCCCACTGGAAGTATTTTTTTGAAGATGAGCCTTGGATATCCGAGGGGGTTTTCCTGCCCAAATGAATGAAAGAATCAATGAATCAAGCTGCTTAAAAAATTTAAGTGGCAAATAAATAGGAAGGTTTTGAAAAAGATATAAAAATCGTGGCAAAGACACCATTCTAACTGCATTTATTCGACCAATCAAAGACAGAGGAAGCAGTTTCCATTTTCTAATATCGTCTTTCAGCTTGTCCAGCATTTCCAAGAAATTCAATTTATAGAGGAGTTTGGGATTTTTAGAGATCTTAAGGCCAAGGTAGGTAAAAGATGTAGTCACTAATTTGAATGGGAGTGAGTTGAGAAACTTTGGGCATAGATTATCTGTTATTGGCATATATTCAGATTTGTCCCAATTGATCATATATCCTGATAATTTCCCAAAGTGTTTAATGCAATTTAAAAGATTAGGGAATGAAATTTCTGGTTCGGAAAGGCAGATCAATAAATCATCTGCATACATATTAACAAGACTTTCAACATTCCCAAATTTAACTCCCTGTATACCTGGGTGGTTTCTTATGTTAATGGCAAGGGGCTCCAGAGCTATATCAAAAAGAAGCGGTGAGAGGGGATCCCCCTGTCTCACTCCACGTTGTAACTGAAAGGGGGAGGATTTATCTGTGTTAGTGAGAATGCAGGACACCGGACACAGATAAATCATTTTTAATCCAATCCCTAAAATATTCCCCAAAACCAAATTGTTTTAGAGTCTCAAATATATAAGGCCATTCAATCTGATCAAACGCATTTTGGGCATCCAGAGAAAGTAATGCTGTTTTAGCCTCTTTTCCATAACCTGAGCAACAGTTTCTTTAATGTCCTCTTCTCTGCCACTGTCACCAGTGTCCAGCTTCATGCCAACCGCAGAGCCAGCCTCCTGAGGAAATACAGTCTGCTTTGGCCTTTTTTATACAGGTGCTGCGTGTTGCATGACCAGTCCAGTTTGTTGTCCACCCACAGCCCGAGGTACTTGTATGTGTTGACCACCTCCACCTCCTCTCCCTCTATCTGAACCAGCAGTGGACATGGTCTGGACCTCCCGAAGTTCACAACCAGTTCCTTGGTCTTTGAGGTGTTGATTTCACGTAATATTCTAATTTTCTGTGATTTTGAATTTGGGGTTTTCATAAGCTGTCAGCTGTAATCATCGAAATTGTAACAAAGAAATACCTCGCTTTGCATGTAATGAGTCTATATCATATATTAGTTTCACCTTTTGAGTTGAATTACTGAAATAAATGAACTTTTCCCTAGGGTTAGGGTTAGGAATTCAGACATATGTAATCCATATTACATAGGAATTTGTGTTAAAAGTGGATTTCCATTTAATATTCATATTCAATATCAGTCATCTAATTATATAAACACTTATCCACTCAGTGTCTTGTTGGGGAGTGAACAGATGGGCCGGTCTCCATTCTATCATGGTCAAATTTGACTCTGGTTCAATCATACAAATGGAAACTAAAATCAAACTAGCATTTCTGAGTAAACATAAATAGATGACTGAGTATATTCAAGGCCTTCTTTGACTTCATTTTTCCCTTTTATACCACATATTTTAAAGTTTTTGGTGAAGTTACATTGTCATGGTGAGATAAAGTTTCAGCGGGTGTAAATATATATGTGTGTGTGTGTGTGTGTGTGTGTGTTATAAACGTCAATAGCAGGCCTTTTCTTAAAGTATAAAATAGGGTTTGAATTCAAGTTATAGCAGACTGTTGGCACTGTGAAATGAAATGCAGCCCCCCTTTGGCAGACAGCTCAAAACAGGAATTGTACACGCCAAGTTCACCCAAAACATTGTGATTGCTGTGGACCATGCATCCATAGCAACCACCACAGCAATGTCTTTAAGAGCTGGAACCCCCTGTGTAATGTTATAAAATAGAGTCTGCCAAACAGAATCTTGTATAGGGCCTCAAAAAAGTTAGAAACGGCCCTGTCCCATTTCCAGTGAAGGATTTTTTGTATCCGCCATTTTATCCTGATCATGTTTTTGTATGTTAATAAGACTGCTGTACTTCTTTCTAGGATTCCAGTGAAGTGGGTGGTTCCAGCTGGAAGGATTGAAAATCCTCCTGAAAGAGATTTGCAGAGACAAGCAACTGAGTAGAAGCAGGTAAAACAGTACTGTAATGACAATAGAATAGATCAGAGTATGAACTGTGGGACGGTAGCTTTGCGTTTAAGTTTTGTGCTTAGGTTAAAAGTGACCACCTCGATCATGAGCAGTAGCGGTCTGTCGTGATGAAGCCAGAATTGAGCCGAAAGGCGACACTTTCAGTCTACATGTTAACCATGTAGACTGCCTCCAGCCCTGCCTCGGGCCGGACATGGTAATCTGGCATTTTCCTGGTGGACATACGCACTTTGGGGCTGATGGACCGACCAGGAAGCACTGGCAACAGCCCGTTTCTTCATTTTCATTACTGACACTGGATTGCCCAATCAAATTTCTTACAAAAAAAAAGTAGGAAAAAGTTTAGTTTGGAAGAAGTGGCAAAACGATGGAGAGAAAGGTTTAGGGAATATTTCACGTCACTGCGAGCCGATTTAAACCTAAACAGTAACACATGATACGCAGTCCTGTTCGTTTATTAATCACCAGGGGATGTCGCATAAAAAGAGATCAAAGAGGCACAATCGTGTGCCATAGTCAGGGGTTAAAGTCGGTTTTGTTTGTTTGTTTGTTGGGGTTTCGGTAATTCAGCATCCGCACTCCGCTGATTTGCACACCTGTGATTTTTAACTTAAATTTATACTTGATTTTTAATTTCAGTTTCATTCTCGTGTCTTTTCGGAAATTGCACAGTAATACGCATTTCACTGCATGTCGTACTGTGTATGATCGTGTATGTGACAAATAAAATTTGCATTTGAATTTGAGCTAGCGCTAAAAAAGAGTAGCGAACATAAAGGGACGTTAAAGTTAAAGGCTGTTTAAGATGCAGGTAACTTAAAATGCAACGTTTCAGCCCAACAAACATCAGCAAACACACCAACTGTGTGTGTGCTAGCGTCCCTGGGTCGTTTCCACAGTGTTTGTTGTTAATAGAGTTTTGAGTCTTGTTTATTCATTATTATGTTGTTTGTGTTATATTTACTAGTTCTGCTTGCTTGTGCTTTTAGTTTATCGGTATTTGTATTTTAGGTTGTCTTTGTTGTTAATTGGTCCCGTTCATGTCTATATTTTGTCTGTTTCCTTAAAGGTAAGGACTCCTCAGTGGGATCTGATAAACTGGAAATTTCAAGCTTACATGTAAGTCCTCATGTTTATAAATCAGATATCGGGTCTGTACATGTGACATTATGTTTTTCATATTGTGAAACCTGCTGCAAAACAAACTGAGTTAAACTAACTGTGTCAATTAAAGATTCCATGAAAATGATCTACAGGTAATGCAGGATAAACAGGTTAGTATGCTGCACTGTGATGGATTTAAAGTAAAAAAAAAAAATGAAAAAAAAAAAAAACAGTCTGTGACTGGTGCACAGTGCCAGTCTAGTATAAAAAGTATACTGTCGGTGTGGAAAATGGAAATCAGGCAGGACAACTAAAGAAACATTGGCTTACATCTGGTTGAATTCAGGTGTATAAATCCACAAAGAGCAGCAGGTCAGCTGATCACAGCCTCTACGTTATGAAAATCTACTGGAGTACTCAAAAGAAATTATTGTAAGTTATGCTGAAGAACTATTGCTGAGAACTACTTAAAGAGATTTTAAGAAAGCTTGCCTAAGAGAGTTCAGGCTGTGTTGGAGAATAAAGATGGTCATACCAAATATCGAATTTGTTACAATTATAAAACTTTGTTTTTGCCTTACTTTTTGTAATTCAATTTTTATTTGTATATTTCAATAAACCACTATTTATTTCCCATTTTCCTGGTAACATGAAATGAATGGCCCAACACTTTTTCACAGTATTGTAGCCTATGTAATTTGCCAAGAAATTCGCTGGCTCTGGCATGAGCTTCTCTCTATTTTTTTTTAAGTCACTGTAATGAAGCCTGAGATATTGATTGGGGACTTTAGGAACCCCTGATACTTTCTTGCAGTACGATGGCAAAGACATTAAAGCTAAATATACAGGGAACCTGACAAGTGAGAGATTTGCTGCTTTCAGAGACAAATAGTGCAGGCAAAATATAAACGGCAATATAATAGTCCATATGAGAATATTAATTATGCCTGTTTATTATAAATATATTTTTTAAGTTGTCTAACTTCTAAAACTGTGTTGTAATTTCCATGTATTGACGTGATTTTGATGCATTTATTTATTTATTTATTTGTATTTTTTTCATGGAAAAATCCTGCAGTGTTTTGCGAGACCCTCAAGAAACATGGACAACGAAACAAAGTTTATGATAACTTGTATGCTTTTTGCAGGTAACATAATGAGTCACCTGTTGGTTTACAATTGCTTTACAAACACTGTATAACTTTATAAGAAATGGCAGAGAAGTCATTATTTCAGTGACATTCCCTTAATTCTCTTTCAGCCATCTGTAGCTCCGCGTCCAGTGATGAATGGAAGGCCACTGTTGTAAAAAGCATTGATGCTCTGGTTACATCCTGTGTTGTGTTACCATGTTCATTCTCCCATACTGGAGGAAACCTGCCCTCCTCCAGACTCAGAGGAATCTGGCATGAAAAAGATGGCACAAAAAGAAACATCTATCATGAGGATCCTACACTGATTAAGGACAACTTTAAGGACCGAACAAAGATGTTGGGAGAGCTGAGCCAGAACAACTGCACCTTAGAAATAACTGATGTTAAAGTTCATGACAATGGCCCTTTCTGTTTCCGGGTTGAACTAGTGCGAACAGAAAACAATGACCCCACCAAGGACAAGTTCTCCTTTGTTGAAGACTGTGTCGAGTTGAACATGCTCAGTATGTCACCAACTTTCCATGACTTCAAACATCTATACCAGTTTTCTGTTAAATCACTTTGCCTCTTACTTTTTGTCTGCCTTTTTCATTTTCAGCTGAGCCTCCAAAGCCTACAGTGATTAAACTTCAGACAGCCACTAAAGGAGAGCCCTACACTGTCACCTGTTCAGTCATCCACACCTGCCCCACTCATGTTCCTAAACTCACATGGAATCATGATAGTGCAAAGGTCACTGTGCATCATAAAGATATTAAACAAGGAAACTGGGAGACACAGTCCATCCTGACATTTATTCCTGAGGAGGATGACAACAGAGAGATAACCTGCACTGCTGAATTTAATGGAGGCCTGAAATCATCTTTTACTTTCACACTCCATGTAAAACGTGAGATCCTTTCAGTAGTTTACTTCCAATATATTTTTTAACCCTTAACTTTGCATGATTAAGCAAATGTTAATATCACTATGAAAAGTATGTTTAGATGAATGTTGTCTGTATTCTAAAGAAACAACAACAAAAAAAACCAAACAAATACCAATTCTGTCTCTTTCCAGGTATTGAGAACTATAATCACATCATCATTCCTGCTGTAGTGGGGATTGGTACAGCTCTGCTCTTTGGCATCCCCTGCATTTTAATGGCAAATAAATACAAGTGAGTCATTTTATAGAGAATTATTCTGTTAATAAGGAGGAGACATTTTTCCTCTCATCAGTTCTACAGTACACTTCTTGATATATGTATATTTTTCTGTTTAAGGAACCGTATTGCAGAGCTTCAAAATCAAGAAGGAACGTAAGTAGAAAAATATTTTGCATCAGATACAGTTGGTTTCTGAGCCTGTCATCATATATGATAACAATATAATGATTGTTTTTATCACAGCATGTGGAACAGGCTTTCCAGATTATCTATTGTTTTTAAATTTACAGTTTGGTGCATTAAATCTGCTTGTATTTTGCGTGTATTTTGTTTTGTTTTATTTTGTTTTTTGTTTGTTTATTTGTTTAGTTTTTAATCCAAAATCTTTGGAATTGTACATCCACACAGGTCTTTGAGATTACATTTCTGGTTAAATCACTTTAAGTCATTCTGATTAAAGGCCAAAGGGCGTTTTAAGTTTTTGGTACTACACTTGTTTCATAGATGGGCTAACTTTTCGTGCACAAATGCCTCAATTGTCTAACAGTGACTTCATGTTTTTTTCATGTTGATTTTTGTTGGTGGTTTAGATATTACATTTAAAATTATATCTTATTTTCTGTTCTTGTTTTTCTGTGGTTTCATCAGGGGAAGACGCTGAAGGTGAGATGAAAAATGAATGCTGCTTAAATATCCACATTATGTTATTGCTTCTTTCGAATTTCCAGTTGTAGCTCTTGTCAGCATTATCTACATTCACAATGTTATCATACTCTACATATTTTTAAACATTAGAAAAATTAAATACAAGTAAAAAAGTCAGATTGA
Source organism: Oreochromis niloticus (assembly GCF_001858045.2). Lineage (NCBI taxonomy): Eukaryota > Metazoa > Chordata > Actinopteri > Cichliformes > Cichlidae > Oreochromis > Oreochromis niloticus. The sequence continues at coordinate 16,619,431 of NC_031976.2, read as the reverse complement.
ACAAGTTGTGTTAGATTTTCAGGAGTCCTTAAAAATTAAATACAAGCATCAGCAGATCTGAAGCATTACAAGCCTATAGCCTATATTATAGTCAGCTCCCTCCTCCCCTACAAAACCGTCACTTTATCTATTTTAATTCTACATGTCTGCTACCTAGCTGCAAAAGCATCTGCACCATAGTTCCTCATGTCTAGATTTACGATCCAAAGTTCTTTTCCTGTTGTTCTCTTTCAGCAGTGCAAACGTAGGCGATGCTCTCTGCAACTCTGCACAAAGCTTCCTGTTCTGCACAGTTTCAGTCTGGCTAAGCAATAACCTATGACACAGTTTATAACTGAAAAGTGGCCTTTTAATATACTGGCCTGCATAAGACAAAATAAGCAGAAAATAAGTACTAGGAAATATATTTTCCCTTAACACTTTACTTCCAATTTTGAAGTTTTCCAGCTTATTGTGTTTTCTCACCTATTCCTGTTACTTTCTGTTTCTGTCCTTTGTTTCTTTGCTTCAATTTAAAATCATATATACTTCAAACCTGTATTTTCTTATTTTTCAGGCAATGAAATGAAATCAAGGGGACCAAAGTCAAATGGTTACATTCTTCTTTTTCCATTCGCTTGCAAAACACAAAAATTGAATATGAAAAAGTATCAAAATATAAAGAGGGGAATGGCTTTTTTTTTCAACAGTTAGCCTCTAACATTTTTTAATCAACTAATATGATGCTTTCTCTTTGTTTTCATACTTTAAAGGTTGCACTATTGTTTCCCAGAAATGTTAACTGTGCATGTAGCAGTGCGAGCCCACCACTTCCTGTTTTCTAAATCGATTTATCAATACTGTAAAACTGTTTTTGAACATTAAATCTTCACTTATGCTGAGACTGAATTTATTGCTGCTTATTGCTTGAACGGCAAAGACCTTCAGTATTCAGTAAAATTTTAACTTTAACTTTTAACTTACAACTGCATAATATTCGACAGCGAATAAGTTAACTTTTTCATTCAAATAGATTGTGAATACAGTGTGTGTTGCATGTTACCGTTAAATTGAGGAGGAGATCAAATAACAAGATATCTGCTCTGTTATACACATATGTGTAGCTCTTAACTGTGATTTAAGAACACGTCACAAAGGTTACAAAGCTTCATTTATGATTTATTAAAGATATTTAAAGATACAATATATGAATATACACAAAATGTTTGAATGAATTGTTTGTTTGTCTCACTCATATTTTATTATTCGTAAATGGTAAATGGACAATATAAGCACTTTATACACCCATTGACACAAGCATTTTCTTCTATGCTTAAGTGCTTTCTGTCTAGCATTCACACATGTTAATACTTCATTTGATTAATGGTTATTATGAGGGGAAAAATTATGTGTAGTGATTAATTTTTGGTTAATTGGTGCTACCTGTGTACACACCCTCTGCAGATGGCTTATGATAACACCTGCTGTATATTCTGAGTGACACCATTACTTGAGCATTGTGAAGCTTTAAGTTTTATAAACACTGTTTATATTTTATAACATGTTTTATAAATGTATGTTATGAACACATTTTTATAAAACCGTAATCTACTTTCCCAACATGTTGAGTCTGTTCATTTGGATGTAGCGTTTTCAGTGGGAGAAAAATGTTGTCACTCATCCAAGTGCCTTCTTTAGTCTCAGCTGGCTGCAGGGAGATTCCCCAACCCTTAAAAACAATATATTTGCATAATGACTGAAACTAGCACCACTGACAAACAATTGTCTTAGGTCAGTTTCATGACCATCAATACGCAAATTGTCATAACCCCCTGACCAATGATCATCGATCAATGGTCAACGGTCGCATGACTAAAAAATCATCTTAAAATGGGCCAAGTGTATGCCTATCTTACGATGGTGAAAGACGTACCCTTAGGCCTCCTCCTTGATTCAGAGATGGTCTTTCCCTTTTCCTTGACTCCTTGCTCAAACCAGTGTCCATTCCTGTGCTGCTTTGCACAGCTGTTGCCATGTCCCCTTTCACTGTCCCATGAGGGCTCCATCATCTGTCCGGCCAGGCGCTCTTGTTGGTCTTTGGTGGCCAAAAGACTCACTCTGATTGGTCAAGGGCAGACTACTTCCAGGGCATGAACTCTCACGGGTGAGACTATTCAATGGCTGTGTCCAAATTCAGGGGCTGCATCCTTGCTGCAAAGACCGGAAGTGTAAAGCAGTTTCTGTTGCCTACTTACTTGAGGGTGGTAGCAAGGAAACACTGAAGGGAGCCACTGAGTTAGTCTCTGTAAGAAAAGTGAGCAACTGAAGGGTGGACAGATAGATGTGTTGAATAAGTCTTTGAAAGAGAATATCTGGAGAAGAGAAGCCAGCTAGTAGGCAACAGGCAAGACCAATGGATGCACAGGAACAGCACAGGGGATTGCAAATGTATGCACTGGGATAATATGAGAAGACACTAGCGCTACAAAATAACCTGATAACCACACTGGAGTGGAGAGTGAGAAATATTAGCGATGAAGAAAAACTGTAACATCACCACAAACAATGTGTGCTGGGAGCTTTATGGCATGGCTTCCATGCCTTAAAGCTCCTTCAATTTGTGTAATGTGTAGGTGGCCCAGTATTTTTGTCCACATTTTGTATGTGTCTTACTCTCTGATTGTTTTCATTTCTTTTACATTAGGCTTTCATGATTCCCTCTCTTTGTCCCTCTGAGGTCTTTGTCTGCAAAGTTATGTTTTGGCTCTCTTTGTGTCTTTAACTTCTGTCTTTCTGTTCTTTGCCACACCCTCATTTTTCCACCTGTGCCTTAGAGTTTATTGTCCAGTCCTTCCCATTGTCTCTCACTGCGACTATTTTTTCTTTCCTTGTGTTCTTCTTTTGTATTGAGTTTGTTTGAATTACGTTTCTCATCCTATTGAGTTTGCTTGTGTCTCTGGTTGTATACCTGCCAGTGTACCTTTCCTTGAACTTAATGAAATTTTAGCTCTAAAATCACAAAGTAAAAAGAAAAAAATCGTACAATCTTTATTTTCTTATTTTTCAGGCAAAGAAATAAAAGAGAGAGAGAGAGAGAGAGAGAGAGAGAGAGACCCAAGTTAAATGGTCCATTAAATTCTTCTTTCTATTCATTTCTCAGTATCACAGAAAAAAAACAATGTAATCTTAACAGCAACTTAAGAAGAATACAATTACAATTTAAATTTTCAAATAACGGTTATTAAGGTCATATCGTATAGGAAAAGATTTATTTTACATTCATTACTTTGATGTATTCTCTTTTTTCTTTGCTTATACTTCAGAGGATGTCCTTTTTTTGTATGACACGTTTCTTGAGCACTTATGAACTTAATGCAAAAGTTGCTGTTTTCTAACCAGATATATCATTAATTTAAACCTCTGATTGTGTCACGTCCGGTGTGGCAGACGTGTGGAATTGAAGATAGGACCCAAAATGCGGCAGCTCTGGTGCAGGTGAGTATTTATTGAACCGGAGTAGATACAAACAATAGAGGCGGGTGAACATGAAACTGGAAAACCTAAACTGGGCAAACTAACAAAACAAACCAGAAACGTAGGTGCAGGGGGGCACAGGAAAATCCACAGGAAGATGGACGGTGAGACACTGGGAGACCGAGGGGAACAACACAGACGAAGCAGCAACTACAAAGACAGAAGTCGCGAGTTAAATACACACAGAGAAACACAGGGAGATTACACACAGGTGGTGGACACAGCTGGGAGTAATTAACAAGACGAGACAAGAGGTAAAACCGAACACATTCACATGAGACGCAGACCTTCAGAATAAAACAGGAAACGAGATCACTACACGAGGATGCAGACAGGACACTGAAAGACAGAATAAAACACATGGAACCTGAACTAAACATGAGGGCGAGATAACAAAACCTAACCCAGAAGTAATAATCATCATCCTAATCATTAACAGCACTACAAGAGAATACGAGAACAAACCATAACATAATAAACTCAAAATACTGGGTCCAACGGACCCAGAACCATGACAGATTGAACATGCAATTTTTCATTTAGAAATCATTGCTTGATTTGGTATTTCTTCTGTGTTGCCTCTCAGAGGGTAATATGCCCACATTTTTGTCACTCAGTTTTACAGAATGACAGAATGTCAGTTCAAATTTACAATATGTACCAGCTACCCAATTACCCCACCTATGAAAACTAATAAAATACATTTCCTGCTGAATGATGTCATAGTGATGGTATATACTTGGACTTTTTGTCCTCATATATATGAATGTATAATCAAATGTGTCATGATTGCCAGCAGCAGGTTATGTGATTTTTGTTGTTGTTTTTTTAAGAGGACCCAAAAGGAGACTAGAGGAGGCAAAAAACCGAGCCTTAATGAAAGGTGTCTCCTTTATTTATCTGTTTCAGTGTTGTCACAGCAACAAAGAAAAACAAACAGGGAGGCAAAAGATGAGACACAAGGAGAGGAAGAGGGGAAAATAGTAAGGATGGTAACGAAGACGAAACACCGTGACGAAACTAAGAGACAAAGGGGGCGAGGGACTGAGATACAAACATGGAGACAAGACACACGGGAGCGAGAGACATTAACATGGAGAGTCTTGATGCATGCTCAATCATCCAGGCCAGTAAATGCCAAAAGGTTGATTCTGTTCATCTGGACATAGCATTTTCCGTGGGAGAAACATTTCATCACTCATCCAAGTGATTTCTTCAGTCTCAGTGGACTGCAGGTTTCCCCAACCTTATAAACCAGACGTCTCAAACTGCAGTCCCTCGAGGGCCGGTGTCCTGAAACATTTTTCCATGTGTCCTTGTTGCAACAGACCTGAATACAATTAGTAGGTCATTAGCAAGTGTATAGAACTTGACTGCACGCTGAAGTGGCAACCCCTAATCCTACTCAAGTAAATTTAAGTAAATGTAGGTGTTTAGAAAAATGTACTTCTGAAAGTACTTTTATTGCACCATGTTCATTCACTCATGAGCTGCTTTAACATGAATCAAATGGCTGAATTGCCACCTCACCATGTAGTCAAGTTCTATACTCTTGCTAATGACCTACTAATTGTATTAAGGTGTGTTGCAACAGGGACACATGGAAAAGTCTCAGGACACCGGCCCTCGAGGACTGCAGTTTGAGACTCCTGTTATAAATAGTACGTTTGCACAATAACTCAATAACACAATCATTAATATGCAAATTGTCATGACCATTGATCAACAACCGCTTGTGATGGGTTCATCAGCAACAGGTGAGTGTGATCATCAGCAGGTGTGGCTGTCTCCAGAGAAGGAACCTCTCAGACCCCAATGCTGTACAAAACCTAGGACACAGGCAAACACAGAAACACACATAAAAGGGAGAGAGAGACAGGGAGCTCCGGGATGTAGGGAAACAAACAGAAATGGCAGGTTCAGCCAGCAAGGACAGAGGGACGGTGACAATAATCAGTTGCAATATAACTGTTAACTTATAAAAATGTATCAGCTTACAACTACTTATAATCTTTACAAAATACGGAAGGGCAGACCATCATTTTTTATCAACTGGTCAAAGGCGTAGAGCAGGGGTGGTAGACATAGTACCCACTGGCTGATTACAATTATATCTGGCCCTTGGATTTGCTGGCCAGTGACATCTGACCCATTCTGCCAATCCTCCTGGAAGCCCCTCCACAAAATGCTCCAATGATATCCAGCAGCCTTGCAACACCCTCCGTTAGGCTGGGTGGCATAGCAGCGTGGTGTAACGGTGTGTTTACACCGAACGCGATAGACGCGACCGAAACGCGCCAGACGCCCCTAGCTTGACGCGTGCACATTCGCATCTCCACGCGTGTCCAACATGAATTATTCGCGCGTTGTGAAGCGGAAATGTGGGAGGAAGTAGTGCCAGACGGTATGTTTGCAAGATGGCAGCTGTCGATCTAGCGTTTGAAGAGAGAGTCTCCCTTCTCTATTTACTGTGGAGAGCAGAGCAGCGGCGTAAAGGACGTCCTCGCCGTACCTGTGTCCATCAGGTCCTCCAGAAGCGTGAGCAGTTTGGTGAGTTTCACAAGTTGCTCCAGGAGCTGCGTCTGGATACGTCTGGATACCGCTTTCAGCGATATCACCGTCTTTCCCTCACCCAGTTTGAGGACCTGCTGTCCCGCGTCACTCCAAGCATCGCCCGCCTAAACACCAACTACAGGCGCTCAATCCCACCTGCAGAGCACCTGTTCATCTGCCTGAGGTTAGTAAAAGTGTTTAATACGGTAGTCCTTCATTGATGCCTGTGCTAATATATGCTAAACTATCCGTTTATACACGGCTGTGGTATGCTATCAGTAAATGCCGTCAGTGTTTACTGATAGCAAACTGTGGTATGGAGACGACTGTTTATAATATTTCTAGTGATGCTCGAAAGGTCTCATCAAGTCCTGATTTAATTCGATTTATGCTGTTATCAGTGTTTGCAATGATAGCATGGCTGTGGTGTCATATCAATGTATGCTCTCGGTGTTTGCTGATATCAAACTGTGGAATGAGGACCACTGTTGATAATCTTTGTAGTGATACTGAGAAGGTCTATCTTATGAAGTCCTTTTTTTTTTTCTTTTTTTTTTTAGACCTGGTTTAATTCTGGTATAGAACCAGTTGAATATTTGTATATAATCCCTGCAGCTGTCAGACTCTATAACAGGGGTCACCAGCCTTTTTTAAACCTGAGAGCTAGATAAAATTGTGAACAGTTTGGTTCATCTTTAGTTATATGATAATAACAATTCTATCTTGATATGCTATGTCTTATCACAGGTTAATTTTCAAAAAAGGCCTGGGTCGTGTAGCAGCCAACAACTCCTCCAGAGAGGCTGTCCTGGTGAAGAAGTTCATGGCCCACTTCTCGGCGGAGGGAGCAGCGTCTTGGCAGCCAAAAGAATAGCCCATTTGAAGTCCCAGCAACTTCCCCACAACAGCTCTGAGCCACCCACAAACCTCTAAAGAGCGTTCCTGCCTTTTTTTTAAATGTTCTTAATAAATGGAGCTTGCCTCCAAAAGAAAATAACCTCTCTTTATTCTCTTAAATAATTGGTCTTCACTATGTTCCTATATATTAGTATATTTTGTCATTAGTATAATATGAAATGCTTTGTTTTATTCTTTGCTTCGAGCCCTGTGTACAGGAGCTGCATGCTAAAAGATCTTTTGTTAAAAGGGTTGGCATAATAAGCATATGCTTCAGCCAATACCTTTTCATTAGCCTTGTCTCGTGCTTTCTTGCTTTATGATAATCTTTATTCTGTATTCACTGAGATATTTGAATCAAATCAAATCAAATGAAATAAATTCTACATATGTCAAGTTGTGTGCCAATATTTGCTGTGTAGTGGAACTGAGACATTAGTCATTACAAAAAATTATTTCAAATAATATTAAAATTCTCAAACAGAATAACATTAAACATAAATATATAAAATATAACTATTTACAGAGAGACAGGAATAAAAAGGACCCAGCTTAAAGTGGAAGAGCCTCAGGGAGAAAGAGGAGAAAAATAAGATAACATAATAAAAATAATAACATTGTTTCTGCCCTGGAGAGCCTGCTGCCTCATCAGAAAACTACTGATTTCTAGGGTCCAATGTTTCCAAATTTAACACAGCTGTGCTGTTTTCAAAAACTAATTCATAAATTTGAAATTTGACAAATTCTCTCGTCTGAGGCGGCATGCTCTCCAGAGCAGGAACAAGGCTGAGGAGGAGATGCTCCGTTGGAGACTGGCGTGGCCTCTTCAGGGACTCCAGGATGGCCAGCTCCACTGCCGATGGACCGTCCTGGGACCAGTCCCTCGTCCACCTTGGAGCTGTCCTCCTCTGTGGGCCTGTAAAACACAGCACAAAACAACACAAAGAAATGAGAAGGCTGCTACTAGATTTTCATTTTCAACATTGAGAAAAACAGGATATAATCAGATTGGTTGTAGATATTTAGTAAAGGTAATCGCAAGGGAATTCAAGTGAGTAAAAAGCTATCAGTGCTTGCTGTACATCTGTTGCTACAATTACATACCTGTGGGTGCAGCAGCAGGAGCTGAGGGACCAGGGACTGGGGAGCCAGAAGAAGCAACAGGGGATGGCTCTGCTGCAGAATCAGTTGGCTCTGTCAAGACAATATTGAATGTTAACAGGTTGAAAACAATAGTCATAGAGAAAGTATATACAGTGGTCCCTCATTTATTGCAGCAGGGGTTATCAGAATAACTAGCCCCTCGCCACGCACTTTATACACTTTTTGTCACACACATGAGCATTACTCAAAGTTCTCACAAGTTGATTCTCAAAGTGCAAACCTTGTAGATTTTAAAATGTAAAAGTATTAATATGCCGCGTTTTTTCTTCGTCTGCGCACCACTTTTGTGCGCCTTTTTCCCTCGGTGCAGGTGTCTATTTCCGAACGAGGGTCATAGTTATGGGTGTTTTGTGCTGTTTTTTCTATTGGACGTGATGGTTATCAAAACCAAACATGATAAATTTGGTAAGCGCAGGAGACACGACACGGAGGAAATTTGTCAATAAGGCTGCAGAATGCAGTGCACATTATTGAAAGTTGTACTGTGCAATAAAAAATTCTGCGAAAAAGCGAGGCAGTGACGGATGAACAGCGGGACCACTACTGTTTATAAATTAACAATAACATATATTCCTATATGACAACATGCATAGCAGTAGGCGGGCTTGCTAGCTTTAGCGCGGCTTTCCCGGGTCAGTCAAAAAATTCAAAAGAGAAATGAATGAACTTACCAGGTTGCCCGAGCTCTTTGCATATCTTCCTCCAAGCTAGGTCCTTTTTATTCCTGTCTCGGTACAGAAAGGACCTGGTGTCATACAGCTCTGGGTGGTTTGCAACCGCGTTTATTAGCCTTTCCTCCGTATTGAATGAAGAATGAAGGGCTTTGGCTGGACCTGCCCCTTTGAACTCAGATCCACATCACCAGGCTCCTGATTGGTTGTCGTGGCGCGAATTGACGCTGGAGTTCAGATTTTTCCAACTCGAGCGGTAGACACGATACGTGCGAATGCACAAAATGCACCACACAAACTGACGCGCGTATTTTTATTCGCGCGTCAAACGCGTCAGTCGCACTACTTGGACGCGCGACTGACACTTTTTCGCGACGCAAATCTGCTTCTGGATTTTCGCGGGACCCTCAGTCGTGCGTCATCGCACTTCTCCGTTGACTTTACATGTAAACCTGACACTCTGGTCGCGTCTATCGTGTTCAGTGTGAACACACCGTAACAGCTTTTCCCATCCAGCGTGTCAAATAGCTGACATGGCTGCACCAGTGTACTGTGATGTTTCACCAACATGTGCCAGATGCTGTTCCTGCCATCCATGTGTACATCACCAGAGACAGCCCCTGCCAGAACAGAAACTAACACTGTAAAAATCTGTGCCTGTTTTTTTGATGCGTTCTATTTATTAATGATTATTAGGAGCAAACTATGACTTTTTGCATTCTGTCTTTTTTTTTTAATCTTTACTAGCCACTCTCTAATTCACACTCAAACAGCAAGTAAGAAACCAAACTTCTTGGAAATTGTTGATTCTGTGACTTTATAAAGTCCTTAAGTAATCCAGGTAAAGGTTAACTTCAATTCCTGATTTATTCTGTAATCTCTGGTCATATCGTATTCCCCTCAGTTTATTTGCTGCCATTGTCCATTCTTTGTAATTGATTGTAATTCAACCCCCCTCAGAGACATCTATACTGGCAGACTTCAGCAGAAAGCCAGCATCATCATCAAAGACCCCTCGCACCCTGGACACTCACTTTTTTCCCCCCTTCCCTCTGGTAAACGCTACAGGTCCATCAGGTCAAAGACAAACAGACTCAACAGAAGTTTTTACCCACAGGCTGTCAAACATGCCCTACCTCCACCCTGATTGGAGGATAACTGCACTGCCAACACTCATGGACATTACACCTTATTTATAAATTGTATTTCTGTTTATACTTCAATGCAACCAACACCCTTACCTCTTTAAACTGTATTTATTATAACATTATTTAGTATAGTTCCAACAGCACCCCCCCACTCAATGTGCAATATCATCCTCCCCCCACACACTCAATGTGCAATATCACTGATCACACTGCACCTCTCAATGCACCTGCTAGTTACATGGCATGTATGTGTATGTATATAGATGTAAGCGTGTATGTGGAAATATGTGTGTGTATGCATGTACAGATGCAAATATGTATATATACATATATGTATGTATGTGCGTGTATGTTTGCAGGTGTATGTATAACTTGTACATATCTTCTTGTGTAAATGTAAATTTGTCTATTATTGTGTAAATACTTACGCTATTGTGTACTCCACACACATGGAGAGATGCCAAACTGCCTTTCATTGTTCTTGTAACAGTGACAATAAAAAGCTATTCTATTCTATTCTATTCTATTCTATTCTATTCTATGTTTATACTCAGCTGCTGCCTTTGACTCAGTATTTTGAATTTTTTATGGGCTTATCATAAATTGTCTTGAAATTCTGAAATTATTTATGTTCTCGTTCCTGAGTATATTATGTTTGAGTGCCTCTGAGTTTGATAGTTATAGCTCTTGATTTCTTGTTATATGTTGGTTCTTCTTTTTGTGTCCAGTCTGTCCTTGTCTCCATGTCCTGTCTTCAGTATCTTTGTGCTTGTTTACCTTCAGTCTCTCCAGTCTGTCATGTCCCCTGTATGGTTTCTCTGGGTCTGTGCAATGTCAGTCTTTGTTTCACTGTTGACTTACCTTTGGTTTGTGTCTAGTTTACAGACTACAAACTAAACATAAAACTATAATCTCTTTAAATCCTGATCTCTCCTTAGTTTGCAATATTTAGTTATCTTCATCATTGGCCCTGGTCATGTCTCCGTATCTACTCTGTGCCCTGTCTCTATGGTTGTCTGGGCTTCCTGTTATTCACATGTCTGTGTTTACTCCTTCCCTCTGTGTTTATGTGTCTGGAATCTGGGTCTATCTCTGTTTGTGTCCTGTCTTCTTTTGGTAGTCTCTTGTCCTGTGTGCATTGTGTTTCAATTCTGTTGCCCTAGTCTTGTTATTGTGATCTAATTCACCTGTGTTGCCTGGTGTGTTCTATCTCCCTGATTAACTAATGATTATTTAAGTCCTTAGTTTCCTTCTTTCTTTTTTGCAACCTCCCTATAGGTGTCTGTCCTGTCTGTTTGGTGGTTTCCTGTGTATTTCCTTAGTTAGCATTTCCAAGAATATGTCCAATTCTCATGGTAGTTTGCCTTTGTTGCCGTGTTATCTGCCTTTTTGCTTTGCCAAAAGCCAGATCACATGAAGACCCGTTCAACAGCTCATTTGGAAGTACTGATATCTGCTGGTTATTCAATGTACAGCAGCCCTGCTGTGATATTACATGTGGGCTACATGCCAGTTGATATATAAATATAAAGATGTACCAAATTGCAGAATACCCATATGATGTCCTGAATAAGCCTATCTGTGATTGATTAAAGATGTATGTTATAATTGTGACATACTGTGCCAAAATGCTCCTTTGTCACTTGCCACATTGCAAGTTTTGGGGGGGTTTCACATAGTTTTACTATAGTGAGTTGTCATGTTTTCAACTTTTGTCAGCAGCATGTTTTGACAAAGGAAATTCACATTAATACATTGACTTTATAGTCAGAATTATCTTGACAGTCATTTACTGCATATAAAAGATGTCTTGATGACTGATTTATTACCTTTCATGAGGGAAAGTTTTAAAGTTCTGTATTTCAAAGCTGTAACAATATGAGATTTGTATTTATTTGTAAAGTTATTTTAGAAAATCCAAAGAAAATATGCAATAAATAATTGTGTTAGCTGAATTCATGTAGAACTTTTATTATCTAACATGCGTTATTAGTCTAAGTCATCATATAGGTAATTATACAGCGATATCATACAGGGATTAGTGTGCTCTATTGGCCAACAAACTTGCCTGACCTGAACCCCATAGAGAATTTATGGAGCATTGCCAAGAGAAAGATGAGACATGAGACGGAACAATGCAGAAGAGCTGAAGGCTGCTATTGATGCATCCTGGTCTTCCATAACACCTCAGCCGTGCCACAGGCTCATAGCATCCATACCACGCCGCACTGAGGCAGTAATTCATGCAAAGGGGACCCAAACCAAGTACTGAGTACATATGTATGATTATACTTTTCAGAGGTCTGACATTTCTCTATTTAAAATCCTTGTTTTATTGATTTAGAGATTAGATTAGATTAGATTAGATTAGATAAAACTTTATTAATCCCTCGGGTGGGTTCCTCTGGGAAATTCTGTTTCCAGTAGCACAGCACCGACAGAAGTTGCAAAAGAATGTAAGCAGAAATAGAAATATACCATATATACACATATACACATATATATAAACACAGAGGCATATATAAATACAGAGTATATAATAGCGATAAATAGGATAATAGGAATGACCAGGGAATTGCACATTTCAACTATTTTGAGTCTATTGCACCGCTGAATATGAAAAAATATTGCACAGTGAAAAGGGCACTGCAGATTAGTTGTTCCCGCCCTCCTTTGTCCTCCTGTTTCTCCTCCCTCTCCCCTCCACCGAGGAGTTAAACAGTTTAATGGCGTGTGGGACAAAGGAGTTTTGAAGTCTGTTGGTCCTTGACTTTGGGAGAAGCAACCTGTCACTGAACAGACTCCTCTGGTTGTTTATGACCGTGTGCAGATGATGCCCAGCATTGTTCATAATGTCCAACAGTTTCTTTGTTATTATTTTATTTTTTGCTTTTAAATTAAACACAACATGCTTATACAGATTCAACTGAGGACAATTACTACATTTAGCGTTTGTGAACTTATAAGCATGAAAAAAAAAAGAAGGAGAAGGAAGAAAAAATTCTAACAATATTAACTAAATAAGGAGTAAAATAACATAAGAAAATTTGCGCGGAGTGTGAGGCATGAATTATGATCAGTTAATTTTTAAGAATTCTAGAAATGGCTGCCAAATCATACAAAAACTCGCCAGTTTCCCCTTTCTATCAAATCTTATCTGTTCCACCCTGGCCACAGACACCATCTCATTAAGCCACCTTTTAAAACACGGGGCCGAAGAAGACCGCCACTGTAAAAGAATAAGTTTCTTTGCAGCCAGCATACCCATTGTAATTATCTGTTTTTGTGAAAAGGAAAAAGATTTGATTGATGCAAATGATCCAAGTATAGCTAGTGTACCATCAAGTGGTACTTTTTTCCTAAATTGGTTTGAAAACCACGTAAAAATCTGGCTCCAAAAAGCTTTCAAGACAGGGCAATGCAAAAATAGATGTGCCAGGGAACCTTCACCGATATTACATCTATCACATAAGGGGGATACAGAATTATAGATCCGGTTAAGTTTAAGTTTAGAAAAATGTAATCTGTGAATGACTTTAAACTGGATTAATTTATATCTGGCATTTCTTGAGCCTTTCTGAATATTGGACAAACAGTTTGACCACTGGTCCTCAGACAGAGGAACACCAAGGTCTTCAGCCCATGTATTCTTAATTCGATCAGAATCAACTGGGATTGTAAAGCACTTGACAAACTGAGATATCAGATGTTTAAAATCTGCTTTCCGAATTATATCCAAGTAAGTATGACTTAGTGGCTTCAGTGGAAAGTCTGAAAAGTTTCGTTGAACAAAATTCCTTATTTGAAGATAATGAAAAAAATGTGATTGAGGTAACTGAAACTTTTGTTGAAGTTGAAGGAAAGACAAAAATTTGTCATCTATATATAAGTCCTCAATGCATTTCAGTCCCTTTCCCCTCCATTCTAAAAACACCCTATCCATTTTACCTGGTTTAAACAAGTAGTTATGTATTATAGGCATTCTAACCGAAAAGTCAGGTAGTTTAAGAGATTTCCTAATTTGACTTAATATCTTTAAGGAGTGTTTGACAACAAAATTACGACTGATCGAATTATTAGAAGAACCCATGTTAGAAAACAATAAGACCGGTAATGAGGCTTCAGATACTGTTGCTGCCTCTACCTGGAACCAGATCGGAAGCTTAGCATAACAATAATCAGTAGGCGAACCCCACTGCCAGAGCAATACAGCTCTTGAATTTGCTGCCCAGTAACAATGTCTAAACACAGGGAGACCTAACCCCCCACTGGAAGTATTTTTTTGAAGATGAGCCTTGGATATCCGAGGGGGTTTTCCTGCCCAAATGAATGAAAGAATCAATGAATCAAGCTGCTTAAAAAATTTAAGTGGCAAATAAATAGGAAGGTTTTGAAAAAGATATAAAAATTGTGGCAAAGACACCATTCTAACTGCATTTATTCGACCAATCAAAGACAGAGGAAGCAGTTTCCATTTTCTAATATCGTCTTTGAGCTTGTCCAGCATTTCCAAGAAATTCAATTTATAGAGGAGTTTGGGATTTTTAGAGATCTTAAGGCCAAGGTAGGTAAAAGATGTAGTCACTAATTTGAATGGGAGTGAGCTGAGAAACTTTGGGCATAGATTATCTGTTATTGGCATAAATTCAGATTTGTCCCAATTGATCATATATCCTGATAATTTCCCAAAGTGTTTAATGCAATTTAAAAGATTAGGGAATGAAATTTCTGGTTCGGAAAGGCAGATCAATAAATCATCTGCATACATATTAACAAGACTTTCAACATTCCCAAATTTAACTCCCTGTATACCTGGGTGGTTTCTTATGTTAATGGCAAGGGGATCCAGAGCTATATCAAAAAGAAGCGGTGAGAGGGGATCCCCCTGTCTCACTCCACGTTGTAACTGAAAGGGGGAGGATTTATCTGCGTTAGTGAGAATGCAGGACACTGGACACAGATAAATCATTTTTAATCCAATCCCTAAAATATTCCCCAAAACCAAATTGTTTTAGAGTCTCAAATATATAAGGCCATTCAATCTGATCAAACGCTTTTTGGGCATCCAGAGAAAGTATTGCTGTTTTAGCCTCTTTTTCATAACCTGAGCAACAGTTTCTTTAATGTCCTCTTCTCTGCCACTGTCACCAGAGTGTCCAGCTTCATGCCAACCGCAGAGCCAGCCTCCTGAGGAAATACAGTCTGCTTTGGCCTTTTTTATACAGGTGCTGCGTGTTGCATGACCAGTCCAGTTTGTTGTCCACCCACAGCCCGAGGTACTTGTATGTGCTGACCACCTCCACCTCCTCTCCCTCTATCTGAACCAGCAGTGGACATGGTCTGGACCTCCCGAAGTTCACAACCAGTTCCTTGGTCTTTGAGGTGTTGATTTCATGTAATATTCTATTCTGTGATTTTGAATTTGGGGTTTTCATAAGCTGTAAGCTGTAATCATCGAAATTGTAACAAATAAAGGCGTGAAATACCCCGCTTTGCATGTAATGAGTCTATATCATATATTAGTTTCACCTTTTGAGTTGAAATACTGAAATAAATGAAATTTTCCCTAGGGTTAGGGTTAGGAATTCAGACATATGTAATCCATATTACACTTGCCGAATCTTACATAGGAATTTGTGTTAAAAGTCGATTTCCATTTAATATTCATATTCAACATCAGTCATCTAATTATATAAACACTTATCCACTCAGTGTCTTGTTGGGGAGTGAACAGATGGGCCGGTCTCCATTCTATCATGGTCAAATTTGACTCTGGTTCAATCATACAAATGGAAACTAAAATCAAACTAGCATTTCTGAGTAAAAATAAATAGATGACTGAGTATATTCAAGGCCTTCTTTGACTTCATTTTTCCCTTTTATACCACATATTTTAAAGGTTTTAGTGAAGTTACATTGTCATGGTGAGATAAAGTTTCAGCGGGTGTAAATATATATGTGTGTGTGTGTGTGTGTGTGTGTTATAAACGTCAATAGCAGGCCTTTTCTTAAAGTATAAAATAGGGTTTGAATTCAAGTTATAGCAGACTGTTGGCACTGTGAAATGAAATGCAGCCCCCCTTTGGCAGACAGCTTAAAACAGGAATTGTACACGCCAAGTTCACCCAAAACATTGTGATTGCTGTGGACCATGCATCCATAGCAACCACCACAGCAATGTCTTTAAGAGCTGGAACCCCCTGTGTAATGTTATAAAATAGAGTCTGCCAAACAGAATCTTGTATAGGGCCTCAAAAAAGTTAGAAACGGCCCTGTCCCATTTCCAGTGAAGGATTTTTTGTATCCGCCATTTTATCCTGATTATGTTTTTGTATGTTAGTAAGACTGCTGTACTTCTTTCTAGTATTCCAGTGAAGTGGGTGGTTCCAGCTGGAAAGATTTGAAAATCCTCCTGAAAGAGATTTGCAGAGACAAACAACTGAGTAGAAGCAGGTAAAACAGTACTGTAATGACAATAGAATAGATCAGAGTATGAACTGTGGGGTACCTTTGCGTTTAAGTTTTGTGCTTAGGTTAAAAGTGACCACCTCGATCATGAGCAGTAGCGGTCTGTCGTGATGAAGCGAGAGTTGAGCCAAAAGGCGACACTTTCAGTCTACATGTTAACCATGCTCGGCCCGAGGCAGGGCTGGACTGGTAATCTGGCAAACCGGGCATTTTCCCGGTGGACATACGCACTTTGGGGCTGATGGACCGACCAGGAAGCACTGGCAGCAGCCCGTTTCTTCATTTTCATTACTGACACTGGATTGCCCAATCAAATTTCTTACGAAAAAAAGTAGGAAAAAGTTTAGTTTGGAAGAAGTGGCAAAACGATGGAGAGAAAGGTTTAATGCGTATTAGGGAATATTTCACGTCACTGCGAGCCGATTTAAGCCTAAACAGTAACACATGATACGCAGTCCTGTTCGTTTATTAATCACCAGGGGATGTCGCATAAAAAGAGATCAAAGAGGCACAATCGTGTGCCATAGTCAGGGGTCAAAGTCGGTTTTGTTTGTTTGTTTGTTGCGGTTTCGGTAATTCAGCATCCGCACTCCGCTGATTTGCACACCTGTGATTTTTAACTTAAATTTATACTTGATTTTTAATTTCAGTTTCATTCTCGTGTCTTTTCGGAAATTGCACAGTAATACGCATTTCACTGCATGTTGTACTGTGTATGATCGTGTATGTGACAAATAAAATTTGCATTTGAATTTGAGCTAGCGCTAAAAAAGAGTAGCGAACATAAAGGGACGTTAAACTCAAAGGATGTTTAAGATGCAGGTAACTTAAAATGCAACGTTTCAGCCCAGCAAACATCAGCAAACACACCGACTGTGTGTGTGCTATGGTCCCTGGGTCGTTTCCACAGTGTTTGTTGTTAATAGAGTTTTGAGTCTTGTTTATTCATTATTATGTTGTTTGTGTTATATTTACTAGTTCTGCTTGCTTGTGCTTTTAGTTTATCGGTATTTGTATTTTAGGTTGTCTTTGTTGTTAATTGGTCCCGTTCATGTCTTTATTTTGTCTGTTTCCTTAAAGGTAAGGACTCCTCGGTGGGATCTGATAAACTGGAAATTTCAAGCTTACATGTAAGTCCAAATGTTTATAAATCAGATATCGGGTCTGTACATGTGACATTATGTTTTTCATATTGTGAAACCTGCTGCAAAACAAACTGAGTTAAACTAACTGTGTCAATTAAAGATTCCATGAAAATGATCTACAGGTAATGCAGGATAAACAGGTTAGTATGCTGCACTGTGATGGATTTAAAGTAAAAAAAAAAAAGAAAGAAAAAAAAAACAGTCTGTGACTGGTGCACAGTGCCAGTCTAGTATAAAAAGTATACTGTCGGTGTGGAAAATGGAAATCAGGCAGGACAACTAAAGAAACATTGGCTTACATCTGGTTGAATTCAGGTGTATAAATCCACAAAGAGCAGCAGGTCGGCTGATCACAGCCTCTACGTTATGAAAATCTACTGGAGTACTCAAAAGAAATTATTGTAAGTTATGCTGAAGAACTATTGCTGAGAACTACTTAAAGAGATTTTAAGAAAGTTTGCCTAAGAGAGTTCAGGCTGTGTTGGAGAATAAAGATGGTCATACAAAATATTGACTTTGTCTGTTTTTGCCTTACTTTTTGTAATTCAATTTTTATTTGTATATTTCAATAAACCACTATTTATTTCCCATTTTCCCAGCATCATGAAATGAATGGTGGCCCAACACTTTTGCACAGTATTGTAGCCTATGTAATTTGCCAAGAAATTCACTGGCTCTGGCATGAGCTTCTCTCTATTTTTTTAAGTCACTGTAATGAAGCCTGAGATATTGATTGGGGACTTTAGGAACCCCTGATACTTTTCTTGCAGTATGATGGCAAAGACATTAAAGGGTAGATATACAGGGAACCTGACAAGTGAGAGATTTGCTGCTTTCAGAGACAAATAGTGCAGGCAAAATATAAACGGCAATATAATAGTCCATATGAGAATATTAATTATGCCTGTTTATTATAAATATATTTTTTAAGTTGTCTAACTTCTAAAACTGTGTTGTAATTTCCATGAATTGAAGTGTTTTTGGTGCATTTATTTATTTATTTGTATTTTTTTCATGGAAAAATCCTGCAGTGTTTTGCGAGACCCTCAAGAAACATGGACAACGAAACAAAGTTTATGATAACTTGTATGCTTTTTACAGGTAACATAATGAGTCACCTGTTGGTTTACAATTGCTTTACAAACACTGTATAACTTTATAAGAAATGGCAGAGAAGTCATTATTTCAGTGACATTCCCTTAATTCTCTTTCAGCCATCTGTAGCTCCGTGTCCAGTGATGAATGGAAGGCCACTGTTGTAAAAAGCATTGATGCTCTGGTTACATCCTGTGTTGTGGTACCATGTTCATTCTCCCATACTGGAGGAAACCTGCCCTCCTCCAGACTCAGAGGAATCTGGCATGAAAAAGATGGCACAAAAAGAAACATCTATCATGAGGATCCTACACTGATTAAGGACAACTTTAAGGACCGAACAAAGCTGGTGGGACGTCTGGGCCAGAACAACTGCACCTTAGAAATAACTGGAGTTAAAGATCATGACAATGGCCCTTTCTGTTTCCGGGTTGAACTAGTGCGAACAGAAAACAATGACCCCACCAAGGACAAGTTCTTCTTTGTTGAAGACTGCGTCGAGTTGAACATGCTCAGTATGTTACCAACTTTCCATGACTTCAAACATTTATACCAGTTTTCTATTAAATCACTTTGCCTCTTACTTTATGTCTGCCTTTTTGATTTTCAGCTGAGCCTCTAAAGCCTGCAGTGATTAAACCAAAGACAGCCACTCTAGGAGAGCCCTACACTGTCACCTGTTCAGTCATCCACACCTGCCCCACTCATGTTCCTAAACTCACATGGAATCTGGATAGTACAAACATCATTGTGCATCATAAAGATATTAAACAAGGAAACTGGGAGACGCAGTCCATCCTGACAGTTATTCCGGAAGAGAAGGACGACAACAGAGAGATAACCTGCACTGCTGAATTTAATGGAGGCCTGAAATCATCTGAAACTTTCACACTCCATGTAAAACGTGAGGTCCTTCAGTAGTTTACTTCCAATATATTTTTTTGACCCTAAACTTTGCATGATTAAGAAAATGTTAATATCACTATTAAAAGTATGTTTAGATGAATGTTGTCTGTATTCTAAAGAAGCAACAACAAAAAATAACCCAAACAAATACCAACTCTGTCTATTTCCAGGTATTGAAAACTATAATCACATCATCATTCCTGCTGTAGTGGGGATTGGTACAGCTCTGCTCTTTGGCATCCCCTGCATTTTAATGGCAAAAAAATACAAGTGAGTCATTTTATAGAGAATTAAGCTTTCTGTTAACAAGGAGGAGACATTTTTCCTCTCATCAGTTCTACAGTACGCTCTTTAATATATGCATTTTTTCTGTTTAAGGAACCGCATTGCAGAGCTTCAAAATCAAGAAGGAACGTAAGTAGAAAAATATTTTGCATCAGATGCAGTTGGTTTCTGAGCCTGTCGTCATATATGATAACAATATAATGATTGTTTTTATTTATCACAGCATGTGGAACAGGCTTTCCATATTATCTTGCAGATAAGAAAAAAAATCTTTCTTTTTAAATTTACAGTTTGGTGCATTAAATCTGCTTGTATTTTGCGTGTATTTTATTTTGTTTTGTTTTTTGTTTGTTTATTTGTTTATTTTTAATCCAAAATCTTTGGAATTGTACATCCACACAGGTCTTTGAGATTACATTTCTGGTTAAATCACTTTAAGTCATTCTGATTAAAGGCCAAAGGGCGTTTTAAGTTTTTGGTACTACACTTGCTTCATAGATGGGCTAACTTTCCGTGCACAAACGCCTCAACTGTCTAACAGTGATTTCATGTTTTTTTCATGTTTATTAATGTTGGTGGTTTAGATATTACATTTAAAATTATATCTTATTTTCTGTTCTTGTTTTTCTGTGGTTTCATCAGGGGAAGACGCTGAAGGTGAGATGAAAAATGAATGCTGCTTAAATATCCACATTATTGCTTCTCTTGAATTTACAGTTGTAGCTCTTGTCAGCATTGTCTATATTCACAATTTTATCATACTCTACATATTTTTAAACATTATAAAAATTAAATGCAAGTAAAAAAGTCAGATTGAACAAGTTGTGTTAGGTTTTCAGGAGTCCTTCTTGCAGTGGTTTATTTCACTTCCCGCTTATTTCCTCTTAGAAATTAATGTAGATTAAGATACACATTATTCATCTTGTTTTTCGTCTTAGTAGTTTTTCACTTTTTGAAAGTTCCTTGTGTCTAATGTTTTGCTTTACTTCCAATTTTGAAGTTTTCCAGCCTATTGTGTTTTCTCACCTATTCCTGTTACTTTCTGTTTCTGTCCTTTGTTTCTTTGCTTGAATTTAAAATCATATATACTTCAAACCTGTATTTTCTTATTTTTCAGGCAATGAAATGAAATCAAGGGGACCAAATTCAAATGGTTACATCCTTTTTTTTCCATTCGCTTGCAAAACACAAAAATTGAATATGAAAAAGTAGCAAAATATAAAAAGGGGGATGGGTTTTTTTTCAACAGTTAGCTTCTAGCATTTTTTAATCAATTAATATGATGCTTTCTCTTTGTTTTCATACTTTAAAGGTTGCACTTTTGTGTTTCCCAGAAATGTTAACTGCGCATGTAGCAGTGCGAGCCCACCACTTCCTGATTTCTAAATCGATTTATCAATACTGTAAACCTGTTTTTGAACATTTAATCTTCACTTGTGCTGAGACTGAATTTATTGCTGCTTATTGCTTGAACGGCAAAGACCTTCAGTATTCAGTAAAATTTTAACTTTAACTTTTAACTTACAACTGCATAATATTCAACAGTGAATAAGTTAACTTTTTCATTCAAATAGATTGTGAATACAGTGTGTTGCATGTTACTGTTAAATTAAGGAGTAGATCAAATAACAAGATACCTGCTCTGTTATACACATATGTATAGCTCTTAACTGTGATTTAGGAAAACGTCACAAAGGTCATAAAGCTTCATTTATGATTTATTAAAGATATTTAAAGACAAAATATATGAATATACATAAAATGTTTGAATGAATTGTTTGTTTGTCTCACTCGTATTTTATTATTTGTAAATGGTAAATGGATAATCAGCACTGTAGCCAGGCTGACAAAAAAGTCAGAGCTCTACTGAGCCAACAATCCCTTTAACGTTAACTAGTAATGACTTCATGAACTTCTTCACAAATAAAATTTTTATCATTAGAGAAAAAATTACCAATAATCATCCCACAGATGTAATATCGTCTACAGCTACTTTTAGTACCATCAATGTCAAGTTAGACTCTTTTTCTCCAATTGATCTTTCTGAGTTAACTTCAATAATTAATTCCTCCAAACCATCAACGTGTCTTTTAGACCCCATTCCTACAAAACTGCTCAAAGAAGTCCTGCCATTAATTAATTCTTCGATCTTAAGTATGATCAACCTATCTCTAATAATCGGCTATGTACCACAGGCCTTCAAGCTGGCTGTAGTTAAACCTTTACTCAAAAAGCCATCTCTAGACCCAGCTGTCTTAGCTAATTACAGGCCAATCTCCAACCTTCCTTTTATATCAAAAATCCTTGAAAGAGTAGTTGTCAAACACCTAACAGATCATCTGCAGAGGAATGGCTTATTTGAAGAGTTTCAGTCAGGTTTCAGAGCTCATCACAGCACAGAAACAGCTTTAGTGAAGGTTACAAATGATCTTCTTATGGCCTCTGACAGTGGACTCATCTCTGTGCTTGTCCTGCTAGACCTTAGTGCTGCGTTTGATACTGTTGATCATAATATCCTATTAGAGCGATTAGAACATGCTGTAGGTATTACAGGTACTGCGCTGTAGTGGTTTGTATCATATCTATCTAATAGACTCCAATTTGTTCAAGTAAATGGAGAGTCCTCTTCACACACTAAGGTCAATTATGGTGTTCCACAGGGTTCAGTGCTAGGACCAATTCTATTTACATTATACATGCTTCCCCTAGGCAGCATCATTAGAAGACATAGCATAAATTTTCACTGCTATGCAGATGACACGCAGCTCTATCTATCCATGAAGCCAGGTAACACACACCAATTAGTTAAACTGCAGGAATGTCTTAAAGACTTAAAGACCGGGATGGCCGCTAACTTTCTGCTTCTTAATTCAGATAAAACTGAGGTTATTGTACTCGGCCCTGAAAATCTTAGAAATATGGTATCTAACCAGATTCTTACTCTGGATGGCATTACCTTGGCCTCCAGTAACACTGTGAGGAACCTTGGAGTCATTTTTGACCAGGACATGTCCTTTAACGCACATATTAAACAAATATGTAAGACTGCTTTCTTCCATTTGCACAACATCTCTAAAATTAGAAATATCCTGTCTCAGAGTGATGCTGAAAAACTAGTTCATGCCTTCATTACTTCCAGGCTGGACTACTGTAATTCTTTATTATCAGGATGTCCTAAAAACTCCCTGAAAAGTCTTCAGCTAATCCAAAATGCTGCAGCAAGAGTACTGACAGGGACTAGGAAGAGAGAACATATTTCTCCTGTTTTGGCTTCCCTTCATTGGCTTCCTGTTAAATCCAGAATTGATTTCAAAATCCTGCTCCTCACATACAAGGTCTTAAATAATCAGGCCCCATCTTATCTTAATGACCTTGTAGTACCATATCACCCTATTAGAGCACTTCGCTCTCGCTCTGCAGGCCTACTTGTTGTTCCTAGAGTATTTAAAAGTAGAATGGGAGGGAGAGCCTTCAGTTTTCAGGCCCCTCTTCTGTGGAACCAGCTTCCAGTTTGGATTCGGGAGACAGACACTATCTCTACTTTCAAGATTAGGCTTAAAACTTTCCTTTTTGCTAAAGCACATAGTTAGGGCTGGACCAGGTGACCCTGAATCCTCCCTTAGTTATGCTGCAATAGACGTAGGCTGCCGGGGATTCCCATGATGCATTGAGTTTTTCCTTTCCAGCCACTCACTATGTGTTAATAGACCTCTCTGCATCGAATCATATCTGTTATTAATTTCTGTCTCTCTTCCACAGCATGTCTTTCATCCTGTTTTCCTTCTTCACCCCAACCGGTCGCAGCAGATGGCCGCCCCTCCCTGAGCCTGGTTCTGCCGGAGGTTTCTTCCTGTTAAAAGGGAGTTTTTCCTTCCCACTGTCACCAAAGTGCTTGCTCATAGGGGGTCATATGATATGATTGTTGGGGTTTTCTCTGTATTTATTATTGTGCGATCTATTGTACAATATAAAGCGCCTTGAGGCGACTTTTGTTGTGATTTGGCGCTATATAAATAAAATTGAATTGAATTGAATTGAATAATATAAGCACTTTATACACCCATTGACACAAGCATTTCCTTCTATGCTCAAGTGCTTTCTGTCTAGCATTCACACACGTTAATACTTCATTTGATTAATGGTTATTATGAATGGAAAAATTACGTGTAGTGATTACTTAATTTTTGGTTAATTGGTGCTACCTGTGTACACACCCTCTGCAGATAGCTTATGATAACACCTGCTGTATATTCTGAGTGACACCATTACTTGAGCATTGTGAAGCTTTTTGTGAGAAATTCATATTTTATAAACACTGTTTATATTTTATAACACGTTTTATAAATGTATGTTATAAACACATTTTTATAAAACCGTAATCTAATTTCCCAACATGTTGAGTCTGTTCATTTGGATGTAGCGTTTTCAGTGGGAGAAAAATGTTGTCACTCATCCAAGTGCCTTCTTTAGTCTCAGCTGGCTGCAGGGAGATTCCCCAAGCCTTAAAAACAATATATTTGCATAATGACTGAAACTACCACCACTGACAAACAATCGGCTAAGGTCAGTTTCATGATCATCAATACGCAAATTGTCATAACCCCCTGACCAATGATCATCGATCAATGGTCAACGGTCGCATGACTAAAAAATTGTCTCAAAATGGGCCAAGTGTATGCCTATCTTAAGATGGTGAAAGATGTACCCTTAGGCACCCTCCTTGATTCAGAGATGGTCTTTCCCTTTTCCTTGACTCCTTGCTCAAACCAGTGTCCATTCCTGTGCTGCTTTGCACGGTTGTTGCCATGTCCCCTTTCACTGTCCCATGAGGGCTCCATCATCTGTCCGGCCAGGCGCTCTTGTTGGTCTTTGGTGGCCAAAAGACTCACTCTGATTGGTCAATGGCAGACTCCTTCCAGGGCATGAACTCTCACGGGTGAGACTATTCAATGGCTGTGTCCAAATTCAGGGGCTGCATCCTTGCTGCAAAGACCGGAAGTGTAAAGCAGTTTCTGTTGCCTAGCAACCACAACATAAGCAGGTACTGTGGTGGACAGTATGTTCGAGAGAAATACAGAAAAATCTTTATTTTATGGCATTTTTTTGTTTTATCTGTGAAAATTTTGTTATTTCATCTGCATGTGATGTATGTGGGAGAACGCCACAGCATGTGCTAAGTCCCTTTAGCCATCAGTGATGCTCAGTTTAGCTAGTATAGCTCAAAGATTAGTCTCATTTCATTTTGATGGTACGAATGTAGTAGGATTTATATTATTGGTATTTTAATGTATACACCTTGTACATTTGAAAAGAAAATGCTCAGTAGTTGAATTAAACTCAGTTATCTCAAATATTACATTTCAGTTTAAATTCAAGTTATATATATCTATTTCATATCATTTATTCCTGTGTGACTGTCTAACAGACAAATATTAATATACAATGACCACTGTCTGAAAGATTTAGTTATATTTAAGGGCAATATCCCAAAATAAACTAAAAAGATTTGAACCTTGTATTTTTCAGATAAAATGTAAGGCAAGCTGGTGCAGTAAATATTCTTTGATTGATGAGAAAACTGTGCAATATAATAAAATATAAGATATAAATATAAGATATCAGAACACTAAACAGGATGATGTTTTGGGGTCTAACAGGAGAGAGATGATACAGAAACATGACATCCTTATAAAATAGAAGAATAAAATAATCCTTTAATTGTCCCACAAGGTGACATTTGGTTGTAACAGCAGCAAGAAAAACACATATACAAACAAGCAGTACACAGGACACAGAACAGAAACATTCACAGTTTTTTTTTTACATATTTACATCAAGGACAATAGTTACCAAAAATAGAGTACTGTACAGTTAATAAAATTAAATAAAACTAAATACAGATGAGAGGCAAACCCAGGTTGTCGTGTGATACTGAAATACTGACACACTTCATGAACGAACTTTTCACAGGTCTTTGAACTTTTTATTTAAAAGTGGGGCACGAAAAGAAAAAAGCACGCGTCCCAATAGTTTGCAGGAGACTGAGAGTCTTCTTACTTGAGGCTATAGCGAAGACGCATTGAAAGGAGTCACTGGTTAAGGCTCTTTAAGAAAAATAAGCATCTGAAGGAATTCAGAGAGGGGGAATTTTTTTTATATATATACATATATTTACATACATACTGAAGACATCAAATATGTCAAGCAAGATATTTTAATTTAACTTTAGATTCCTCAAAGTAGCCGCCTTTTGCTTTTTTGAAGTGCTACAAGTCCTTGGGTCTAAGGAGCTTGGAAAGAAAAGTGTCTGGACTTCTTCAAATTCTTCTTCTTTAAATTTCTTAAAGACATTTCATCTTCATCCAAGAAGCTTCTTCAGTTGAAGTGAATAAACTTTTCTCAGATTAGCACCTCAGATTAGAGCCCAGATAAATGACACATATACTTCCAGTAGCAAACACATCTCTGCATCAACTGTTCAGAGGAGACTGTGCAAATCAGGCCTTTATGGCCAAGATGCAAAGAGCTGCTAAGAAAGCACTACTAAGGAAAAACAACAAGCAGAAGAGATTGTTTGGGCCAAGAAACACAAGGAATGGACATTAGACCAGTGGAAATACGCGCTTTGGTCTGATGAGTCCAAATTTGAGATCTTTAGTTTCACCCACTGTGTCTTTGTTGTGAACAGATGATCTCCAAATGCATGATTCCCACCATGAAGCATGGAGGAGGAGTTGTGATGGTGTGGGGGTGTTTTCCTGGTGACACTGTTGGGGATTCATTCCAAATTAAAGGTGCACTGAGGCAGCATGACTACCACAGCATCCTATTTTGAAGAATCTTAAATATAAAACATATTTTGAGTTATTTCACTTTTCTGTTTACTACTGTGATTGCTGTGGACTGTGTGTTTATAGCAACCAACAAAGCAACATCGACAAAAGGACTTACAAGCAAGTTCAATAAGGTTTAAAAAAAAATGTTCCATAACAATAATCAGTCCATATTATGAAGCCAAATAGTTAAATTAATGAGTATTAGAAAAGCAAATTACCTTAAAAAAAACATCCATCAGTCTACCATAGGACAAGAGGCAGGGTACACCCTGGACAGGTCACAGGGCCACCACATAGACAGACAACCATTTGCACCTATGGGCAATTTAGATTTATCAGTTAACCTAACCCCATGTCTTTGGGAGTGTGGGAGTAAGCTGAAGTAGAACCCAAACACACGTGGAGAACATACCACACAGAAAGACCCTGGACTTGAACCCAGGACCTTCTTGCTATGAGGAAACAGCCCTTACCACTGCACCACCATGCTGCCCTATCTGGCATTATAGTGTGTCAATTTGGACAGGAGCACTTATCCCCTGTTAGGCTTAACAAGTGTCTCTAAAGAACTTGTGGTGTTTAGGTGGAACTGAAAATGGAGCTTCTAGCTCGGGAGCACATCTGTGGCTAATGTTTAGTTGCTTATTTTAGTGTGCAAATAACCCCCACTAGTTAGCTTTGGTTCCTGTTTGGTGGTCCGGGTGGGTCTGTCAGACCAAATGTCTTATGATGATGAGAAAAAAAACCCTTGTCAGTACACAGCCTCAAATATTTCTTCTCCCACGTCTTCTGAGTGCGACCAGCTTTGTCTGTTGGTTTAAGAGACAATAAACCACACAAGAAGAAGAGGATTTATTCTTTTTATTTGCATCATGCAGATTGAACGTGTTGCATAATGAGGTTGAATAGCCACAGCTACATATAGCAAATAACATTTAAGTGTTAAACATGTGTTCAACATTAATAAACAATTCAGCTTACCTTCTGTTTCCATGTCATTCCTCTCCAGTGTCAGTATATCCTATAGCATCTAACTGATATGTGAAGAATACTTATGTACAGTAATATAAAAAACTGGTCTTAAATCATTAAAATATAAATAGCTGGACCGACATACATTGAATTTACTTAATAGCTGGATGAACATGAAAAATATTTATTAGAATTTTAGACTCACATATCCAGCTCAGTATCTTCTTAAAGTGTAACAGGTTGATGCATAGCCACAGATTATCTTTGTACTCCCCTGTGTAATGTTATAAAATAGGGCCTCAAAAAAGTTAGAAACGGCCCTGCCCCTTTTTCAGTGAGGGATTTTTTTTATCCGCCATTTTATCCTGGTCATGTTTTTGTATGTTAATAAGACGGCTGTGCTTCTTTCTAGGATTCCAGTTAAGTGGGTGGTTCCAGCTGGAAAGATTTGAAAATCCTCCTGAAAGAGTCAGAGATGATGTCAAAGAGATTTGCAGAGACAAACAACTGAGGAGAAGCAGGTAAAACAGCACTGTAATGATAATAGAATAGATAAGAGTATGAACTGTGGGACGATAGCTTTGTGTTTGAGATTTTTGAAGCGAGAGTTGAGCCGAAAGGCGACACTTTCGATTTCGAAATGCCCCAGGCAGGGCTGAACTGGCAATCAAGAATAACTGGCATTTTCCCGATGGAGAGACGCATTTTGCCGCTGCGCAAGCATACAAGCATTGACAGGAGCCCATTTCTTTTCATTAGTGTGGAAGAAGTAGCGAAATGCTGCAGATAAAAGCTGAGAAAAAAATAAAACGAACCTAAAAACAGATGCAGTAACATGTGTCAAATTAACAAACATGCTGTCGGGGCTCTGAGGTGGAAAATAACGACGTATAAATACGTTGTTACTGTACTTAAATCGAATTTTCAAGTATCTGTACTTGAGCGTTTTTTTTTTCCTGAAAAAAAAAACAGGCTCAAAACAGGCTTGTTACTATTGGGTTAAGGCATATTATGGTAGCTACTATTTCATCACTGCGAGCCTTCAAACATCAAACCGATTTAAGCCTAAACAGAAACACATGAAAGGCAGTCCTGTTCGTTTATTAATCACCAGGGGATGTCACATAAAAAGAGATCAAAAAACACAACCATAGTTAAAATGGGTTGTGTTTTTTTTTCTTTTTTTTTTTTCTTTTTTTGTGGCACAACAGGTGTTGATGAATTGCGTTTGCGGTGCTTCAGCATCTAGCTAGAGGACCAGCAAGCATAAAGGGAGTAATATTTTTTAATTTGCTGGTAATTTCAAATACAACAATTCCGTTAGCTCAACAAAAGCTATGGCCTCATGGTCAGAGTTGGTTACATCAAGTGTAGCAGAGATTAATATGATTTATAGCTGATGATGCTTAGATTCATTGACTGAATTCCACCTTCATACCAACTTTATAGTGTCTAGAAAAACGACAGCATAGTGTATTGTCAGTGTAGAGGATGGAAATGAGCCAGGACAACACATGAAACATTTGCTGACATCTGGTTGAATTCAGTTGTGTACATCCACAAAGAGTAGCAGATCAGCTGATCACATCCTGTACACAAAGATAACCTACTGGAACTCAGAAAATATTGTGTTGTGTTATACTGTTTAGACCCAAAGTCACCCTCTACAATGCTATGGAACGCCAGGACTGCCATAATGAATTAATTAAATACACCATTAAATAATTAATTAAATGTGGCAATAATTAATTAAAATCGGAAATAATTAATTACATAAATATTTACGACACATGTAATTAATTAATTATTGACACATTTAATTAATTATTGACATATTTAATTAATTAATAACACATTTAAATAATTATTGACATTTTCAATTAATTATTTAATGATTTATTTATTTAATTCATTTTGGCACTTTTGTCCCCTTCATCTCTCTCCTTGAAATAATTTTATTTGTCAGCCTCACCTATCAAACTAAGTGGGCGGGGTTAACGCTGCCCATGCAGCTTCTCTAACATTTGATTGGTTGCTGTGCAAAGTAAGTCAAGACAGGTCGATCCTAGATAATCGATTGCTTGTGTGGACTTGGGGCAGCCAGGTATCCCAGAATGAATTCTTAATCACAGGCAGCAATGGTGGTGGTGTAAAGTTTTAAAATACCCCGTTTTTCTGTCACCAACTACACTTTTAACAGTGTTTTAGCCGCAAATGTCGTGGCGTAATCTTCACATGTCTGGTCAGGTTGTCAACATAGAACATGTTTGCAAAAGTGCTCAGATGTTTTCAGAGATGTCACTAGCTCTGCTAACAGTCAGCTGACAGAGTGTACCGAGCTCACAGCCCCGGTGTGCCAGCTTAACTGTTTTGTTTTGGGGGGTTTTTTTTTGGGGGGGGGTTACATTAACCGGTTTGTTTACATATTCCACTCGCTGTGTCCCACATGTTGCATTCTCAGATTCTCATTTTCACCGAACGATTGTCTCTTTCCGCCTGGTCTTGTGTCTCTGTGCTTCTGTAACATAAAGAACAAGCTGACATTTTTCTCACGACACCAGCGATCAGCTCAACAGGCCCTCAGTTAACCTGCATGCATCCTCCTCCTCACCTGTCAGCTGTTTAACACCTGCTGCTAATTCAAGAAACACGCCCACGTTACCTGGTGATAGCGCAGAGCTGCTGGAGCTTGTTTCCCAACAGAGCACTTTATAGGCCAACCAGCTTTATCAGCGGCTGATGTCCAATCACCGGCACACAGCTTTGAAACCTCACCTGAGTTTTAGCTCTCAGTGGTTAAACGCTGGACTTAATTCACTCAGGTTCTGTCTGTCGGGTCACGTTTACTTCGCTGTTTTATTTACAACTGAGCAAATCGGTTTGGCTGAGGTTAAAGTTACGTTTCATAACTGCATAGTTTTACTGAAGTTTAATGGTTCACTGTGTTAGACTAAACCATTCGCTTTTCTTTTTCTGGTGTGTTTTGGATTTAACAGTGAATTTTGAGATTAAACTGACTTTTAAAATGTTTTTATACAAAGAGGAAAAAGAAGGCGCATTTTCATCGAGAGGAGCAGAGTTTGCAACAGCGTGTTCATCATGAAGACTGCAACCTGGACAGAAATATTACATCATCTGTTTTTTAATAGTTATTCAACTGTATTCTAAGCACCAGCTGTCTGTTAGAATTTTTAGAGTTTACTTAACTAAAAATAAATGAGGTTAACATATAATTTGTGTGATTTTTTATTTATTTTTTTTGTTATTTTTGTTTCGGTCATGTTATGTTTAACTGTCAAAGGCTTGTTACAAACTATGAAACACATCGTGCAAACTTCTGGATGTTAGGAGAAAACTAATACTGCTCATGAATGAGACTAAAGGCAGGAAGGTGTCCTTTAAAACTAAACATGTTAATAGGACCTCCCTATTTATATCATAGTTTATGATATAGCACGTGTATTTCAGTAATAGCCTACTTATTTCAGTGTAGTGGTGAACAGTCACACAGCTCACGTGGGCGTTATCTGTGATACTCCTTAACTATAATTTATCCAAGTTAACTTCAGTTAACCATTCAGACAGTTCTTTTGCAATGACAAATATAAACACTCATGTCGCCGGTAGGTTTCCGCAATGCCAGCTGTTTAAATTACAGCTGATTATGCAGTAACCATGGTAACCACGGACTCTGAGTGGGTCAGACAACAATTTTACATATATGATCTTAAAACAGGACACAGCCACTATACGTCCTGGCCTCATATCAAATGTGAACGCAGACTGAGTCTATGTTTGACGTTTGTTTTCTATCTAATCTTCCTCTCAAACATTTAAACAGCAGCGAGTCTGCAGCTGAGGGAATACAAACTCA
Organism: Oreochromis niloticus; assembly: GCF_001858045.2. Classification (NCBI taxonomy): domain Eukaryota; kingdom Metazoa; phylum Chordata; class Actinopteri; order Cichliformes; family Cichlidae; genus Oreochromis; species Oreochromis niloticus. The sequence continues at coordinate 16,587,904 of NC_031976.2, read as the reverse complement.
AATTGTCGGAACAGGTTTGATCGTTTCTTGCGTGTATTAATTTAGTGATTTATTAAATCACCAAAATGTTATTCTAATCTGCTGCTGAGTCTCTTACGCTGATGAAAACGCAGATAACACAGATCACGAACACCTGTTCAACCAATCACTTTCATTCCACTTTGATCTGTGACAAACTGACGGTTCATCTCTGTTACAGTGTTGCGTTAGACTGCTATAGTTTTTTGTTCTTTATGCTGTAGATTTTCACATCTCTGGAATAGTTGACAGTAATAAGGATGATTTTCTGTAAAATCATATTGATATGACCCGTGAATTATTCGTAGATGACCGTTACATTAGTTTGATGCTGCCGACACTTTCATGTGACCCAGCTGGGAAACTGTGTGTTGAAGATATCGTGGATATGCTGACCTTGCTCCGTGGTGTACAGGGCCATTTACCCTCATGATTAATATTTATAATAAAAATATTAGCCCAACATCATGAAGTCTGTATGTGTTTCATAGTGTCGAACCACCTTTGTACAGTTAAACCTAGCAGTTACTACATGACAGAAACACCAATGTTATCTCTTTTATGCATTTATACACAGGTCACGCTGATTACTGAACAAAAACCCAAAGATCAGCTGTTAATCGAATTTATTTGCTCTCTCTCCTCCTTAAACATGTTTTTAATGTTAGTTATAATTCAGAATTGGCGACTGAAACACGTAGGACACATAAGAACATCAGGAAATAAAAACCCGATAAATATAACCTCAGTAAATGAAGTCAGTGTACTGCAGGGGTTATTACAGCTGTGTACCGGGGCCTGCGCTTTGTCGGTGGTAATAAAAGCTCGATTGCTTGCGAGGCGAGCAGGTCTATCCCACGCTTTGCCGTGAGACTGGGCTGGGCAGTCATCTCCGAAATCATCGAAGCACTTTTGCAAAGAGGCTGTATCTTGACAAACCGACCAGACATCTGAAGATTAAACCACTACATTCTCGGCTAAAAAAATATTAAAACGGTATTTGGTGACACATAAACAGGGTTTTTCCAAAGTTCAGTTCTGTTAGTTTCAACATGCTGGTTGTTGTGTGCTAAAAACAATGGCCACCAGGCCAAAGCAATGGTTTTGACTCGATCAGCGTTAACCCCACCCCCTGGGTTTGATGGGTGAGGCTGACAGATAAAATGATTTCATGGTGAGACCTGAAGGAGTCAACTGTGCCAAAATGAATGAATTAAATACACCATTAAATAATTATTTAAATGTGGCAATAATTAATTAAAATGTGAAATAAATAAATAATTAGTTAAATGGGTTAATAATTAATTATTAATTAATTAATTAAATGTGTAAAAAAACTTAATTAATTATTTCCCATTTTAATTAATTATTTCCAATTTTAATTAATTATTGCCACATTTAATTAATTATTGCCACATTTAATTAATTATTTAATGGTGTATTTAATTAATTCATTATGGCAGTCCTGGCGTTCCATACCATGCAGGCAGCAGAAAACATTCTTTTTTTCCTTCTTTTGTTTCAGCTGGGTATAATCAGAATTTTTTAAAAAGAGTTTGTATTCCAATCTACTGATATTCTTTTATTATTATGTTAATATAGCACATGATGCTTGACAGGAGCTTCTGTGTGGTACCGTGAATCATGTCAGGGCTCGGTGCTGTCTTCATACTGGATGTCTGCCACTGTGATGATTACTGGATCCTGTTCAGAGAGGTTGCTGTGGTGAACTCTTAGATCCAATAGCCACTGAGCATTACTGAGCGTTCTTCTCTGATATGCTCCTCCAGTATTAATACGTATATATATATATGTATATATATATATGTGTATATATATATATATATATATATATATATATATATATATATGTAGGGAGAGAGAGAGAGAGAGAGATACAGCTACTTTTTAATACTTATGTTTTTGGAAAAATGCTTGGAAAAATATGTTTATGTTTTTTGGCATTTGGTAATTAATTTTTCTTGTCTTCTTTAGCAGCAGCAAATTTCTCTTTGATTTTAAGTGAATGAATAAACCAAAATCATCTGGAAAACCGGAAAGAGTCGGACACAGTGTCAAAGTGTTTTGTAGCCACAAACAACTCAGCCAGACGGGAGCAAAAGCAGGTAAGATATTTATGATTATAACAGAGATTACAGAGATTACTGTGCAAAAGTCACCCCTCATTTCTTTATGTTTTGCTTCCAAGCAGACAAATGTTCTTGAGCAGTAGTTTGCCAAACTTTCTGAACGTCTTTCTAACTTTTTGTTTGGGCATTGCCTGCTTGTGCATTGACAGAAAATGAAACAAATACCACCCAACATCAAGCTTTGAAATGTCACTCAGGAAACCTGGAGAACTATTGCTGAGTACTGCTAAAAGAGATTTCAAGAAAGCTTGCCTAAGAGAGTTCAGACGGTGTTGGAGAATAAAGATGCTCATACCAAATATCAACTTTAAATTTGTTACAATTGTACAACTCTGATTTTGCCTTGTGTATTGTATTTTCATTTTTGTTTATATATTTCAATAAAAAAACTATTTCCCATTTTAGCAGCAACACATAATGAAATGAACGGTGGCCCAACACTTTTGCACAGTATTGTAGCCTATGTAATTTACCAAGAAATTCACTGTCAAAGTATTTACAGTACTTCTGGCATAAGCGTTGCTATAACATTTTTGTAAGTCACTGTAATGAAGCCTGAAATAGTGATTGTGGACTTTAAAAACCCCTGATACTTCCTTGCAGTATGAATGCAAAGACATTAAAAGTAGAAATACAGAGAACCTGGGAAGTGAGAGATTTGCTGCTTTCAGAGACAAATAGTAAAATAGAATAAATAAAAAAATTATAAAATAAATAAATAAAATATAAATGACAGAGGCGCTGACAAAATACCAACAGAGTATATAGCAGTTCGTATGGGAATGATAATTTTACCTGTGTTTCATATGAATATATTTTAAAAGTTGTCTAACTTCTAAAACTGTGTTGTAATTTCCATGTATTGAAGTGATTTTGATGCATTTATTTATTTATTTGTATTTTTTTCATGTAAAAATCCTGCAGTGTTTTACAAGACCCTCAAGAAACATGGACAATCAAACAAAGTTTATGATAACTTGTATGCTTTTTGCAGGTAACATAATGAGTCACCTCTTGGTTTACAGTTGCTTTACAAATAATGTATACCTTTATAAGAAATGGCAGAGAAGTCATTATTTCAGTGACATTCCCTTAATTCTCTTTCAGCCATCTGTAGCTCCGTGTCCAGTGATGAATGGAAGGCCACTGTTGTAAAAAGCATTGACGCTCTGGTTACATCCTGTGTTGTGGTACCATGTTCATTCTCCCATACTGGAGGAAACCTGCCCTCCTCCAGACTCAGAGCGATGTGGCACGATAAAGGCAAAACACCAGATACTAAAGGAAACAACATCTTTCATAGTGATGCTACACTGATTAAGGACAACTTTAAGGGCCGAACAAAGATGTTGGGAGAGCTGAGCCAGAACAACTGCACCTTAGAAATAACTGAAATTAGAAATCATGACAATGGCCCTTTCTGTTTTAGAGTTGAACTAGTAAAATCAGAAGGCAATGAACCCACCAAGGACATGTTCTCCTTTGTTGAAGACTGCGTCGAGTTGAACATGATCAGTATGTCACCAACTTTCCACCTTCCAATTCCAAACATCTATACCAGTTTTCTGTTAAATCACTTTGCCTCTTACTTTATGTCTGCCTTTTTCATCTTCAGCTGAGCCTGCAGAGCCTACATTGATTCAGCCAATGGCAGCCACTCAAGGAGAGCCCTACACTGTCATCTGTTCAGTCATGCACACCTGTCCAACCCATGTACCTACACTTACATGGAACTGGAAGACAGAAGGGATCATTGTGTACCATAGACTAATTCATTCTGGCAACTGGGAGACACAGTCCATCCTGACATTTATTCCTGAGGAGACGGATGACAACAGAGAGCTGACATGCACAGCTGCATTTAATGAGAAGAAAACATCCTCTTCAAAATTAACACTCAGTGTAAAACGTGAGATCCTTTTAGTAGTTTACTTCCAATATGTTGGTTCACCTTAACTTTGCATGATTAAGAAAGCGTTAATATCACTATTAAAAGTATCTTTCAATGACTGTATGCATTCTTAGTGATGGCATAAATTCTGTCTCTTTCCAGATATTGAGAACTATAATCACATCATCATTCCTGCTGTAGTGGGGATTGGTACAGCTCTGCTCTTTGGCATCCCCTGCATTTTCATGGCAAAAAAATACAAGTGAGTCATTTTATAGAGAATCAAGCTTTCTGTTAACAAGAAGGAGACATTTTTCCTCTCATCAGTTCTACAGTACGCTCTTTAATATATGTATCTTTTTCTGTTTAAGGAACCGCATTGCAGAGCTTCAAAATCAAGAAGGTTTCTGAGCCTGTCATCTGTGAGATTATTATACTATCTTATGCCACCTTATACTTCTAATCAAAGAATTGTTGAATCATTATATGGCTATAGGCCACATTATGCCTTGGATTAAAGATTGGGAAATCATTACACTGTTTTATGATGCATTATACTGCTGATTTATAAGAAATGCTGTTTTCAGAGCATCATGGCCTTATTTGTCTGATTAGAAAGAACAGAACATACTGCACAGGAAGCCAAGGTCATAACTTAGGCTCAATGAGAGAGAAAGAATGTGGATGTTTAGGTTTTATGACTTTGGAGGGGGCTGAAGCTATAAGAATGTGAGAAACGGTCAGACACTTCGAGATCTGGTAGACACCCTCCTGTCCACATCTCCTGTCCGGATGTTTATGCTCAAAGTGTTGTATGGAATAATGAGATTTGTATGGAATAATGAGAATTGTTGTTTGAGCATTTATACACCGAGTGTTGTTCTTCCTTCAGCCCAAAGATCAAAGAATTGGGATATTTAACACATCATATATGATAACAATATGATTGTTTTTATTTATCACAGCATGTGGAACAGGCTTTCCAGATTATCTTGCAGATGAGAAAAAATGTTTTGTTGTTTTTACAGTTAAGTAAAAACACAATATAAGAAAAGTACGCATGCATGTTTTCTTTTTCTTTTCTTTTTTTTGTCTTTAATGCAAAATCTTTGGAATTGTACATCCACACGTCTTCAAGATTACATTTCTAATTAAATTAAATCATTCTAAGCCATTCTGATTAAAGGCCAAAGGGTTTCTGGTTTTTGGTTCTCCACCGCTAACTTTCCGTGCACAAATGCCTCAATGGTCTCACAGTCATTTCAAGAAAGAAGGCAGATTTATTTTTGTAGGTGGTTTTGATATTAAATTTAAAATGATATCTTATTTTCTGTTCTTATTTTTCTGTGGTTTCATCTTTCTCTTGAAGCTACAGCTCTTGTCAGTATTATCTACAGTCCCAATTTTATCATATTTTTAAACATTATGAAAATTAAATACAAGTAAAAAAGTCTGATTGAACAAAAGTAAAATAAAAAAGTATCAAAAAGTAAAGGGAGGGATGGCTTTTTTTTCGACAATTAGCTTTTAGCCTTTTTTTTATTAACCAGTGTGATGCTTTCTCTTTGTTTTGATGCTTGAAAGGATGATTTTGATTTAATTTATGCCAGAAATGTTAACTGAGCATATAGCAATGCAAGCCTACCACTTCCTGTTTTCTAAACAGATGTATCAGTACTGTAAGCCTATTTTTGAACATTAAATCTTCATTTGTCCCGAGACTGAATTTATTGTTTGAACGATGAAAAACTTCAGTGTTAAGTATAATTTTAACTTAATTTAGAAGTGGTTTTTTTTATTCAGATCACATAGATTGTGAATACAGTGTGTGTTGCTTGTTTTCGATCATTTAGGAGAGCATTAAATAACAAGAAACCTGGTCTGTTATAGGCATATTTGAAATTCTTAACTATGATGTAAAGAAAATGTTTCCATTTATTTTAAGATTCCATCTTCATTTGTCAATGGTTAGGTTATTAGAGATATAGAGAAGACATAATATGTTAATAGACATGACATGTTTGAATGAATTGTTTGTTACCCATCTCACTCATATTTTATGATTTGTAAATGGTAAATGGATTGATTCTTATATAGTGCTTTTCTGCTCTCCCAGATGACTCAGTCACTTTCTTCTGTGCTTAAGTGCTTTCTGTCTAGCATTCACACACATTCATTTAATTAATGGTTATAATTAAGGGAAAATTATGGAACATGTTGGGAAACAAAGACTCTCCACAGTTAAAGACTTTAATTCTGATTGTAGAGCTATTTATAGCTTTTAAAAAGAATCAAACTGTGATCTGTCATATTTTAAGGTGTACAGTAATTGCTGATTTTAATGCGGAGATTTTGATCAGCACAGCAGATTAACAGGAAGATAGTCAGTTGTGAAGAGTGAAGGGTGACTTAAAACAGGCCCTGCAATGTCACTCAGCACAACAGAAATAGAAATGTGCAAAATACTGAGCATTAACTAACAAAACACGAAGAGTTTCCAAATTCAACTGGAAATATTTTACTATATTTTACTATATGCATGTTCAGTTTTATTACAAAACATGCAACAGTTGAACTCTGGAGTCAGCATTTATTTAACTCTTTTGTTTTTGTTTTCTTGTCAAAGCATTGTTGAGTCTGCATGTAACAAAATGTAGTACTGATTTCACAATAAACTACATCTATAATTGCTATTCTTGTCTTGTTTTTTTTTCTCTTGTTTAATTTTTTTTCACTGACAAACTGAAAGTTTGTGGGATATTATGAGTAAAAATTAAATTAAGAGGAGCTCAATTTAATTTATTCGAGTACTCCAAAAACTGTAGACTGGATTGGTTTAACTTAGGTTTTTAGAAATCAAAACAAGCCATACTGGGTCTCATAAGTGTTTGCTCATTTCGGTTGTCTTACCACTATGCTTTGTGGTAAATACACGACTTTAGAACGGGAGTCGTAAGTTCGGTTCCCGCCTGAGGCGTCTGGGTCCTACGCTAGACCTCCCATGCTAAACTAAGTCTACCACAGACATGAACGAGAAACATAAATATGAAGCCATACCCCATTAATCTGTATGTCAAGAGTGAATGAGACATCGATTCACCAGGATATACAGCAATGACATCGGAATGTCATTTGGATGATAACAAAGGGAGAGAAGGTAGTCAGAACTGAGAGGATCAAACTACCAGAAGGCAACATTGCAGACATAGAGGACAGCTACAAGTACCTGGGAATCCCACAGGCAAATGGAAACCATGAAAAGACCTCTATGAAAGCTGCAACTACTAAGTACCTGCAGAGGGTCAGGCAAGTCCTGAAGAGTCAGCTAAATGGGAAGAACAAGATCCGGGCTATCAACACCTACGCCCGGTCTGTGATCAGGTACCCTGCCGGGATAATAAGCTGGCCAAAAGAGGAGATAGAAGCCACTGACAAAAAGACCAGGAAGCTCCATGGAGGGTTTCACCCCAAGTCCAGCACCTTGAGACTGTATTGTAAGTGGAAAGAAGGAGGCCGGAGACTGGTGAGTGTCAGTACCGCACACCAGGATGAGACAGCAAACATCCACGAATACTTCAGGAAGTTTATTGTTGTACTCCATGAGCAGTGTCTATTTATAGACAGTGTCAATGATGCTGTTACTTTTCTTCCGCAATCCTAGCCACCAGTTCAGGACCTTTTTTGTAGCTGGACTTGTAGTAAGTCCGGATGAAAAAAACCCCGCACAGCTGTACAGTGTGAATTGCTGACAACATAACTGTGATTCACTTATGACTGGACACCATGAACAAAAAAGAATGAAAATCAAAATAATGACATGGTCAAACTGTGGTTGCATAAGACACTGTGTAATGCCACCACACTGTAATTTCATATTTAAAATAAAACATTAATGGAAGCATCAGCTTTATGAAATTCAGACAACTGAAATTCACTGTAATTTACCGGGAAATGAAGAACAGAATGAAACTGTAAAATATCTATATTTATATAGTTGTCTTTTTATATTCCTATACTCTAGCTTGAGCCTTTTTCCACAGTCTAAAGACATGCAGTTAGTAGGGTTAGTTTAACTGCTGATTCTGAATTGCCCATACGCGTGAGTGTGAATGGTTCTCTGTCTCTCTGTATAAACCCTGTGTGATACCTATTTTTGCTGGGATACACCCCCCACAATTTCCAAAAATATGTGGACAGTGGCTAAAAGTCAGGAATGTGTGTGGAAAAAAGCAACAGTTTTTAATAAACTCAACCAACTGAGACTGGAAGATTGGTTAAATCAGACTAGAACTATACCAGAAACTTGCTGATTGTTGTCAAGGAGCATTTAACAAGAAATAATGCTCTTTGCTTTTTTCTCTAACCTGAGTACTTATTAATTTTAGAAATCAGAAAAAATAAACAAAAACTTGTGCACCAAATTCTTGATTTTTATATTTATTTACTTTTTATTTTCATGATGTCTCATGGTGTCCTTCTCTTACAGTTTATACTGTAGAACATGAGCACCTGACCACATATTATTTTATAATTTTATATTACTTTTAAAATATGATTTATTATATGTTTTCACATTGTGGTTGTGGCTATTAATAAGAAAAATTATAAAGCACAAAGACACTGGCAGTAGCAATAAATGGGAGCATTGTGTTGTGGAAGAGTCACACTGCAGATTATATTTATAATTAAAAAGTAACTGTTATGCGATCCTCAGCAGGAAGTTTGAGTAGATATACTGAGGAAAGAAAACTTGATGAGCAAAATTTTATGAACTCATTTTAACTGTGAACACTTCCCTGGTTATGATCCATTAGTTGTGTTTGTGTTGTTGTTTCTTTACATTGTGTTGCTTTTTTTCATTATATGTGATTAATTTTTGTATTTGCAATGTTTAGCTTAGGAAATGACATATTAGTCTTTAAACAGGCAACAGTGAAGCAATGTACTATATGTTACAGTAACATGATAATTACACACATGAGTGGTTTAAAATTCATAATTTTATATCAGTACATAATTAAAATTATAAAAAGTGAGGTGAGATTGGTTTCCTGACCCCAAAGCTGGAAAAAAATCTAATGCAGTTGCTTCTTTAAACATATACTGTATGGATAAAAGTATCTGGCCAAACCTTTGAATTGCCACAAGTATATGTAATCAAACACCCTGCCATGCAGTCTGCCTTAGTGATCAGAGAGGTTTGAAGTGTGTGTGGAGCGCCAGCCACTCATCTCTCCAAACTCAAGTTCAAACGTCACAGTTGAAGTTGAAATCATCACAAACTTACAGAAGAGAGACAGACAACCATTCACACTCATGTTCACACCTGTGGTGTTTAGAATTACCAATTAACATAACCCCACTAAGTGCATGTCTTTGGACTGTGGGAGGAGGCCGTAGAACCCATACACACACGGAGAGAACATACCACACAGAAAGGCCCTGGACTTGAACCCAGGACCTTCTTGCTATGAGGAAACAGTGCCTTCCACTGCATCAACTGTTTTTTGTTTGCTCATTTGTTTGTTTTTTAATTGCTTTATCATTAGAATGATTATTTTAGCAACTGTAACAAAACAACTTCTTATATTAGCAAAATAATTATGTTATTTTTATCTCGTTTCAGACCTCCTATCTGTTCTTCTGTTAATCTCATAACTCCCCTTTTATAAAACAATGATATGGGTGAAAATGTATGCATTTAGATACATGTTGCCATGAAGATTGATAAGACAGACTTCCCCATTGTAACATATATGAAACAATATTAAGACTTTGTTCCTGGTAAAGTGAATGCAGTTCATATTAAAGCTGAATGCAAACTAACAAGTCACTTCTCACCACAAAGAAATAATAGCACCCTAACATATCTGTGTCACTTTCTTTTAGATGCAGCAAAGAGAAGAAGAGATGAATCCTTTAGAGTGGATTTTGTTTTTCATATGCGTTTGCTTCAAAGGTATGATGCTGTTTGTACAATGTATATATTTAGTGATAAGCTGTACAACACAAAAACTCTAAAATGTAAAAGTCTACTTTTTTAAATCTTACGACGTGGTTTATTTTTCAAGCAATTTTTGTGAGGAATTTGTATTTTGTTTTATGCATTTACACTTTCTTTCTCTGCTTGATTGTCCTGTTTCTGTACTTCATTTAATCATTGTTTGTTGCGTAATTTGTTACAGTTACTCAAACAAAAGCCTCATCTTGGACCACTGATGTGCCATCCTCAGTTAAAGGTCTCCGTGGCTCATGTGTGGTCATCCCATGCTCTTATGACTACCCAGCTGGAGAAGACCAAAAAGTCAATGTATTCACAGGGATTTGGAAGACCACTGAGAGAGACCAAGTCATCTATCATCCAACTGAATCTAAAATTCTGGAGCAATATAGGAGACGAACAAACCTAGTGGGAAACATCAGAGAGAAGAACTGTTCTCTGATGATTCAAAACCTTCAAGAACCTGATGGGGGGTCTTTTTATTTCAGGATAGAACTTAGAGGATACACTAATTTTTCCTATTTAACTAAAAAAGTTATTTCAGTTACTGTTGAGTAAAAAGTTAGTAAATACTGTGCACAGATCAATAACACTTTAATAATAATAATGCAAAATTACAAATCAACCTACAACAGCACTTAAATATCAATATCATGCAGAAGTGTTGATTTCTATGGCTCACTTCATAAGTGTATAACTATGTAAGTGTAGGTTTTCAGTTAATACAGACACATTTATGTAATTATGTATTTTTTCATCCTAAAGCTCAAAAAGCAGGAAAACATGTGGAGACATGAAAAGACAAAATTGTACCAAATGAAGTTCCCATCATTTCATTTTATATTTTTAACCAAATCATTTGGGTTCATTTTTTGTAGATAAAAATCAAACAAACAGTAATACACCTGTGCAGTGTGTTGGAAAGCTCAGTAGGATGATTTAAAAAACTAAAGAAGGAAATTATATACATATTGTTAACCTAAAAAAGAATGTCCAGAATTCAAAGCTTTATAAAATATAACATCAGTTTCACAGTACATTAAGTGGTCCTCATGTTGCATTAAAGTGACTATAATGTTCCTGATTTATCTTGTTAACACAGATGAACCAAACCCCATCAGTTTATCCATGAAAGAGGAGGTAAAGGAGGGTGAAAATGTGTCTGCTTCCTGCTCTGTGTCTCACTCCTGCCCCACATATCCACCTGATTTCCACTGGAGTCACTCTGGAGAGCGACATGATCAAACACAGAAGCTTCATGAAGGCCAGTGGAATTCAACATCTACTCTGACCTTTCGCTCAAACCGCACTGATCACAACAAACCTTTACAAAGCATTCTCATAAGGGATAGAAAGTACAAGCACAAAAGAAGAAGAAGAAATGTAAAGCCAAATCTGTGTCTTATGTGACAGAGTACGTCTGTGTAGGTTCTCAGTGATACAGGTAATGGTAATTTAACGAGGTTGGAAAGCAAGCCACTGGACGACCCTCTTGAAGGACAACAAGGGATTACATACCTGGGACTCTTCACCATTTGGTCTTAGAACTGAAGAAGCTTCTCAGATGAGAGGTGAAACGTCTTCAAGAAACTTAAAGAAGTCCAGTTGTTTTAGTAGTCTTCCACCCCTCTCTCTATTGTTCACCCTGGGGTTTCCCTCCCCCTGGGTGTACCTGTGGTTTCCCTGCACCCCATCCCTTTGTTCATATTCCAAGACTATTTTTCTATATGTATTCTTACTAGGGTGACCATATTTTAATTCCAAAAAAGAGGACACTTGGCTAAGCCATGAAAAACTTTCTTAAAGAAACATATTTAACATATTAAAACCTTCTCTGTGTGGTTAATGAATTGTGAAATACAATGTGTCATGTAGGCTTTTACAAGTCAACAGGGGCAAAAAAAAAAAATAACTTAAAAGCCTCTGAAATTAAATAATGGTACAGAAATAATACCTCATCTGCATAAGAAAAATTACCAGTACCAGGGAAATGTCTTTTGCAGTTCGTCTGAAAAGATGCACTTGCGCTTTGGGATCTTTTAAACATCATTATAATGATAATATAATAGGCGCTTTGCTGCGCGCAGAACAAGCGCTCACAAAGCAGCAGTTCGGGGATGACGTCACACACATGGGTCCTCTGTCGGACTATAGGAAAACCCGGACATTTTTATCAATCTCGAAAATCCCGTGAAAAGTGGACATGTCTGGGGAAAAGTGGACGGTTGGTCACCATAATTCTTACCCCCTAGCATAGCTGGACTGGCCATCGGGCATACTTCTTCCCTGTCTCTGTCAGTCCCTGCATTCTTAAATGTCTCCAGTTGTCCCAAGTTCTCTCTGACTGTCCCGTGTTTCTCCCTGTCGTCATCATCTGTTGTCTTCATCTCCGTTATCAGTCATCATAATTTTACCATCTCTGTGCAAGTCTGCAAATTTCTTTCTTAAATCATATGATTCTTAAATTCATCAAGTCTCTCTGTGCCTGGGTCCTCGTCACAAAACATGACATCACTGTTTTGTACATTTTAACACAATTTAACCCCCACAATTGTGAAAGAAAAGCAAAACACTTGTCTGTAACAAAACCATCAAATCTGATAAAGGTTATTTAAATGCTGCAAAAGAAGAATGGACTGAAATTAAAAAAAAAAAAATACATATCCTAACCTTAATTCCTGGGGGAGAATAATGAATGATGCTCATAGTGAGTAAGAAGTAAACTGAGTGCATTTTTTGGACAGAGATTCACTTTTAATGTGTATGTATAATATAATACAGATACACAGGGTCGGATCTAGAGAAATTTTCTTAGGGTGGCATGAGGGTGGCAAAGAAATCAAATGGGGTGGCAAAATCAAAGCCTTTTTTTTTTCAAACACATATGCAGGTGGTTACATATGGTTAAAATGATTCAAATGCAGTAAGTATACACGTTTTTCTTATAAATAGTCTATAACTTAATTATTGTCTGTAGCCCACATAATTACACACTTTAGTTACATAAAACATGTGAATTTTGATCTTATGTACTGTATAGCCTGTATAATAAATAAATATGTAGCCCAATAAGTATAAAATCCAGAAAGCTACACAACATGGAGCAGTTCATTTATAAACACAAGTCTAACTTAAGTTTCACACTGTTTTTTCTTAGAAAACAATCACATTGTTACATGCTTAAATTACAGAAAACGTCAGAAACCTGCATGAACAAAAATTTAAACCTAATATTTTATGATTTGTTGGATTAACCCTCCGAGGGCCAAGATATAACCGGCCATTTTTGACTCCTTTTGAGTTTACATTTGTATTTCACCCTCAAATTGTTTCATTTTATTTTTTTCCCCTTGCCTTGTTTGGGATCATTCTTTTCAGCTCAACTGAATGTAGTTGTTTTTTACTGACATACTGCATTAGTATCACTGATCTGAAATCACACAAAGAACTTAAAATCCTAGTAGTATTTTTTTACTGTAAAAAAAACGCTAAAAAAAAAAAAAACTAAAATGAGAGAACGTGTTGCCATAAGATGCCCCACGAATTAGGTGTGCCAGTAAAAACATTGTTGGTCCACCAAAGACAGAGAAGAACACCATAATAAACCTGCAGGCCTGACAACAGGAGGTGTATCACTCTGCTGGTTATCTACTTCGTGACAGTGTTTATATTGCAAATGTGCCTTTGTGACATTCATTAGTGCCCTCACTGACACACAAAACAAAACAACGACTACACAACAGAACAACTACACGAGACAACACAACACACTAACTATACACTCCACACTAAACGTCACAAATCTCCCACATCTAAAAACTCGCGCGCTCTCTCTCTCTCTCACTCGCTCTGTCTCGCTGCCGTCACTCCCAAAACTTTTCCTAAACAACCAAATCCCACGTGTCAACTTTTTTTTTTTAATTGGTCGACATGCTACATTTTTCCACCAATAGGAAAGAGGCGGCTTTTTCTTTCTTTACTGTTTTCACGCTGTCCTTAGAAAACGCTTAAAAAGAAAACACACACACACACAAAACAAAAAACAAAAACGTGATGACAGTATTTAGAAAAAAGCATGGCTTATATATATTATCATAACTGTGGATTTACTGGCCTGTAATTAAAATTTAAAAACTTTGAAGTCCGAACTTTCAATAATGGCTGAAATAGAGACTCAGGTGCAGCGTGTCCGTGGACCACAGAGGGTTAATAACACTCACCTTCATTCCATTTCCAGAGTGTAACATCCACCCACCTCTGTAAAATCCGAAATTCCCATGGTGTTGTTCAAAATGTGCTCTGGCACAATCATAAGCATCGCTTGCTATACTGAAAACAAGAAAAAAGCCGGTCAGCGCTATGGGCTGAACCATTTGTTAATGGTGGAGGGGGGGAACACTATGCAATATATTCAGTTTGAGCATTTATATTCACTGTTGACTGTAACTATATACGCTCAAACTGTTAATGCTATCTTATTTTAATAAACAACACTGTCATATGCAAAACTGGGGTGGCACTTGGGGTGGCAAGGGATCATTTTAGGGTGGCACTTGCCACCCCATGCCACCCTTCTAGATCCGCCCCTGCAGATACATAAAAAACACTCCCAAAACAGAATAAATTATTACAAATAAAAATCTGTACTGCAGATACTAATTTTACTAATTTAATAATAATCATTTTGTGTTGTAAGATTTATGGGTTTCATGCTTTCATAGTGGTACTTGGGAGACTTGACATTTTTATCAGGTGCACACTGTAAAAAGTTTGAGAAACACTGATAAGTGTATATGTGCTTTTGGAAAACATTTATAGCTGCAGTACAGAATCTTTGAAACAGGCTAGCTTAAAACATTTTTATAATATAAACAGAGCACTCTGCTTCTCTTTACAGCTCCTCACTCCACCAGGGCTGTTTGGCACTTTCTGATAGTGCGCAAATGTGATGCACGTACTGTGGCAGTCATACAGACAACTGGACGGTCCAAAAGTTGGCCTACCTATTACTGGCTGAGGTTTTAGTAGAGTTGTGGCTGAACCACATAAAAATATATTATTAATTTTAATCTCCACAATCAATTATAATGTTATGTTGGAATGTTGTTAAAGAGGGTCAAAAATGTTTCAACTCAGTTTGTTTAGCAGATTCTGTATGGCAGCTTTAATATAGGGAGAGCACAACTTCCCAGATTGTGTGAGTAAAATCAGGTTTTTTCTCTTTGTCAGTTTAATAGTTTCTGTTTTGCCTGTCACTGTTCCCTGTCTGTTTTATTACCTGGTTCTTCCTGACCTTGTACTTTCTCCTCACGTTCCCCTCTTTCCTCTGTCCCTCTTTGGACTGACAATCATACACAAATAGATTGTATTCAATTAGATGAAAAATTACATTAATATGAAAAAATACTATTAAGATCACTAACAAAAAGTCCTCTCTCAGTGTACTTTCAACCAAAAGGCAAATAACCAAACCACATGAACATCTAATAAAAGATATAAATATTGAAATACTGAGCCAACATTATTCTTGATTGACGGATCATTTGATTTTACACTTTTACCTGAATGTTGCTCCTTTTTTTGAAAAAACGTCCTTATATCCATTATGAACCTGGCTGCCTCTCTGTACACAAACACACACACAAACACACACAACAGGAGTTATAAGGTTAATGGCCATCCAGTCAGTTAACTAGTTAGTATCCATTTCAAACAGGACAGTGGTAACAACAGTAGGCTACGGACAATTTTAAGTTTTAGATTTTAAATAGGCTGTATACATTTCAATGGGAGCAACAGGACGGTCAAATGTCGCTGATTTTACTACAGAGCAGGACGGATTGTAGGGTAGCAAACATCGTCGGAAAACATGTTTTGAACACTGTAGGTTACCTGGTGTAATGTTTTTCAACTAAAAAGAAACATGGTCTGACTCCTACCTAACTATATAAAGAGTAACTGAAGGTTAACCCAGGCACTTAGACCTCCGCTCCGCTGAGTCTCAGCCACCATCGCTCTGGCAGCAACAGCGCTAGAGCCAGAGTAGGGGAGAGGCGAGCTGGAACAAACCATTTTGGGAGGGGGGTTATCTATACTTTTGTTGTTAAAATGTTATGTCTCAACCATTTACTGTATGGTTTTTATATTTTTAGCAGTGTGTCACACAAGCAGCAAATATTGTCAAAAAAAGTAAGAAATCTTTGGGGTGCTTTGATTCTTTTTGGGGGTGCTGAAGGACCCCAATGAGGACGTTGTGTAAAAGATAACAACAAACAAAAAAGTGCATGCCCCCCAGAACATTGAGACTTTGAGATCAAAATCAAAATCGAATGCTGCTTAATGGACATTTCTTTACTCCCAAGAAAATCAATCTGCTACACTGTTTACTTTAAACCACTCCAAATTTAAATGGTAAATTCTAAATTGTACCTTGTCTTGATCCCCTGAGACTTAAGCATATATTTATTTTCTTACTTCTTTTATTCCTATTTATTAGCTTTTTTTGCTGTGATGTACCTGCAGCCTCGTCCTCTCGTCTCTCTGTATGCTGCACTGCATACAGGAGAGATCAAAATACATTTTACTTTGATTTGACTTGAAAACCAGCTGTATTCCGTTTGGGTCCCTCTAGTGCAGGGGTCATCAACCTTTAACACCCAAAGAGCCATTTGGACCCAGTTTCCATGGAAAAGAAAACACTGGGAGCCGCAAATACTGTT
Organism: Oreochromis niloticus; assembly: GCF_001858045.2. Classification (NCBI taxonomy): domain Eukaryota; kingdom Metazoa; phylum Chordata; class Actinopteri; order Cichliformes; family Cichlidae; genus Oreochromis; species Oreochromis niloticus. The sequence goes on along the minus strand of NC_031976.2, from coordinate 16,571,125 downwards.
TTACATATAAAATGAAGATAACACTGTTATTGTTTTTTTTTTACCTTCATGCTTTGTATAAACAACTAAATTGTGTTGCCTATGAAATCTACAGCTACAGAGAAAATTAAATTTTATTTATTCAATGAACACATTTTGAACTCTTAAAAAATATAACAAAAAGGAGATACACGCAGGTGAAGGTGTCTTTTAAATGAAGCTGAAGCTGAACTTAAATTATTCATATAGCAAACGAAAACTGTAGTGAGCCGTCATCCTTATATCACCTTTGGAATTTCGCAGCCTGTAGTGGAGCCTTGACATGAATTTTAAAAATAATTGGAAAAAAGCACTATGCTGCTAAAAAACGAAAAATAAATATTTGCAAAATATCTGGATAAATATTTATTTTACATGGTTGATGTGTGTGGCGGGTAGTGTAGGCGGACGCACCTGAGCGTCATCTGCAATCACGCCTCGCCGGCTTAAAGTCTGTGCTCTCTCGGCTGTTGTGTTAGTGTGTGTTGGGCTGTGAGTTGAAAAGCTACAGGCGGCTGTGTGGGTACAGAAACCATGTGTTAAAAGTGGTCAGTTAAGAACTGCTAAAAAGCGTGTTCATGCAAACATCGTTGGGTCTGCCCTGGTACAATGGGATTTCTGCTCCTGAACCTATGCGCACAGCGTCTGCAAATCGGCGCTGTACGAAGTCACTTCATCTTCACGCAAGACTGTAAGCTGTCATCTGTGAGGCGCGAGCGGTGTTTGTTTTTACCGTAGTTCATGGTGGAGAATAGCTGCTCTAGTGCGTTTTGCTCCCTGTAGTCGTATGAATGGCGGTTTGAATGGCAAACTAACTCATTCGCAGTAGCATAGGCACACTTAAAATTTCTTCTGAAATTTTCGCTCTCTAGTTTATAGTTACTAGTTAGTAACTGAGTTACAATATTATAAATGTAACTAATTACTAGTAAATTTAATTATTGCGTTACTTAAAAAAACGTTTAACCTATGGGGTCCAGGGTATAACTGGCCGTTTTTGACTACTTTTCATTTTACCTCTGCAAACCACCTTTAAAAATTATTTACTTTGCCTTGTTTGGTATCATTCTTGTTGGCACAACCTCACATGTCTAAATTTAATTTTGTTTTCACTTTGACATACTGTATTAACATAATTGATCTACAATCAGACAGAAAAACAAAAAATCAGAGTAGATTTTTTTTTTTTACTGTAACAACCACAAATGTGTTTAAAAAAACCATTTTCATAACTTAAAGGGAAATATAAATTGTACATTTTAAAACCCTATGCACAAGTTTTCCAAACAACAACGTTATGTGCAGCTAAACATGCAGCCAAGGTGTTTTTTAAATAACCATTTCAAACTATTTACGGAACAGTCAGGTGTTCTGCATTAAATGCCACACAAATTATGTGTGCAACTCCAAAATAATTTCTGTCCACTATAAGACAGAGGAGAACATCACAAGCCTGATACCTGCACGCCTGACAGTAGGAGGTGTATCGCTCCTCCTGTTTTTCACCTGGAGACAACGTTTACACTGCAGTCTGCCTTTGGTGGCTTTTTGGCAGCAACTGTGACATTGACCAGTCACCTCATTGTTCTGACACACAAAACAAAACTACTGACTACACTACACACTAGCTACACACTGCAAACACGCTAAACATCACAAATCTCTCACATCTCAAAGGTCTCTCTTTCATTCTCTCACCGCCATCACTCCTAAAACCTCCCCCTCTTCCTAAACAACCAAATGCCATGTTGCCACATAATTTCTTGATTGGTCGACATGGTACATTTTTCCACCAATAGGAAAGGGGTGTGTTTTCTTTCCTTTTGTTCACAAGCAGAGTGTTTGCGAGCGCTGTAAAACTGGTATATATACTGGTTCATTTAAAACTGGTATATATAAGGCCATACTTTTAACATGAAAATGGAGAATCATGGTTGTGTTGGGTTGACATAGCATCGTGTTGCTATTTCATCTTAAATTGGTCATGTGATTGGTTTTCCATGACTACTTTATTCTTCCTCAGCCAATCAGCAGCACTTGTGCAATTGTTTCAGGACTAGTTTCAGTCATCATGCAAATGTACTGTTTATAAGGTTGGAGAAACCTGCAGTCAGCTGAGACTGAAGAAGTCACTTCAATCTTTTGGATACCTTGATGGATTGAGCATGCATCAAGACAAAGTTTCACTAGATTTACTAGAGACAGACAAAATGAAGTCAATTTAACCTCGGACATTCCCCTGGTGATTATCCATTAGTTGTGTTTTTAACATCTTCAATTCTTTTTTCTCTGTCATTTAGTTTTTCTCAGTATCTATATTTCGTTTCTATATTTGCAGAATTTATCTTTGATGGGAAGTGACATGTTGGACTCTAAATATCACACAGTTAAGACTGTTTACACAGAAAATCAGTTCCTGCATGATTTGGTAACCTACAAATATTAGTACAGACACTGGATTTAAAAAAAAAAACATGTAAGAGATGTTTCCCAATACTAAAGTTGATAAAATATGGAATGCAGCTGCTTTAAACATATACCATGTGGAAGAACAAAATATTTGGCCACACCTCTTAATTTGTTGTTGTGTTTTCAGTCCGTTTGCAAATCAAACACATAGCCATGGGATCTGCCTTTACAAGTATTTGGGAAAGAGTGGCATGTTCTAAAGAGATAACTGAATTTTAGCTCTGCAATGTAATAGGACAACATCATTACAAGTCACTCATTTTCAGTGTTTACCAATTTATTGTTATTTCAAGTTCGAATTCCTTTCCTTTGGATCATTTTCTGTTTAGAACAGAGGCAGTAATACAGGGAGTGCAGAATTATTAGGCAAATGAGTATTTTGTCCACATCATCCTCTTCATGCATGTTGTTTTACTCCAAGCTGTATAGGCTCGAAAGCCCACTACCAATTAAGCATATTAGGTGATGTGCATCTCTGTAATGAGAAGGGGTGTGGTCTAATGACATCAACACCCTATATCAGGTGTGCATAATTATTAGGCAACTTCCTTTCCTTTGGCAAAATGGGTCAAAAGAAGGACTTGACAGGCTCAGAAAAGTCAGAAATAGTGAGATATCTTGCAGAGGGATGCAGCAGTCTTAAAATTGCAAAGCTTCTGAAGCGTGATCAGCGAACAATCAAGCATTTCATTCAAAATAGTCAACAGGGTCGCAAGAAGCGTGTGGAAAAACCAAGGCGCAAAATAACTGCCCATGAACTGAGAAAAGTCAAGCGTGCAGCTGCCAAGATGCCACTTGCCACCAGTTTGGCCATATTTCAGAGCTGCAACATCACTGGAGTGCCCAAAAGCACAAGGTGTGCAATACTCAGAGACATGGCCAAGGTAAGAAAGGCTGAAAGACGACCACCACTGAACAAGACACACAAGCTGAAACGTCAAGACTGGGCCAAGAAATATCTCAAGACTGATTTTTCTAAGGTTTTATGGACTGATGAAATGAGAGTGAGTCTTGATGGGCCAGATGGATGGGCCCGTGGCTGGATTGGTAAAGGGCAGAGAGCTCCAGTCCGACTCAGACGCCAGCAAGGTGGAGGTGGAGTACTGGTTTGGGCTGGTATCATCAAAGATGAGCTTGTGGGGCCTTTTCGGGTTGAGGATGGAGTCAAGCTCAACTCCCAGTCCTACTGCCAGTTTCTGGAAGACACCTTCTTCAAGCAGTGGTACAGGAAGAAGTCTGCATCCTTCAAGAAAAACATGATTTTCATGCAGGACAATGCTCCATCACACGCGTCCAAGTACTCCACAGCGTGGCTGGCAAGAAAGGGTATAAAAGAAGAAAAACTAATGACATGGCCTCCTTGTTCACCTGATCTGAACCCCATTGAGAACCTGTGGTCCATCATCAAATGTGAGATTTACAAGGAGGGAAAACAGTACACCTCTCTGAACAGTGTCTGGGAGGCTGTGGTTGCTGCTGCACGCAATGTTGATGGTGAACAGATCAAAACACTGACAGAATCCATGGATGGCAGGCTTTTGAGTGTCCTTGCAAAGAAAGGTGGCTATATTGGTCGCTGATTTGTTTTTGTTTTGTTTTTGAATGTCAGAAATGTATATTTGTGAATGTGGAGATGTTATATTGGTTTCACTGGTAGAAATAAATAATTGAAATGGGTATATATTTGTTTTTTGTTAAGTTGCCTAATAATTATGCACAGTAATAGTCACCTGCACACACAGATATCCCCCTAAAATAGCTAAAACTAAAAACTACTTCCAAAAACATTCAGCTTTGATATTAATGAGTTTTTTGGGTTCATTGAGAACATGGTTGTTGTTCAATAATAAAATTATTCCTCAAAAATACAACTTGCCTAATAATTCTGCACTCTCTGTATAATACAAACATTGTTCTGTCTGTACTCTGTCTGTAAAAGTGTCTATCCTGGTTCTGTGTGGCCTGATGTTTGTGTGTGTGTGGGGGGGGATGACAGAGGTAGGTATTTGGTTGTACATGTGTTTTGTTTTTGTTTTTCTCTTTTGCTCCTGCTTTCCCACAAAAGGTTCCAGCACTGTTAGATTACAAGCAGCTATACCTGCCTGCACAGTTCAACCTCTGTTTTGCAGGACATATTCTGTCATGGTCCTGGGTCTGCGACCCAGTGTTTTATGTTGTTTATTATTAATAGTCTTTGCTTTTGTGCTGTTTAGAGTTCTTAGTCTTTTGGTTTCTGTGTTCCATGTTTGCTCTGTAACCCCCCCGTCAAGTCTGTGTCTGTATTATATTTCCTGTTTTACTCTGACAGTCTGTGTCGAATGTTAATATTTCTAGTTTTGCTTCCCTTGTCTCGTCCTGCCTAATCTCTCCCAGCTGTGCTCTCCTTCTGTCTCATTTCCCTCATTATCCTTCAGTGTATTTCAGCCCTGTGTTTCTCTTTGTTAGTGTTGCATCCTCCCTCATAGCTGTGCGATTCTCCCTGTGTTTTCATGTATGATTTATTATTAGTTTTCCCAGTTAAGTGTTGTTCTTTGTTTCCCTTCCACGTCTGCAATAAAGCAGTGCTTTTGAGTTCACGTTTGTCTCGATGAGTCTTGCGTTTGGGTCCTTCTCTTGCTTGTACACAGCCGTTTTGTGACAGTATTCTATATTTTCCTTCTTTCTACCTTCTATTCTTGGTGCAAATCACAGTTGGGACTCAGCAAATGAATAGCTTTCCATGTGCTGCTCCTTATCAGCAACATGATGAAAACTTGTGGCCATAGTATACAGTGTACAGTATTCTGGAACTTTTTTGTTACATTCTTACCCTTACAACCACTTTCTTTTGCCCTGCTAATATTCAGTTTTAGTTTTTTTCCGATAGGTTTGTTTTGTTTTTTTTTAATTTGTTGACTTATTATTCCAAGCGCTGCCACTGATCTTTGCGTTTTATTATCTCATAACACTTGTTTAATCAGCTACCATCTCTCCTAAGAAGTTTTTAATTCCTGCAGTCTCAAATCCACACAGCCCTGCCCTCCAGCACTATTAGCAGCAGGAGCAGCAGCAACCCCTCAACAGCAGTTGCACCCCATCAAGTAAAACATAAGCAGCGTTTGCTTTGCATTGTCCCCACCTGATGACAGTGATATAGTATGATGTGATTCTGTATTACATTCTTGATCAATGTGGGTTGTTGTTATTCAGCTTTGTTCTATGTACCCCTTTTTAACATTGAGCACCTGCCCCTTCACACATCTCTGCACAGCCCTGCTTCTGAGCAGGGCTGTGCAGAGATGGCTTTTCCACTTAATAGAGGGCCCGGTGGCGCCAGTGTCCGGCAGCCTCGCCTCTGTCAGTGCGCCCCAGGGTGGCTGTGGCTACAATGTAGCTTGCCATCACCAGTGTGTGAATGGGTGGATGACTGAATGTGTAAAGCGCTTTGGGGTCCTTAGGGACTAGTAAAGCGCTATACAAATGCAGGCCATTTACCATTTACCATTTAATAATAAACACCTTCATTTATAAGTGCAATTTGTGTGTACTTGTGTTATCTTTGTCTAATATTTAAATTTGTTTGATCATCTGGAACATTTAAGTCTGGCAAACATAAGATAAAAAAAGGGAAATCAGAAGGGGACAAACACTTTTCACACCACTCTCTGTTTGTGTCACAAAGGACATTCAGTGTAAAAGTCTGCCAAATCAAATATAAAGAGCTACTTGTGTTTAGTAGTCAGTCAAAACAGCTTTATTTAAATCTCATGGCTTAGTTTTATGTGTTCCTTTTCTTTTTATGTAATATAAATACTTATGGCAACATGAAAATAAATTACAAGACTGAAAGAAGATTTCTTCTAGAGGACCAGGTACAAAATATTTTTGTTTAGAGCCACTTTATAGTCCTTCTCTGAGTGTGCACTCAGGTTCTCCAGTGTTCTGAGTATGTGACTTATGTGGTTATGTATTGATCACATAAAGCATATGGGACCATTTCATAGATGAATACCACTGTTTCTTTGGCTTGATGTGTATCAGGACATACAAAGCTGTTTTATCTTAAAATAATAACCTTGAGGTCATTCTTCCTTTTTTGGTTAGGGTGCTGAAGTCTTTTTTGATAACTGAGTGACTTTAAATTTCAGCTTTCACACAACAGTGCATCACTGGGCTCACAGTAATTTCCCCACTTGCTTGCAGAAATAGAGTGTTTATTTGTGATGGCCTTATCAGAAGCAGGCATTTAACACAATAAATGAGAAAAAAATGTATATTCAGCATATTAATATATTTTACAATGAGTTCAGATGTTTTCAAATTTATTTTAAAATCACATAGAAAAGTAATTGTTGGCCTTGTAGTGGCAGAAGAAACTCTACAAACTGTATCTGGATATATTTACTGATGGATGTCAGCTGATAAAAAGCAAGTTCCTCCTTTGCCTCTGAGTTAATTTCAGGATATTTTATTTTCATCTTGCTCATTTTCAAAATATCATTGCACCCTCGAAGGTACCTGAATGCACTCTGTTCCTTTAACACAGGAAGAAGCTGCCCTTATGCTTTTGTCAGATTTTAGGAATTTACCCACACAGAACCACGCCTAGCTCTTGCGCAGTGAACCAGTCACTTCCTGTGGATACACAGTAAGCCGTTAAAATCAAAAATAGCTCACTGGTTCAAATGTGCCATTTCAGAATGGCAGGAAGACAAGTTGAATACAATATATGTCTTTAAAGTAGACATTGAATTGAATCCAAACAAGTGAAAAGTTAAACTGAGTTTGTGTCTGTTTCTGGGCAACACGTTCTCATCCCAAAATGTAACATATTACGCTATGTGACAAATCATCGGTATGTTACGCTTTCGGCCACCCAGCACGTCTCTATGTTGCGCGTTCGGAAACATGAGAACTGTTTGGACTGAATCTACACATTTACATTTAATTTACTTTCTCATCATGAATTGCATCATTCTATTGGATTCCAGCGTATCATAAGGAAACACGGAAGATTACTTTTCGCGTTCCTATGAGACGCCTTATGACGTGACAAATCGTCGGTATGTCATGCGTCATTTGGAGTTTGGATTATCTGAAAAGTTTTAACTATATTATTATTATTATTATTATTATTATTATGCCATCCATTTTCTTCTGCTCATCTACTTTAGGCCTATCCCAGCTGGGGTATAGAGGTGGGGTGCAAACTGTACAGTTCACCAGTCTATCAGAGGGCTAACATAGAGAGACAGACAGCCATTTGAACTCACATTCACACCTAAAGTCAATTTTAGAATCACCAATTAGCCTAACATGCAGGTCTTTAGACTGTGGAAGGAAGGCACAGAACTCGCATGGGTACACGGAGGGCATGTACCTGTACACACAAAGGCCCTGGCCAGTGACTGGATTTGAAACTAATGTGGTGGGTAACAGTGCATACCAATAACTGTTAAGGTTGGCTGTGTGGCAGGCTGGCAAGGAGGAGTGGTGGACCCAAAGTGCAGACTCAGACTCAAGGGATGAACTCAAAATACTCAGCTTTATTTGCTGGCACAGGGAAACAAGCATGCAAAGCAAACTAAACTAAACTGGGAAACAACATAAACTCACGGGAACCACAGGGAGCCCCACACAGCATGGGGGACGACGCGACACTGACTCAAAGAAACACAGGGTTTAAGTACACTGGGAAGTAACGAGGGGAATGAGACACAGAAGGAGGGCACAGCTGGGAGAAATCAGAACTAACGAGACAAGGAAGCAAAGCAGGACACATTCACATAAGACCCGGAGCTTCAAAGTAAAACAGGAAGTAACACAGACTGAACTTACAGACACAGACTCACAGGCAAGCACTACAGAGGGAACAGAGGTGGGAACAGGGCAGACACAGACACTGACTGGATACGGGGATATAGCGGACAGGGGAGACAGCAACTAAGGATTACACAGAGACAAACCATAAGACATAACTCTAACAAAAACCCAAAGACTAGAAATTATAAATAATATAATAAACCCCAAAATCCTGGGTCAACGACCCAGGCATCCTAACAATAACTGTCCCACCCATTGTTATTTATTAATTTAGAGTTCAGTAAAACACATATAAGGTAAATATATAAAATATAAAATAAAATCCATGTGTTACATATTTAATGTAATGTGCAATATGCTGGTATCTTTATTAGTTTCTGGTAACACTTCTCAGGAATGAGTCTTTGCTCCATGGCACACTGATCTATTCTCCACAGATGTTTGGGTGTTTTACAAATAAGCAATATTTTGAAAGAAATATGGAATCATATTAAGATATCACATCTTACTGGTTGTTAGTTCAACTGGAAAAAGAAAAAAGGTAAAAATTATTGTGGTGAGATAAAGGAAGTGTTCGTGGAGAACTGAAATGAACTAACATGTCACAAAGAAAAGCACATTTTATTTTTAAAAAAACAATTAGAAGGTTGTGCTTCTGTCTGCAGTCAGAGGTAAGTGGGTGGTCCCTTTGAGGGAGATTTGAAAATGAAAAACTGAAAGACTCAGACACACTCCAAAAGTGTTTCGTAGCCCTATATTAATCAGCTGGACAGCAGCAAAATCGGGTAAGATATTTATATATATATTTATATGATTATATGTGTATTAGATTACAGATTACACTATATGCTGAATTTTGTAATATGCAAAATTCTTGAGCCACCCTTCATTTTCTTAATATTTGGCTTCCAAGCTTCCAGATTAATTTTTTTAATTGGTCTTGAAAATATGAGAAAGGAACAAGAAAGCTTACATAAGAGAGTTCAGGCTATGTTGGAGAATAAAGGTGTTAATACCAAATATCAACTTTAAGTTTGTTAGAATTGTAAAAAACAAACAAACAAACAAAAAAACACTTATTTTTGCCATATGTATTGTATTTCCATGTGTTTGTACATGATTTAGTAAATATTTGCATTTATTTCCCATTTTTCTAGAAAACTATAAAGAAATGAAGGGTGGCTCAAGACTGTTGTGCAATACTGTAGCTTTTGTAACTTAGAAAGAATATGACAATACTGAATAATGTCAACGCATGTACAGCTCCTCTGGGATACTGTCAGAGTTGAAGCTCTGACCTGGCGTGTCTGTGAAAGTTTTTTTTTATATACTTTTTTATACTATAGTCACTGCACTGAAGATTCTAAGAACCCTTGATACCTTCTTGCCAAATGGCAAAAAGTTTAAATATATAAAGATAAGGAACTAGTGGGGGTAGTGACGGATTTGCTGCTTTCAAGGAAAAATAAAACAGGTAATGACAAGGCAGTGACAAAATACGGAGAGTATATATAGTAATACATATGAAAATCTTAATTATTTGATTTTCATATGAATATATTTTTCAACTTGCTTCACTTTTGACAGCTAATTTGTTCAGTTTATTTATTTTTTCAGTGTATTACACAAAGAAGAAGCATGGACAAAGAGACAAAGTTTATGATAACTTATCTGCTTTTTACAGGTAATGAGCCAGCTTTTTATTTACAATTGTTTTATAAGTGCTCTATACCTTTATAAATGACATTCCCTTAATTCTCTTTCAGTCATCTTTAGCTCCGTGTCCAGTGATGAATGGAAGGCCACTGTTGTAAAAAGCATTGACGCTCTGGTTAAATCCTGTGTTGTGGTACCATGTTCATTCTCCCATACTGGAGGAAACCTGCCTACATCCAGACTCAGAGGAATCTGGCATGAAAAAGATGACAAAAAAAAAAAAACATCTATCATGAGGATCCTATACTGATTACGGACAGCTTTAACGACCGAACAAAGATGTTGGGAGAGCTGGGCCAGAACAACTGCAGTTTGGAAATAACTGATGTTAGAAATCATGACAATGGCCCTTTCTGTTTCAGAGTTGAACTAGTGCGAACAGAAAACAATGACCCCACCAAGGACAAGTTCTCCTTTGTTGAAGACTGCGTCGAGTTGAACATGCTCAGTATGTCACCAACTTTCCATGACTTCAAACATCTATACCAGTTTTCCATTAAATCACTTTGCCTCTTACTTTATGTCTGCCTTTTTCATTTTCAGCTGAGCCTCCAACACCTACATTGATCCAACCAATGGCAGCCACTCAAGGAGAGCCCTATGCTGTCATCTGTTCAGTCATGCACACCTGTCCAACCCATGTACCAACACTTACATGGAACTGGAAGACAGAAGGGATCATTGTGTTCCATAGACTAATTCATTCTGGCAACTGGGAGACACAGTCCATCCTGACATTTATTCCTGAGGAGACGGATGACAACAGAGAGTGTCTGTGAAGGTTCTCAGTCATCCAGGTCATCGTAGTCAAAGGAGTTTGCAAAGAAAAGCGTCTGGACTTCTTTAAGTTGCTTGAAGACGTTTCACCTCTCATCCGAGAAGCTTCTTCAGTTCTAAGGTCAAATGGCCGAGAGTCCCAGATTTAAACCCAGTGGGAGTATCCCCCCCAAAGAGGGACAAAGGACCCCCTGGTGATCCTCTAATCACATGAGCCAAGGTGTGAAAACGGGTGTGGGACCTTTCACACCTTGGCTCATGTGATTAGAGGATCACCAGGATTTACCACCAGGATTAGAGGATCACCAAAGGATTTAATGCAAAATATTTGGAATTGTACATCCACACGTTTTCAAACTTTCATTTCTAACTAAATTACTCACGTCCTTCTGATTAAAGGCTTTTAAGTTTTTGATTCTCCACTGACTTCACTGCTAACTTTGCGAGCACAAATGCCTCAATGGTCTCACAGTCATTTTAAGCAACAGGGCAGATTTATTTTTGTTGGTGGTTTTGATATTAAATTTAAAATGATATCTCATTTTCTGTTCTTGTTTTTCTGTGGTTTCATCAGGGGACGACACTGAAGGTGAGATAAGATAAATGAATGCTGTTTTAATATGCACTTCATTATGTTATTACTTAATTACTTTTCAGCATTATCTACAGTCAAAATTTTATCATATCTTTACACAAACAAAGAGTTGAGTTAGGTTTGCAGGCGTCTTCCTTGAAGTGGTCGATTTTACTTCCCCCTAGTTTCAAAAGTCTTAGAAACTAATGTAGAGTTAGAGACACATTATGCATTTTGTTTTTCTTTTTAGTTGTTTTTCAGTTTTTGAAAGTTCCTTGTGTGCCATGTTTTGTTTTCCTTCCCATCTTTGAAGGCTTCCAGCCTACTTGTTCAAAGGATAGAAACAGAATAGTCCTGTTCCCTTCTGTTTCTGTATCTTGTTCCTTTGCTTGAACTTAAAATCGCACATATATACTTCAAACCTATATTTTCTTATTTTTCAGTCAATGAAATGAAATCAAGAAGGGGACCAAATTCAAATGGTTACATTCTTCTTCCCATTTGCATATCAGCTTCAGGAAAAATAAATGAATAATAGGAAAATTGTAAAAAAAATACAAAAATTTTATATAAAAAGCTATAAGAAAAAAGGAAGAGAGGAACAGCTTTTTCTTCAATAATTAGCTTCTACCCTTTTTCATTAACTACCGTGATGCTTTCTCTTTGTTTTCATGCTTGAAAGGATGCGCTATCATGTTTGGTTTATGCCAGAAATGTTAACTGAGCATGTAGCAATGTAAGCCCACAACTTCCTGTTTTCTAAATAGATGTATCAGTACTGTAAGCCTATTTTTGAACAATAAATCTTCATCTGTCCTGAGATCGAATTTATTGCTTAAACAATAAAGACCTTCAGTATTCAGTGAAATTTAAATTTAATTTACAATTACATAATATTCAACAGTGAGTAAAGTACCTTTTTTATTCAGATCAAATACAATATGAATACAGTGTGTGTTGCATATTACTGTTAAACTGAGGAAGAACTCAAATAATAAGAAACCTGGTCCCTGTGGTGGTAGACAAACAGAAGAAGACGGCCGTAGTGATAGATGTAGCGGTTCCCAATGACAGCAACATCAAGAAGAAGGAACAGCTCAAGAAATAACAAGGACTCAGAGAAGAGCTCGAGAAAATGTGGAGCGTGAAGGTAACAGTGGTCCCAGTGGTAATCGGAGCACTAGGTGTGATGACTCCCAAACTAGGCAAGTGGCTCCAGCAGATCCCAGGAGCAACATCGGAGATCTCTGTCCAGAAGAGCGCAGTCCTGGGAACAGCTAAGATACTGCGCAGGACCCTCAACCTCCCAGGCCTCTGTTAGAGGACCCGAGCTTGAAGGATAGACGGCCCGCAGGGGCGAGTGGGGATATATGTATATATATATATATATATATATATATATATATATATATATATATATATATACATATATATACAGGGGAAGCGTCTGCCTCCCCTGCAGTGGCACTGCAGACCACGCCCTGCCACACACTGTTACACAGACTAAGGAACAGTACACACACACACAGGGTTCTGGGCTGCAATTTAAGTGTACTTTGTAAAAATTATTTTGTTTTTACCCTTCCCAGGCTGATGTTTCCCACCCAGCTCCTGCTCTGTCTGGGAAAATAATTCCCTAGGTCCTTTTTGGCACCAACAACTGGTTCTGCTCATCCTGTGTGCAAGTGTCACAACTCACAAGATATAATTTTCAGGTTGTGTAGCAAAAGACTGGACCCAGTCACTTACTGAATGATAATGGTAAGGTTAATTACATTTAAAAAAACAACAAAGTGTAAACAGTTCCCAATGAATCGTGAATCGCTCCATGGCGACAATCTCAGCTCCCGCTGCAAATAATCAGTTTCTGACACAAATTCTCCACAGCTCCCAAATAAATATTTAGAATCGCTTACAGGACCCTCCAACACTCTCCGGGGTTTCCTGAGCACAACAAATCACAGCAATTATTTTCCTTCATCTTCACAAGATATCAAACAATTTCACCTCTTGCATCAGTCAGAGAACCACTGACTATTGTCACTCGACAATCCAGTGCTGACTGAAGCCCAGCCATTTGGTTAAATAGTGCGCTTGTGATGGGTTCATTATCAGCAGGTGTGGGTGTCTTCAAAGAGGGAACCTCTCAGGCCCCGATGCTGCACAAAGACTAGGATACAGGCAAACACACACAAACACACAGATAGGGGAGGGAGAGACAGGGAGCTGTAGGGAAACAAACAGAAATGGCAGGTTCAGCCACCAAGGTCAGAGGGACCGTGACAATACAGTTACAATATTATAACTGATAACTGAAAATATATCAGCTTACAACTACTTATAATCATTACAAAATGCAGAAGCCGTAGTGCTACGTCAGGGCACACCACTTGACCATCAGTTTTTATCAATTGGTCAAACACATGGATACAATTATATCTGCCCCTAGGATTCATTGGCTGGTGACATTTGCCATTCCTCTCGGCAGCCTCTCCATAAATACTCCACCCTCCATTGGGCCGGGTGGCATAGCAGGCTGGAACAGCTTTTCCTATCCAGCATGTCAAAGAGCTGACAAGGCTGCACCAGTGTACTGTGATGTTTCACCAACATGTGCCAGATGCTGTTCCTGCCATCCATGTTGACATTACCAGAGACAGCCCCTGCCAGAACAGGAACTAAGACTCTAAAAATCTGTGCCTGTTTTTTGATGGTTTCTATTTATTAATGAATATTAGGGGCAAATTATGACTTTTTACATTTTGTATGTCTTCTTATCTTTACTAGCCACTCTCTAAATCACACTCTAACTGCAATTAAGAAACCAAAATTCTTAGACATTGTTGATTCTGTGACTTTATAAAATCCTCTAGGTAAAGGTTGACTTAATTTCCTGATTTATTCTATAATCTCTGGTCTTTCTGTACTTCCCTCCGTTCATTTGCTGCCATTGTCCATTCTAATTGATTGTAATTCATTGTTTATACTTTATGCCTTTGACTCAGTATTTTGAATTTTTTATGTACTTATAATAAATAGTCTTTAAATTCACAAATTAATTATTTTCTTGTTCCTGAGTATATTATGTTTAAGTAACCCTGAGTTTGTTAGTTATAGCTCTTGATTTCTTGTTATATGTTAGTTCTTCTTTTTGTCTTCAGTCTGTCCTCGTCTCTGTGTCCTGTCGTCAGTAGAATTATACTGTGTAGCATCCGATTGATATGTGAGGAATACTTATGTAATAGGATAACAAACATCTCATATCAAATAATTAAACTATAAATAGCAGGACACTGAATTTACTGAATAGCTGGATGAACATGAAAAATATTTCTTTCAATTTTAGATTCACATATCCAGCTCATTTTCTTCTTAAAGTGTAACTCGCTGATGCATCACCACAGATCATCGTTAAGAGTTGTAACCCGCGTGTGTAGTGTTAAATAGGGGCTGCCAAACAGAATCTTGCACAGGGCCTCAAAAAAGTTAGAAACGGCCCTGTCCCATTTCCAGTGAAGGCTTTTTTGTATCCGCCATCTTATCCTGGTCATGTTTTTGTATGTTAGTAAGACACTGTCCTTCTTTCTAGTATTCCAGTGAAGTGGGTGGTTCCAGCTTGAAGGATTGAAAATCCTCCTGAAAGAGTCAGAGATGATGTCAAAGCGATTTGCAGAGACAAACAACTGAGGATAAGCAGGTAAAACAGCACTGTAATGATAATAGAATAGATCAGAGTATGAACTGTGGGGTACCTTTGTGTTTAAGTTTTGTGCTGAGGTTGAAAGTGACCACCTCGATCATGAGCAGTAGCGGTCTGTCGTGATGAAGCGAGAGTTGAGCCGAAAGGCGACACTTTCAGTCTACATGTTAGCCATGCTCGGACCAAGGCAGGGCTGGACTGGTAATCTGGCAAACCGGGCATTTTCCCGGTGGACAGGCGCACTTTGGGGCTGATGGACCGGCCATGAAGCACTGGCAGCAGCCCGTTCCTTCATTTTCACAAATCAAATTTCTCACGCAGCTTGTAGAAAAAAGGTTTAGTTTGGAATAAAGTGGAGAGAAAGGTTTAGGGAATTTTTCACGTCACTGCGAGCCGATTTAAGCCTAAACAGTAACACATGATACGCAGTCCTGTTTGTTTATTAATCACCAGGGGATGTCGCATAAAAGGAGATCAAAAAGGCAAAACCGTGTGCCGTAGCCAGGGGTTAAAGTCGGTTTTGTTTGTTTGTTTGTTTGTTTGTTTGTTTTCGGTATTGTTGAAGTTCATTCTTTTCGGGACTCGCACAGCAATAAGCATTTCACTGCATGTCGGACTGTGTATTATTGTAAATGTCACAAATAAAATTTGAATTTGAGCTAGCGCTACAAAAGAGTAGCGAGCATAAAGGATGTTTAAGTTGCAGGTAATTTCAAGTGCAACAAACATCCGAAAACACACAAACTGTGTGTGTGCTAGCGTCCCTGGGTCGTTTACAGTGTTTGTTGTTAATAGAGTTTTGAGTCTTGTTTGTTCATTATTATGTTGTTTGTGTTATGTTTACTAGTTCTGCTTGCTTGTGCTTTTAGTTTATCAGTATTTCTATTGTAGGTTGTCTTTGTTGTTAATCGGTCCTGTCCATGTCTTTGTTTTGTCTCTGTTTCCCTGAAGGTAAGGACTCCTCGGTGGGATTTGATAAACTGGAAATTTAAAGCTTGCAGGTAAGTCCTCATGTTTTTAAATCAGATCAGGTCTGTAGAATTTTTTTTTTTTTTTTTTAACTATGTACAGCACTTTGGTCAACCTGTGTTGTTTTTAAATACGCTTATAAATAAATTGATTGATAGATTGAATGACATTATGTTTTTTATATTGTGAAACCTGCTGCAAAATGAGCTAGACTAACTGTGTTATTTAAAGGTCCAATGAATATACTCTACAGGTAATGCAGGATAAACAGGTAGGGCTGCCACGATTAGTCAACTAGTCACGATTACTTCGACTATCAAAATCATCGACGACTAATTTAATAGTCGACGTGTCGTTTGAAGCTTTGTAAGATCCTGGATCCTGAAAGACGCAGGAATAAGTAGTAGGATTTAAGAGTGTAATACTGGACTGAAACAGAAGATGGCAGCAATGCATGTACAAGGATGCCAGCTGCCGTTAAACCCCAAAGAAGAGGAAGCAGTCTCCGGTATCGTAGCTGTGTCCAAATCCTTCAGAGGCCGCATTTATAGGCCGATTATGTGACCGCAATGCAACAAAGGCTGTCCAAATTCGAAGACTCCGACAAATGCAGCCGACAAATGCGACCTTCATTTCCCCAGATTTGAAGGATGGGTCGGGTGTATCCTTCACCCAGCCTATCCCAGAATTCATAGTGCGGCCCAGCCAACTCCAGTTTCCAACAATGGCGGCAGCTACTTAGTTTTAATATTACTCTTTCTGGGTCACAAAATAAACTTTTAAGATATTTCCAGGCGAGAATGTAGCTGTGTAAACTTCAAATATCTGCTCGATTTATCAAGACATCACATATTTGCAAAAGTGCTCCGACGTTTTCGGAGACGAGGGTCACTAGAGCCGATGAGAACAGCGAACTCCCGGCACATCATTTTCAGACCCCCCCACGGGCTTTCGCTACTCGGTTTAACCTCCTAGGACCTGCCGTCCACATATGTGGACATCACATTTTGGGTTATTTAGACCAAAATACTCAATTTTGCTCTACATGGGCCTGATATCCACTTACGAGGACATTATACTGCTACTGTTCTATCAAAATTTTAAACGAATATCCTCATATGTGGCTCTTATTTTTCTTAAAAACAAAAATAAGGTAAAAAAAAAAAAAAACCTGGTAATTCTTTGTTTTTACATTCATCGGGCCTCAATATGCCCAAATATCAAAGTGAAATTAAAAATGCATGTCGTGGAAGAGTTCGGGTCTTAGGAGGTTAAACATGATATATAAGTCACTTAGCTAACTTAAAAATGTTATTGTTTGGCTTTTTTCAGTGTTTGATTTGTTCCTAAATCGGTTTGGCTAAGATTAAAGTTATTGTTTTCACACAGCTGAATAAACATCAAAGGTAAAACTGATTAAACAGAAATGTGAGATGGTAGAATTTACTCCAGTGTCCTGTTATATTTTATATAGCAAGAGGCAGACGGCTAAGTTTATTAAACTCCACCGAGACAATCTGCAAATTTCATTAAAAGTTTAAAAAGCTATCATGTTGTCTTTATTTTTAGTTAGCACATACCTTAAACACTTCAAGCTGTAATCTAATTATATAAGATTATATAATTATATAAGAGTAGATGCATGCTGGTGCAATAAGCTGCACCTTTTACGTCCAATGGATGCTGATCTGATTAGTCGACTAATTGCAAAAATAATCAGTGACTTGTTGACTATCAAAATAATCGTTTGTGGCAGCCCTAGTTAGTATGCTTTACTATGGTGGATTTAAAGTTTAAAAAAACAAAAACAAAAAACGGTGTGTGTGACTGGTGCACAGTGGCCGTCTAGTATAAAAAGTAAACTGTCAGTGTGGAAAATGGAAATCCAGGACACCTCAAGAAGCATTGGCTTACATCTTGAATTCAGGCATATAAATCCACAAAAAGCAGCAGGTCAGCTGATCACAGCCTGTACATTATGAAAATCTACTGGAGCACTCAAAAGAAATTATTGTGAATTGTGCTGAAGAACTATTGCTGAGGAGTACTTAAAGAGATTTCAAGAAAGCTTGCCTAAGGGAGTTCAGGCTGTGTTCAAGAATAAAGATGGTCATACCAAATATTGACGTTAAATTTGTTGCAATTATAAAACTCTATTTTTGCTTTACATATTGTATTTCTAGTTTTGTTTGTATATTTCAATAAACCACTATTTATTTCCCATTTTCCCAGCAACACATAATGAAATGAACGGTGGTCCAACACTTATGCACAGTATTGTAGCCTATGTAATTTACCAAGAAATTCGCGACACTGAATGATGTCAAAGTATTTACAGTACTTCTGGCATGAGCTTCTTTCTATATTTTTTTAAGTCACTGTAATGAAGCCTGAGATGGTGATTGGGGACTTTAGGAACCCCTGATACTTTCTTATGATGGCAAAAACATTAAAGGTAGAAATACAGGGAACCTGGGAAGTGAGAGATTTGCTGCTTTCAGAGACAAATAGTACAGGCAAAATATAAACAGCAATATAATAGTACATGTGAGAATGTTAATTATGCCTGTTTTTAATATAAATGTATTTAAAAAGTTTTCTAATTTCTAAAACTGTGTTGTAATTTCCATGTATTGAAGTGATTTTGGTGCATTTATTTATTTATTTGTATTTTTCTTCATGGAAAAATCCTGCATGGTTTTACAGGACCCCTGGGTAGCATGGACAATGAAGCAAAGTTTATGATAACTTGTCTGCTTTTTGCAGGTAACATAATGAGTCACCTCTTTATGTAAAATTGTTTTACAAACTCTGTATACCTTTATTAGAAATATCAGAGAGGTCATTATTTCAGTGACATTCCCTTAATTCTCTTTCAGCCATCTGTAGCTCCGTGTCCAGTGATGAATGGAAGGCCACTGTTGTAAAAAGCATTGATGCTCTGGTTACATCCTGTGTTGTGGTACCATGTTCATTCTCCCATACTGGAGGAAACCTGCCCTCCTCCAGACTCAGAGCGATGTGGCACTATAAAGGCAAAACACCAGATACTAAAGGAAACAACATCTTTCATAGTGATGCTACACTGATTAAGGACAACTTTAAGGGCCGAACAAAGATTTTGGGAGAGCTGGGTCAGAAAAACTGCACCTTAGAAATAACTCCTGTTAGAAATCATGACAATGGCCCTTTCTGTTTCAGAGTTGAACTAGTGCGAACAGAAGGCAATGAACCCACCAAGGACAAGTTCTCCTTTGTTGAAGACTGCGTCTAGTTGAACATGCTCAGTATGTCACCAACTTTCCATGACTTCAAACATCTATACCAGTTTTCTATTAAATCACTTTGCCTCTTACTTTATGTCTGCCTTTTTCATTTTCAGCTGAGCCTCCAACGCCTACATTGATCCAACCAATGGCAGCCACTCAAGGAGAGCCCTACATTGTCATCTGTTCAGTCATGCACACCTGTCCAACCCATGTACCTACACTTACATGGAACTGGAAGACAGAAGGGATCATTATGTTCCATAGACGAATTCATTCTGGCAACTGGGAGACACAGTCCATCCTGAAATTTATTCCTGAGGAGACGGATGATAACAGAGAGCTGACATGCACGGCTGCATTTAATGGAGGGCTGAAATCATCTGCAACTTTCACACTCGGTGTAAAACGTGAGTAGTTTACTTCCAAATTGTTGTTTCACCTTAACTTTGCATGGTTAAGAAAATGTTAACATCACTATTACAAGTATGTTTAGATAACTGAATGCATTCTGGATGTTGAGGTTGTCTGTATTGTAAAGAAGCAAAAAAACAAACAAATATAAACTCTCTTTCCAGGTATTGAGAACTATAATCACATCATCATTCCTGCTGTAGTGGGGATTGGTACAGCTCTGCTCTTTGGCATCTTCTGCATTTTCATGGCAAAAAAATACAAGTGAGTCATTTTATAGAGAATCAAGCTTTCTGTTAACAAGAAGGAGACATTTTTCCTCTCATCAGTTCTACAGTACGCTCTTTAATATATGTATATTTTTCTGTTTAAGGAACCACATTGCAGAGCTTCAAAATCAAGAAGGAACGTAAGTAGAAAAATATTTTGGATCAGATGCAGTTGGTTTCTGAGCCTGTCATCATATATGATAACAATATAATGATTGTTTTCATTTCTCACAGCATGTGGAACAGGCTTTCCAGATTATCTCGCAGGTGAGAAAAAAAAATCTTTTTTTTTTTTCAATTTACAGTTTGGAGCATTAGATATGCATTTATGCAGGCATTTTGTTTTGTCTTGTTTTTTGTTTATTTGTTTGGTTTTTTTAATCCAATATCTTTTTGGAATTGTACATCCACACAGGTCTTGAGATTATTTAAGTCATTCTGATTAAAGGCCAAAGGGCGTTTTAAGTCTTTGGTACTTCACTCACTTCAGAGATGGTCTAACTTTCCGTGCACAAACGCCTCATTGTCATTGTCTAACAATGATTTCATGTTTTTTTTTTTGTTGGTGGTTTTGATATTAAATGTAAAATACAACCGTTGTAAGAGTTTGGTCCGCATTGCCGGCAATAAGTCGGACTCGTTTCCGGTGGGTGATGGGCTCCGCCAGGGCTGCCCTTTATCACCGATTCTGTTCATAATTTTTATGGACAGGATTTCTAGGCGCAGCCAAGTGGCGGAGGGCTTTCACTTCGGTGGCCTCAGAATCTCATCTCTGCTTTTTGCGGATGATGTGGTTCTGATGGCTTCATCGGGTGGGGGCCTCCAGCTCGCACTGGAACGGTTCGCAGCCGAGTGTGAAGCAGCGGGAATGAGGATCAGCACCTCCAAATCTGAGGCCATGGTTCTCAGCCGGAAAAGGGTGGAGTGCCCACTCCGGGTCGGGGATGAGTTCCTGCCCCAAGTGGAGGAGTTTAAGTATCTCGGGGTCTTGTTCGCGAGTGATGGGAGAAGGGAGCCGGAGATCGACAGACGGATTGGTGCTGCGGCTGCAGTGATGCGGACGCTGCACCGGTCCGTCGTGGTGAAGAGGGAGCTGAGTGTAAAAGCGAAGCTCTCAATTTACCGGTTGATCTACGTCCCGACCCTCACCTATGGCCACGAGCTGTGGGTAGTGACCGAAAGAACGAGATCGCGGATACAAGCGGCAGAAATGAGCTTCCTCCGAAGGGTGGCTGGCCTCTCCCTTAGAGATAGGGTGAGAAGTTCGGCCATCCGGGAGGGGCTCAGAGTAGAGCCGCTGCTCCTCCACATCGAAAGGAGCCAGTTGAGGTGGTTCGGGCATCTGACAAGGATGCCTCCTGGGTGAGGTGTTCCGGGCATGTCCCACCGGGAGGAGGCCCCGGGGCAGACCCAGGACGCGCTGGAGAGATTATATCTCTCGGCTGGCCTGGGAACGCCTTGGTGTTCCCCCGGATGAGCTGGAGGAGGTGGCTGGGGAGAGGGAGGTCTGGGCTTCTCTGCTTAGGCTGCTGCCCCCGCGACCCGACCTCGGATAAAGCGGATGAGGATGGATGGATGGATGGATGTAAAATGATATCTTATGTTCTGTTCTTTTCTGTGTTTTCATCAGGTGAAGATGCTGAAGATGAGATATAACAAATTAATGTCGTTAAATATCCATGTTATGTTATTGCTTGTCTTGTAACTCTTGTCAGCATTATCTACATTCACAATTTTATCATACTCTACATATTTTTAAACATTATAAAAATGAAATGCAAGTAAAAAATTCTGACTGAATAAGTTGTGTTAGGTTTTCAGGAGTCCTTCTGCAGTGGTTTATTTCACTCCCCCCTTATTTCCTCTTAGAAATTAATGTAGATTAAGATACACATTATGCATTTTGTTTTTCTTCTTAGTAGTTTTCGAAAGTTCCTTGTGTCTCATGTTTTGTTTTACTTCCCATCTTTGAAGTTTTCCAGCCTATTGTGTTTTCTCACCTATTCCCGTTCCTTTCTGTTTCTCTCCTTTGTTCCTTTGCTTTAACTTTAAGTCATACATATATATTTTAAACCTGTATTTTCTCTTATTTTTTTTCAGGCAATGGGTGAAATCACTCACAACTCTGAGTAATTAGGCTACAGGCTCTTACGACCAGCGCTCTCAAACACTCATCGCCAGAACGTCAACTAACCCTCGTTAGTGAAGGCTTCACAGACAGAGATCCTCATTATAGTTAAACTCTGTACTAACCTTGTTTTCCTCTGTTCTCAGTAGTCTGTCGGATGCCAGGACCTCACCGACATAAACCTGTCTTCATACAGCCGCTGGTCTGCTCATAGCGTCTCCATTTCACGCACCTGCTTGCCTAACTGCCCAGCTTGCTATGGAATAGTGTTTTCGGCCATTACTCATGCCTCACCCGGACCCTTTGCCTCCCCCTGCACCACGTAAGACTGTTACTAATTACTACCCATCTCTGGATCTACACCTGGAGCTCTTTTTAATCCCTGTCTTCCTCGTTTCAGTGGCTCAGGGAGCCCCGCTTTGCAATCCTCCCTTGCCCTGCAGTACAGGGTTCCTGCTCTGGAAAATACCCAGTGTCGGGTTCCCTGGCTGCTGCCCCTGACGGCAAGAGACTAATTCACTGGACTCTCCCACAGCACAATTCTTGTTCATAGCTCATGGTCACGGTTTACATTGTTGTGCCTTTCTTAGCGCTGTCTAGTTAAATCTTAGTATATACTAGTTCATTGCTTGCCATAGAAATGTTTGAGTTGTTTTCATAGTGTTAGTGTTTGGCGCTCCACAGAAAGTATTGTGAATATTTTCATAGCGTAACTCTAGTGACCTGTGCTCCTCAGTATCATTGAAGTTCATAGTTTATTCTAGCATTTGTTTTTTAATTTCCTCCAGAGGTTATATTAGTGCCTCTCGCTCTTAATTCATGGTTTTTGGTTTTTTGCGATTAACTACTCCCCACTGTGTGTCACACCTTGTTTGCTGCAATAAACAATCGCGTTACATTCACACTCCGCGTCTCGGAGTGTTGTCTGCGCCCGAGTCCATTCCCCTGTGTTGGCCGCCCGGCCGTGACACAAAGTCAAATGGTTACATTATTTTTTTACATTCAATTCAATTTTATTTATATACCGCCAAATCACAACAACAGTCGCCTCAAGGCGCTTTATATTGCACAGTAAATTGTACAATAATAGATACAGAGAAAAACCCAACAATCATATGACCCCCTATGAGCAAGCAATTTGGTGTCAGTGGGAAGGAAAAACTCCCTTTTAACAGGAAGAAACCTCCGACAGAACCAGGCTCAGGGAGGGGCGGGGCCATCTGCTGCGACCGGTTGGGGTGAGAGAAAGAAGACAGGATAAAGACATGCTGTGACACGCTTGCAAAACACAAAGTGAATATGAAAAAGTATCAAAATATAAAGAGGGGAATGGCTTTTTCTCGACAGTTAGCTTCAAGCATTTTTTAATCGACTAATATGATGCTTTCTCTTTGTTTTCATACTTTAAAAGTTGCACTATTGTTTCCCAGAATGTTAACTGCGCATGTATCAATGTAATCCTACCACTTCCTGATTTCTAAAGAGATGTATCAATACTGTAGACCTGTTTTTGAACATTAAATCTTCATTTGTGCTGAGACTGAATTCATTGCTGTTTATTGCTTGAACGGTGAAAACCTTCATTCAGTAAAATTTCGACTTTAACTTCAAACTTACAATTGAATAATATTCAACAGAGAGCAAATGACCTTTTTCATTCAAATAGGTTGTGAATACAGTGTGTGTTGCATGTTACTGTTAAACTGAGGTGAGATCAAATAACAAGATACCTGCTCTGTTATAGGCATATGTGGAACTCTTAACTATGATTTAAGAAAAGGGTTCTAATTATTTTAAGTTTTCTTTTTCACTGGTCACAAAGCTTCATTTATGATTTATTAAAGATATTTAAAGACACAATATATGAATATACATAAAATGTTTGAATGAATTGTTTGTTACCCATCTCAATCATATTTTATGATTTGTAAATGGTAAATGGACTGATTCTTATATAGCGCTCTCCTACTCTCCCAGAGCATTCAAAGAACTTTAACATGACTCATACACGCATTCACACAAGCACTTTCTTCTATGCTTAAGTGCTTTCTGTCTAGCATTCACATATATTCATGCTTTATTTGATTAATGATTCAGTAAAAGGACTAGATGTTACAGTCCCTGATAATGCATTGCTTTAAATGGCGAGAATCTTGAGGGATGGCTGTTATGAGGAAAGGCAGCCCAGAAACTTTACCAGCAGCACACATCATTGTGTGCCTCAACTTTCGGTCTTTTACCCAGGCTAATCTGCCATTTTTGGGGGGGGATTAGAGATCTGATCTAGATTATCATATTAAGATTTGGGACACATCGTCAGTAGTGGACCTTGGATTCATCGAGTGTTTCGGCCATTATCACTAGACACCCTCATCAAGGAGGCCCTGTCAGGGTTGATCAGGCCCTGGAGTGTGTCACTGGTTTATGTTAAATTGTTATTTCTCTTCTTCTTTCTTCTGTTTAGTTTTCTACAGTTTATTTTCTCCTATCTATTCACTGCAACTGAGAAATAATACTGATAGAGAGAAGTAACACAAAAGGGACAAGATAGCAGAGAGGAGAGCCGGAAGTGGGGCGCCCGATCTGGTTTCCCACACCTCCCCGCCGGATCGGGCTGTACGCTCTACCTCCCCACTGCCTCCCAGAAAAGGGAAGAAGAGCAGAGGGGAGAAGAGCGGAATATTTTCTTTTCTCTCGCGGTTAGCTGACTGCCTTAGCTGCCCAAGTGATGTCAGCCCTTTTTAGCTATAGCCAGTGACTGGTCCTCTCACCAGTGTTAGATAATTCCCTCTGATCCCAATCTCTCTAAGCAGTTTTGCTGTTGTACTGGCAACAAAGCCCCTGCACCCCACATCCACCGGACGCACCTTGATCCTCCAGCCTCTGTCCTCAGCCTTAGCTGCCAAGTTGGCATACCGCAGCTTCTTACGCTCAAATGCTTCCTCAATTCCTCCAATGGTACCGTCAGCTCAATGACATATGCAAGTTTTTGGAAGTTAGACCAAAGGACGAGGTCTGGTCACAGAGTAGTTGTTACGATCCCTGTGGGAAAAGAGCAGATTTGGCCTGTAGCACAGATGTGGCTGGGGTCCACTTTTTCCCCATTGCTAGGGTGGGAGCAGTGCCTCTCACTATGGGTCCCGGGAGTCCATGAGTGACATCTCAAGCCTCACTTTTGCACATTTAAACTCCTCTACCAGGCTAGGGTTAGGCAATATCCCGTCGCTATAGAGTCAAACGCTGCTGAGGCATTTGGGAAGTCCGAGCCACCTCTTAACATAGGAGCTCACTAGCCCTTTTTAGTCGATTGGCATAATTGAGTGAGACCTCGTACATTGTCAACGGCCACATGGTTCTTATGAAGGGAAAAATTAAGTGTAGTGATTACTTAATTTTTGGTTAATTGGTGCTACCTGTGTACAGACTCTCTGCAGATGGCTTATGAGTGACAGGATTACTTGTGCTTTGTGAAACCTTTTGTGAGAAATTCATATTTTATAAACACTGTTTATATTTTATAACACGTTTTCTAAACGTATGTTATTAACGCATTTTTATAAACGCATAATCTACCGTAGTTTTCGGGTCATAAGCCGCTACTTTTTTCCCACACTGTGAACACTGCGGCTTATACTGACGTGCGGCTAATGCATATTTTTTTTCATGTGGCCAAAAACATTTTGCCTGGTAACAGTAGACCAATAAAATTGATAAGTAGTATATATATGGTATATATTTTTACCGGTTGTTAAGAGACGTTGTAATGTTGTTTGTGCACTGTTCCGTAAAAAAACCATAAGCAACGTAATTTGTGTGTTACCGATACGTACGTATACTTAAAGGTAGCCGTGTTACAGGTGCCGTTCGAGGAAAAAAAGCATTTGCAGTATGTATTTTTGTATGTTACCATAACGTTTATGTTACCATGTTTATGTTGCCTTACGGATTAAATTAAACGATAAGAATCCTCACTTGTAATATTTCTGTGTAAATATCTCATATTACAAGTGAAACGCATACGGCTTAAAATCCGGTGCGGCCTGTACAAGTACAATATTGGTTTTCTTTCTACAATTAGAGCTTGCGGCTTTTCATCAGGTGCGCTCTGTAGTCCGGGATTTACGGTACTTTCCCAAAAAGTTGATTCTGTTCATTTCGATGTAGCGCTTTCAGTGGGAGAAAAATTTTGTCACTCATCCAATTGACTTCTTCTGTCTCAGCTGACTGCAGAGATTCCCTGACCTTAAAAACAATATATTTGCAAAATGACAGAAACTAGCACCACTGACAAACAATGGGTTGAGGTCAGTTTCATGATCATCAATATGCAAATTGTCATAAACCCTGACCAATGATCATCAGTCAATGGCCATGAGTACCATTCACAGAGAGTTGGGGAATGGCTGCAATCACAGCATTGTAAGATGGTGAAAGATGTACCCTTAACCCCCCTCCTTGGTTCAGAAACAGTGTTCCCCTTTTCCTTGATTCCCCGCTCAAATCAGTGTCCATCCCTGTGCTACTTTGCATTTCCTTCAGTCTTGCCAGTCTGTCATTTCTCTCTGTCTCTGTAGTGCCTGTCTTTGTCTCAGTTCAATTCAGTTTTATTTACACAGCGCCAAATCACAACAACAGTTGTTTCGAAGCGCTTTATAGTGTAAGGTAGACCCTACAATAATGCATACAGAGAAAAACCCAACAATAATATGACCCCCTGTGAGCAAGCAATTTGGCGACAGTGGGAAGGAAAAACTCCCTTTTAACAGGAAGAAACCTCCGGCAGAACCAGGCTCACTTAGGGGCGGCCATCTGCCACGATGGCAAATAGTTGCCATGATAAAAGATCGTCTCAGTGTTGACTTACCTTTTGTTTGTGTCTAGTTTATAGTTTCATGCTTAATTCATAGTCTGTAATCTTTTTGATCTCTCCTTAATTTCCATTATTTAATTTTCCATTATTATTTATCTTTGGCCCTGGTCATGTCTCCATGTCTACTTTTTGCCCTGTCTCTGTGGTTGTCTGGTCTCCCTGTTACACACATGTCTGTGTTTACACAAAATTCAAGTTTATGTGTCTACAATCTGGGTCTGTCTCTAGTTGTTTCCTGTCTTATTTTGGTAGACTCTTGTGTGCATTGTGTTTAGTTCAGCTGCATCACTGTCTGCACCGTATCGGATCGAAGAAGATCATTGGAGCCTCTCTTCCCACCATCACGGGCACTTATAACACCCTCTCCATCCGCAAAGCCACCAGCATTGTGGAGGACCCACACTCTTCACACTCCTGCCTTCTGGAAAGAGGTACCAGAGCATCACTGCCAGACTACGGAACAGTTTCTTCCCCCAAGTTGTCAGACTCCTGAACACTCAGTGACTGGAATGACACACACACATGCGCACCTTCATACACGTCACTACCAAGCACTTATCTGCAGTATCTCTCTCTCTCTCTCACACACACACACACCAAGTTACTCAGCATTTTGCACATTTTCATTGCACTGTCTTGTGTCTGTCTTGTCCTGTTTATTTTTAAAATTTTTGCACATTGCACTTCATGTAGTCCTGTATATGTCATATGTAGCACCAGGGTCTCATTTTACTCTGTACTGTACCACTGTACATGGTTGAAATGACAATAAAAGCCACTTGAACTTGAACTTGATTATTTAAGTCCTTAGTTTCCTTCTGTCTTTTTTTGCAGCCTCCCTATAGGTGTCTGTCCTGTCTGTTTGGTGGTTTCCTGTGTATTTTCTTGGTTAGTGTTTCCAAGAATATGCCCAGTTCTCATTATAGTTTGCCTTTTCTCTTTGCCAAAAGGCAGATTACATGAAGCACCAATCAACAGCTAATTTGGAAGTACTGACATCTGCTGGTCATTTGATGTACAGCACCCCTGCTGTGATATTACATGTGGGCTACATACCAGTCGATATATAAATGCGGAATCAAATTGCAGAATACCCATATGAGGTGCTGTAAAATCCTCTCTGGGATTGATTTAAGATATATGTTATCATTGTGAGATGTTGTATCAAAATGCTCCCTTACTGCTGATGTTTTTCACCTTTTTAGTGGCTCCATAATCTGTTTAAAATCTCTTTGCAATTTCGTGATGAGCCTCAGAATCACCTCAGATCCAGTCTAAGAAAAAAACAAATCGCGGCATTTTAAACAGCTCGAATCACATAACAAGGCAGTCATTTCAGAGAAACGGGGCCTCATTTATCTCTCGACAGCTTCATTTGGACACGCCCCCTTTGCTTAACACAAGCCTCAGGGATTCAGTGTCAGACGTAACATCATTGCCCAGTTCAGTTCCTAGCATTGCTGTTCCTTTACCTTAGTCCAGCAATATTTGCCCCATAACTCTGCCCTCCCCACACAGCGTAACATGACCTTCATTTTGTACCTTGCCACACTGCTTTAAGTTTTGGGTTTTTTTTAAACTAACATTTCATTTTGGTCTCTGTATGCATGACCCCATGTGGACTGTTTTGTGAACTGCTTTTTTTGTTCACTTCCTCTTCTTGACTAGAGATTTTGATTTTTGACCCAGCCTCTGTGTGTCTTGCATGTGGGTCTTCTTCCTCTGTGAATATGTTCCGGATACTGATGTTTCATTTTTAATAACATAGCTTTACTGTAGTGAGCCATCATGTTTTCACCTTTTGTCAGCAGCATGTTTTACAAAGAAATTACAGTGACTTTATAGTCAGAATTTTCCTGAGAGTGTTTTACTTCATATAAAGCAGGGGTGTGGAACTCCAGGCCTCAAGGGCCGGAGTTCCCCAGGTTTTAGATATCACCTTGGGTCAGCACACCTGAATCACATGATTAGTTCATTAACAGGCCACGAGAACTTCAAGGCCGTTTATCAATGCCCAAGTACGCCAGTACGTACTCGCGTGCTCGGTGAGTACGTACTCGCCGAGAACGCACGGGAGTACGTACCCGCCGAGAACGCGAGCACGGACTCGTGGGCCGTTTCTCAATTTTCAAGTACGCGAGCACGGACTCGTGATTTGTACAGTCGGAACACCAGCGTAATTTAACTGTGAGTAACATGTTATGAAGCTTAACTTTAATCACAGCCAAACCGGTTTACTCAGGAACAAATAAAACACTGAAATAAACCAAACATTAACATTTAGAAGTGATCTAAGTGACTTATATATCATTTTTGACCTCAGTAGTGAAACCTCTATTAATAAAAATAGTGTACATGTACATACGTGTACATACCTTAATAAAAACAAGCAGGTGAGATGTTAGAATGCTTTTATTTCTATTCTAGTGGACGCTCAATACTATAGACAGCTGCTGGGGTTTCTTTAACCTGAGTAGTGAGAAGTCCGCGAGCGGGAGGGGGGGACGATGTGCCGGGAGTCCGCTGTTGAGTTTTGGACGAAATGCATTCTGGGATATTTAGCTGTCCCAAGTCTACACCGATGCATGCTCGATAAAATGGGCGGATCGAGAACACATCCGGGACTTTTTCGCGTTCTCGGCGTGATGCGTACTTCGAATTGGAACAGTACTTGGTCTCCGACTGATGATGTATCACGAGTACACGAGAACGCAAGTACGCACAAGTACGCATATTGATAAACGCCCCGCGACATGTTGAAGAGATAATTTAGCCATTTAAATCAGCTGTGGTGGATCAAGGACACATCTAAAACCTGTTGGACGCTGGCCCTTAAGGCCCCCACCCTTGATATCGAGGGTGTCTTGAAGACTGATTTATTACCTTTCATGAGGCAAAGTTTTAAAGTTTTGTATTTCAAAGCAGGACCAATGAAGAATCATCATATTGGCATTGGGACTGTAACAATATGATATTTGCACTTATTTGTCATTAACTCCCTTTGTGTTTCCAAGTCCCAAGTTTTTCATGTTCTAGGTTTTACGTCTTGGGTTTTGAGGTCTTAGTTTCCTATTTTTTAGTTGCTTCCCAGTTTAGGTTTTGTTAGCTTAGTCTTTGTCCCCATTTTGCTTTTTGTTTGTTTCTCTCAGCCATGAATAAAGGCTCACTTTCAATTACAGCTCCATAATATCTCTAGTGTCTGTGTTTGGGTCCATTCTGTCTCTGTTTCTTGCCATCTGCTAGCACAGACTTGACCAGACTCTGGAAGGATATGATTTTCGTTTATGTGACCAGTGGCTGAAAAGGTCCAAACAGCAGTTACTCACAGACTTCAAAGCCTGGTCTCAGACCTCCCCTCCCACGTTTGGGTCGACTCTCTCTCAGCTCCTCGTCGTCTGCCAGTGAAAATTTGATACAATCCAAGGCATTGCTGTTTGTTTAGCAAGGGTTAGGTTTAGCAATTAAGACATATGTTATCAATATTACTCTTGCTGAATCTTACAAATACCTAGGAATTTGTGTTATAAGTGGATATCAGTCTTCTGTGCTCCTAAAAAATTTGTACCTAGTGTTATGCAGTTGCTTCGTTAAACATGAACTCTATGGATAAAAGTATCGGGCCGCACTTCATTGAATTCAAGTGTTTTCAGTCCCATTGCCACAAGTATATATAATCAAGCACCCTGAAATGGAGTGTGCCTTTAGTGATCGAAGAGGTTTGAAGTGTGTGGAGCGCCAGCCACTCATCTATCCAAACTCGAGTTCAAATGTCACAGTTGAAGTTGAAATAATCACAAACCTACAGAAGTCTGGTTGACTTCTTTTAAAGCAATGAAGACAAGCTTGCAGAGACTTATCCAAGAAAACATAAGTCAGATTCTGTTTTGAATGCTTCACAGGCAAACAGAATTCATTTCAGATTAAATGGTAACAATGATTGCGTCAACTTTCTGCAAAAATAAAACACTACAGAGAATGGAGAACAGAAAAAATGATGAAGTTGTTACAAACTAAATTAAGTTTTTATAAAATGAAGACATTTCCCTTTTCACTTCTCCAGCTTTTTTTGTTTGTTTGTTTGTTTGTTTTGTTTTGTGAGGTTGATGTTGGACACTCAAATGACATTAGCTGTTTATTTGTTTTTCCAGTTGTGGGCTTCTTGTGTCAGTTTCCAATAGTGCTTTCACGTTAGTGCATGATTTGACTGCTTAAATATCCCCAGTGCTCAATACTTTCAGAATGTTAAATTAGAGGTTCTCCTAATCCCTGCTCCACCACAGCTGGTTCGTGTGATCAGCTGGGTATTTAATGCTGCAGCTGTCTGATATAAGATGATCATTTGCGTTTCCCCTCCCCCTAAAGCAATGGACAAAGCTATTATGTTTTAGAAAGTCAATTAACTTAAAATTTGTCTTTAAAAAAGCTAAAAAAATTTTAAATGAATAACGTCATTTAAATATAAAAATATAAAATATCTTAAGCTTACTAGCTGCTGGTCCTTCATCCCATGCAGCTTTGGTTTCTGCAAGTATCGCGTCACCTTCAACTTAAATCCCATATTCTCTTCTACTCTTTCTTTTATAAATCTTTTCAATAATAATAGGACACCAAGACACAGCTGAATGCAACATGTGTCTTTAAAGTAGGACTTTAACTGAATCTAAAGTGTGCCTGAAAAGGCACCTCATTTCTGGAAACACAAACACACAAAATACAAATATCTTTTATCTGAAATTGTATACACTTTGGTATATAAACATTAAAAAAACACCACACCACCAATAGCACCACAGGGACTGTCTGTCATTATCCCGTTACACATCACAACTGAGTAGCTTGTTGTTGGTCGAATTGTTCATAGTGCTTAGTTCTCCAATTAGGGAGGACTGTGTCCTTCACCCTCCACATGTTCTCTAGCTCCTCGCTAAGCCCTTGATATTCCTCAAGCTTCTCATGTTCCTTTTCTCTAATGTTGCTACTAGCTATATCTATCACTATGGCCTTCTTGCTCTCCTTGTCCATCACTATGACTGGTGACTGGCAGGACGTCATCTGACTACACTAGTTCAGTCCAGAAAGAGAAAGGGCCATTGCCATGGTTTGTCATGTCAGTTATTTCTAAGATGCAATTGTTCTGACCCAGATGTTCCAACAAATAAATAAATAATAAAAACTCATAGAAATGACAGATTTAGCTCTTATATTCAAACCAGTGATACTTTTGTTATATCTGACCAATGCCAAACGGCTTATACTGTGTTTACCGTGTTTGTGTTTTTCTGGCTGACTTGTGACAAATGCTGGTTGAACAATGCCCTCCTGAAGCAGTGTGTGACCATGCTGGTGAAGGTGCCAGGCTGTTGTGGCTGTGCAAAATTCTTCTACATGCTACTGACACCCCTGTTTGTTCAATGAATAAATTATGACATTGCCAGTATGTCTTGTTTCTTCAGACTTCAGTCATAAATACAATAAACAACACCAAATGAGATTCAATAATTCACAAATACCATAGCACATATAAATATTAATATGCTATACATGTTGTCATCCTCTGTGTCAATTCAGTTATTTTAAGTTTTATTTATACAGCACCATATATGTATTTGTTAACCTTCCTGTAGTCTTTTCTTTATCCTATAGTCTTCTTTAATTTCTTCAACCCCAAAAAATGTCCAAAGAGATATTAGGAAGAAGATACTCAGTTGTGATGAGTGACGTTGTATGTGTATGTGAGGTATGTGAAGGCCCCTTTGTAGAATCTCTCCTTAAGGGTGTTTTTTCTCTCAACTTGTAAAGAGGAAATGACAACAATTCACAGTCAACCTGGGTCTGTAGTTATATTAAGAGTGTGAAAACTAAAGTGTGAAGTCATACAAGACAACGTGTCATGTGACTTTCTATATAGGCACCAACTAATAAAGAAAATCATGGTTTGACAGCTCTGCACCAACAATAGCCACGTATAACATAAGGTTCAGTCATTCTTCTTAGAGAAATTTTTTTTTTTTTAACTGTATTTAAAATATTTTTTCTTTTTATTAAATTAATGCAATTCATGCCTTGTTTAAAGAATGCTGTGGATTACTTTGCATGAAAGTATGAGATATTGATCTAGACAGTGGCCTGGTGGTAGAGGAGGACATCTGCTAATCGAGAGGTTGGTGGTTTGTTTCTTTCGGTCTGCAAATATCCTTGGGTAAGAAGGATGATGTGTGTGTATTCATGTTAGATAGAAAGTACTTATATAGAAAAAAATGCTTGCGTGAATGAGGTAAGTGCTTTGAGTGCTCAGAGAAGAAAAGTGCTATATGAAAACCAGTCTATATATTCTACATATTCAGTGATGTTAGACCATGATTTACAGTCGCAGGTGGTGATTAGAAAAGTACAGCTGAGCACAAAGGTGTAGGAGACACGAGGAACCTTTGATAACTTCAGCTATTTGTGCTTAAATTTGAATGACTTCTTAAAGAGCTTTCTTTAATTAATTTAACAGATCCATTTTCTTCCACCTATGCAATCCACTACCTCAGGCAGCTGAAGCATATCCCAGCTGTCATAGGGCAAGAGGGAGGGTACACCCTGAAAAGGTTCAAAGTCTGTTGCAGAGATGACAAACAGAAGAATACAACTAGTTTTAGAGTCATCGATTAAAATAACTCCTGAAGGATTTTGGTTTGTGTGAGGCAGCCAGAAGGTAATTCAATTCAATTCAATGTTAATTTATTTATATAGTGCCAAATCACAACAAATAGTTGCCTCAAGGCACTTTATAATATGATGAGTCATGGGTATCAAAGCTGGAGCCTATCCCAGCTACCACAGGGAGAGAGGCACCTCTGGACAGGTCACAGGGCTAATACAGAGAGA
Source organism: Oreochromis niloticus (assembly GCF_001858045.2). NCBI lineage: Eukaryota > Metazoa > Chordata > Actinopteri > Cichliformes > Cichlidae > Oreochromis > Oreochromis niloticus. Next base: position 16,537,280 of record NC_031976.2, on the reverse strand, counting down.
CAGACAACCATTCACACCTGTGGTCTTTAGAATTACCAATTAACATAACCCCACTAAGTGCATGTCTTTGGACTGTGGGAGGAGGCCGTAGAACCCATACACACACGGAGAGAACATACCACACAGAAAGGCCCTGGACTTGAACCCAGGACTTTCTTGCTATGAGGAAACAGTGCTTACCACTGCGTCAACTGATTTTTGTTTGTTCATTTGTTCGTTTTTTAATTTATCATTAGAATGATTATTTTAGCAACTGTAACAAAACAACTTCTCATATTAGCAAAATAATTATGTTTTTATTTGTATTTTTTATCTTGTTTCAGACCTCCTATCTGTTCTTCTGTTAATCTCATAACTCCCCTTTTATAAAACAATGATATGGGTGAAAATGTATGCATTTTGATACATGTTGCCATGAAGATTGATAAAACAGACTTCCCCATTGTACCATATATGAAACAATATTGAGACTTTGAGACATAATAAAGCTGAATGCAAACTAACAAGTCACTTCTCACCACAAAGAAATAATAGCACCCTAACATATCTGTGTCACTTTCTTTTAGATGCGGCAAAGAGAAGAAGAGATGAATCCTTTAGAGTGGATTTTGTTTTTCATATGCGTTTGCTTCAAAGGTATGATGCTGTTTGTACAATGTATATATTTAGTGATAAGCTGTACACCACAAAAACTCTAAAATGTAAAAGTCTACTTTTTTAAATCTTACGACGTGGTTTATTTTTCAAGCAATTTTTGTGAGGAATTTGTATTTTGTTTTATGCATTTACACTTTCTTTCTCTGCTTGATTGTCCTGTTTCTGTACTTCATTTAATCATTGTTTGGTGCGTAATTTGTTACAGTTACTCAAACAAAAGCCTCATCTTGGACCACTGATGTGCCATCCTCAGTTAAAGGTCTCCGTGGCTCATGTGTGGTCATCCCATGCTCTTATGACTACCCAGCTGGAGAAGACCAAAAAGTCAATGTATTCACAGGGATTTGGAAGACCACTGAGAGAGACCAAGTCATCTATCATCCAACTGAATCTAAAATTCTGGAGCAACATAGGAGACGAACAAACCTAGTGGGAAACATCAGAGAGAAGAACTGTTCTCTGATGATTCAAAACCTTCAAGAACCTGATGGGGGGTCTTTTTATTTCAGGATAGAACTTAAAGGATACGCTAATTTTTCCTATTTAACTAAAAAAGTTGTTATTTCAGTGACTGGTAAGTAAAAAAATTAGTAAATACTGTGCACAGATCAATAACACTTTAACCTCCTAAGACCTGAACTCTTTCATGGCATGCATTTTTAATTTTTCTTTGCTATTTGGGCTGATTGGGACATGATGAATTTAAAAACAAAGAATTATCGTTTTACCTGATGTAGTTTATGAGAAGAGGATATCAGGCCCCTGAGAGCAAAATGTAGCATTGTGGACTTGACAAAAAAGTGATGTCCACATATGTTGACGCCAGGTCATAGGAGGTCAATAATAATAACGCATTTGTGCAAAACTACAAATCAGCCTACAAGATCACTTTAATATCAATATCATGCAGCAGTGTTTGTTTCTATGGCTCACTTCATAAGTGTATAACTATGTAAGTGTAAAACTAAGACAGGTTTTCAGTTAATACAGACATGTTTATGTAATTGTGTATTTTTTCATCCTAAAGCTCAAAAAGCAGGAAAACATGTGGAGACATGAAAAGACAAAATTGTACCAAATGAAGTTCCCATTATTTTCATTTTATATTTTTAACCAAATCTGATTCATTTTTTTGTGGATAAAAGTCAAACAAAAAAAGAAAAAAATTTCTTCCTATTCTTTCACCCCATATTTATTTGCTAGTAATACATCTGTGTTGGGTGTTGGAAAGCTCAGCAGGATGATTTAAAAAATGAAGAAATTATATACATATCATTAACATAAAAAAGAATGTCCAGAATTCAAAGCTTTATAAAATATAACATCAGTTTCACAGTACGTTAAGTGGTCTCCATGTTGCATTAAAGTGACTATAATGTTCCTGATTTATCTTGTTAACACAGATGAACCAAACCCCATCAGTTTATCTATGAAAGAAGAGGTAAAGGAGGGTGAAAATGTGTCTGCTTCCTGCTCTGTGTCTCACTCCTGCCCCACATATCCACCTGATTTCCACTGGAGTCACTCTGGAGAGCGACATGATCAAACACAGAAGCTTCATGAAGGCCAGTGGAATTCAACATCTACTCTGACCTTTCGCTCAAACCGCACTGATCACAACAAACCTTTACAATGCAGTGTTACATACCACGGTGGAAAGCAGCGGGAACAATACAAGATCATTAAAATAAAATGTAAGTATTTAATTATAAATACATGCTGATGATAAAAAAAATTCATTCAAACACTGTAATTTATTTTTTTTATATATATAAAGATGGGATTCAGTGTCGTATCCCTTTCACGCATAGTGGTCACTACAGTGGACAGCTATTCAAAGGCTGTTTCCTTGCATTTGTGTCAGTGTTGATGATATACTTGCACATAAATCACTACATTGGACACTGATGTGTCACTCCAAACCCTGACACCCACTGGTTGTTTAATGTTACTATAGATGAATGACATGTTTCACTGTAATTTATTGTTATTCATTGTTATTTAACCCTGTCATGCATGAATGATGATAACCTCAATCAGGATTTTTGTCTTAAGTATTTTTATTCATCTTTTTATGCCGAAAGATGAATAAAAATACTTAATTAAAAGATCCCGATTAAGGTTGTCATAACTCTGTTTAACTCTGTTTAAATAAATAATTTGGCTGTCCTTCCAGATGCCCCTGACATTAAGACTTCTTCTAAGTGCTCCTCATATGATGGCATAGTAACATGTGAGTGCATCATAGATTCTGAGCCTCCCAGCACGGTCCTTTTTGTTCTTGGTGACAAAGTGCTGCAAAGCAGCAAAGTAGAGAAAAATGGCTCTGTTACTACTGAAATTCTGCAGGTAGACTTTGGGTCTTTCAAGTTTGTGCACTGCCTGGCAAACAACATGCTGGGAAATGCTAACCTCATGCTTTCATTATCTGATAAAGGTAAGAAAATTTTTGAGTCTCAGGAATACTGCATAGATTATTATCATTCTATATTTACGTGACAAAATACATTCAGTATCCTTTCTTTCTTTTGGGACAGACAACATGCAAATTATTCTTATTGCCTCTGGGGCAGGTGTGATTTTGTTGATCATTTTGATAGCCACAGGAGTGGGAGTTGAAAAATGGTGAGTTGTTAAACAAAATATCCAATGTTATTAAGGGGAAGTATAAAAGCAGAGACTTTTTTAAAAAAGATCTTGACAGCTGATGTTTAACTTCAGAGGCTGTGAAAAGTATCAGCTGTTTTTGTAACATTGTAAATAAAAGAAAAAAAAACTTTCTGCCAGGACTAAAAAATCAGGAGCAACACAAACGTCTGACACGAGCACCATGAGGTCAGATGGACCTGTGGAGCTCCGTAGTTCTGCCCCAACAAAAAGGTTTGAATTTTTCATCTCAGTTCACAGACAAATAAGAGTACTCATAATTATTATGATTAAAGATGATTTGTGATTTTATTTCATTTCCATATAGAAAAACAAAAGAAATCTTGTTTGCCTTTCCATCCTTTTTGCAGGAACGAGGACTATGACAATGTCCACTGCAATGACCTTTACAACAGTGATCATGTATATGGCAACACAGGGGTTGGTAAAGTTTTCTTCATTCATTCATTCATTCGGTGTATGCATGAAAGAAGGGAGTGAATTCAACTTTTTTCTTTTTTTAAGCAGAGTGATTCGGCTGAGCAAGTATATGCCAATGTGTAACCTGTGGAAGACCAGCTGCCATGTGTCTCAGATAAGAGTCAGGGAAATGTGAAAAGATCCTAGTCCTATTTTTATCTTGTCGAACTTAAGTATTATATTCCAGTTTTTCTATTTTCTGTCATTCAAATTTCTTTGTAAAACATAGTCAGTATATAGGAAAGGCCAATTTGTGCTTTGCCTTGATGTGATATGCTTTGAAAATTTACCATTTCAATATTTGTTGACCAGTGAATATGTTTAATAAGTGTTTGATTATTATTAATTTTGTTATTAATTAGCCAGTAACAACAGAGGATGTGCCTTTTGTCTTTATGAGAATGACAAAACACGTAACTCTTAATGTTTTAACCCGAGTAAATATATATATAGAAATATATGTGGAAATATAATCTGTAAATGTATGTTAGAAATATTGTTCTTTGTGTGTGCTACATGAATATGTGGCATCAGCATTAACACCTTCACAGATATGGGTAACCACATGTCCAAATTTAATGTGGGATTACACTGAATTTTTATCTCCATCCATCCATTAATGCATTTTCAACCACCCTAGGTGGCAGGACAAAATGTGACATTTTGGCCTCTGGATTTCCAGGCCATACTCGGCACAGATTTATGGCACTCCATGTACACACATACAATCTACATTCAATCTATATTCAGCAACAACTTCATTAGATACACCTGTTAGATTAGATACACCACGACTCATCAGGCCTCCAGTCACCAGATCTCATTATAGAGTCCTTGGGATGTGTTTGAAAGGCAAATTTGGACTGGAAGCTGTGACACAAGACTCAATTTTCTATTTGTTGCAAGAAAACTTCTGACAGTGTGCTACTGTGCTTCCTCTTTCATAGATATTTGAACAAAAAGTTTGAAGTAATGTGATTGAAAACACCAAAGTAATGCTGGACAGTATTGAGAAAAGTGACCAATCTAGAGCTGTGACTGACAAAAGTGCAAATTGTTTTAATGAGTTGTCAGCTGCAAGTGAGAAATGCAACACAATGAAAAATATATGTAGCAGCGAAATCGTAGTTGTTTCTATGAGAATGTCTGATGTGGGTGAGGAAATATGTTAGTGATTTGAGAACTGGTGAAGACCAGTGAGAATGAATATTCTGCTGTGAGAATTGAGCCAAAGCGATTGAGTAAAACTGTAATGCCTTCTGTGTGGAGAAGAGTTATCGAACTGAATTCAGTTTGAATTCAACAGAACAGATCTTCAGTTGTGATGAGTGAAGGGGTAACAGCAAATAGTCCATGTGGTGCTAGTACAGCTTTGTGAAGGCTTCTTTGTCCAATCTCTCTTCAGAAGGCAGCTGTCTCTCTGAACTTATGAAGAGGAAATGAGACCAGTTCTTTTTAGAATTGATCTATTTAAAATATACTGGGTCAGAGGTTTTTGAGCGTGCAAAGAAGTGTGAAAACAAATCATGCAACACAACATGTCATTTGACTGTATGCTGGCAAGTAAGTAAAAGAAATCCAGTGCTGACACCTCTGCACAAACAATATGAGGTCCAGTCTTTGTTGTTATAGATTAAAATGAATTTTGTACAATAAAAATAAAAATATGTTTATCGCCATTCCTCAAAAGGTGTGCTCAAAAGTTCCTTTCAATCCACTCAGAATACAGATAACTGAAGAAACTTTGTAATGCAAGTAACAACATAATTATAATCTTAATATAATTACTGAATTTAGTACATTAATGTGTTACGTTACTGCGTTACTATAAAATGTGATGCAGTTACAGTAACTTATTATTTGGGAATCTGATACACCCAACACTAGAGGTCATCTGCCTTAAAGGATGTGAGTTGAAGTAATTTCGGCCAGGACATGTGGGGGATATGATGTCCTACACTGCATTTATCTCCTTCAGGGAACAGAAGTTGAAGACATAAGACTCACTCACAGCTTCCCTTTTAATGAACTACATAGTCAAGTGAGTAACAAATACATGTGGAACACTTAACCTTGCCTTTGGAAGGTCCACAAAATTCACAAAATTCACAGTGAACCATGCTATCCGCAAAACAGGTCAACAAGAAGATATTAGATTGCGATGAGTGATGAGCCAACGGCAAACAGGCCCTGTGGTGCTAGTACAAGTACGTAAAGTGTTGGTCATAGTATCTCTCATCAAGGGTGGTTTTCTCTCTAAGCTCATAAAGAGGAAATGAGACTAATTTACAAATTTGAAATAGATGACACCTATTTAATTTTTTTTGTGAAAAAGAAGCAGAAGTTAAAAAGATTCTGTTTTTGGCATTGTGCACGAACCATTTTAACACTTAAGAACATTGTCACAGAGATTTTTTGTTAATTTTCTTTGGTTAGTTGACAGAACAAACCTAAGCAAACATTTGTATAGTTTGTTTGTTTAGTTTTTTAAAGTTTGTAAAGTTGCGTTCACCATTAGTAACATGTTCCACTTTGTCTCACTCAAACAAACCTTTCCTTCTGGTCATCGATCAAGATGTATGTGCTTTGTTGAAGAAAAAATAAATAAAATAAGGAACTGATCATCATGACTGATAAATAAAACCCTGAACCAACTGTATTTTAACAAGAAACAAAGCCAACTCTTAAAATTCTTGGTCACTACTGTTTTTCTTTGTCACTCCTCTGAGCACATTTACTTAACATAAGGACAAAGGTAAAGTTCTTTTATTTAATTACAAAACATACAACCTTTTGATGACATGCATGAGAATAGTAAAGAAAATCAGTAACATTGGTTGGGAGAAAGTCAAATGAAAAAATCAGGAATATCCAGAAAAAAATAACTGATGTGATTATAAAGACTCCACAAGAGTGAATCTGCACCATTAAAATGATTTCTTACAAACTAAAAACACAAAAAGGCACAAACAATAGCACTGAACTTTATCCAAAAACAAATCTTGTAGGCAGACACATTTTGAATAATTGATCATTAGAGGTGATGAAGGTCAAAGGGTGAACTTGTTAAATACTCTATTTCTTAAGTGACAACATTGAATTTTCTTACAGTACTATCTAGACATAATTTGTAGGCCATAAAGTCAATTTTGGTCCAACACTATGTCTCTCTTATCATGCAGAGTGTCATCACTTCTGAGCCCTCAGTTTGTATGGCTGGGGTGGCGACCTGCCTCATGTGGTCGATAGTAATGCTGGGGCACCACATGGGACGGTCCAGTCTTCATTCCTGTTTATTTTGTACACGTCATTCCCAGCATAACAGCGCAGTGCAGAAGTTTTCTGATGACACTGCAGTGGTTGAGTGTATTGAAGGTGGGAGTCAAAGTACAGGGAGCTGGTGAAGAGTAGAAATAAAGTTGCCCTTGAATGGTGAGGAGGTGGAAACAGCTACAGGTGCTTCAGCGCACCTGAATGACAGACAGGATGGGAATACCAACAGTGATGCTGTACAACAAAAGGTTTAGCAGAGTCTACTTTCCGAGGAAGTCCTTTAATTTGTGTCTCTGGCACTTTTACTTTATGTTGTTTATTTACGGTAGAGGTATCACAGACATTAATGTTTAAATAAACTGGCCTCCTTCAGTAATCTGTCAAAAACTGTTACTGTCCAGAAGATGGTAGTGTAATACAAAGAAAACAATTAAAAAAAACTACAAAAAGTTTTAACAATGAATTATTTATTTATGTCAATTAAAATGTAATAATGCATATATAAACTGACTGTTTTAATTGCAATACATAAGTAAGGTGAATGCAAGAAATATTTATGAACAGAGTCTACAAGTGAATATTTTTGTGTTACCGAGTTATGATGATGCAAAGTGTTGTGTAAGAGGGGAGAGATGTAGTATTTGCCCTAAAGGTGTTGTGGTTGTTGATTCTTGATGTTATTGGGGTGCAGAATGGAATAAAAGAGGTAGGTAGAGAGTGTCACGTGTGTGGCTTAAAGTTCAGACAGAGTTCTATGTGCAGAGTAATCACACACAATCCCTGAAAAAAATTGTGTGCTTTCACTTAAATTCGCTTTTGCAATACTTGTAATGGGTTTTTCTGAAGTTTGTATTTTTAGTCAAAAGATAAGAATACATCTTTCACTACTACATGGGAAAGAAGACAGACAGGAAGAGTGTAGATCACAAAAACCTGAAGGTTTCCACAGCAGACACAAAGCTGTTGAGTAAAGTGAGGCGGGATAATGGAGAAGGGCCACTCCTGCAGTCCACTGCCATCACTACAGTTTTGAGCATACTCGGCTTGGTTTTAACTGCACCACGGAGCCAGATGGTGAACCCTACATCAGTCTGCTGACTCATTGCAATCCTTGATGAGTCAGATGTGTCAGATGACTATTATTGTGCTATCTACTGTACAATATAAAGCGCCTTGAGGCGACTTTTGTTGGGATTTGGCGCTATATAAATAAAATTGAATTGAATTGAATAGATGACCATCATGGCACACACACTTGACTATTTTGACAGACAATGGATGGATGGGTCTGTTGAGGTGTAGTCATTTGTGTAAAGCAGGGGTGTGAGATGTATGGCCCATCCAGCCCTTGAGCTAATTTCACATGTCTTCAATTCAACTATTAATCGCACGGTGGGTTTATGTTGGAGCTGAATCTTCAGTCCTGCTGAGAATCTGGGTAGACAGGGGTGGGACTTTACTTTGATGGGCACAGCATGTGGCCAATCATATGCAAAGGCAGACTGGGTTTTTATTTTCAACCATTTTCTGTTGTGGAGGGCAAAAGACATTTTTTCAAATAAGGCCTTTTATGAAATAAAATATTTAGTATTGAATAAAAAGAAACTATATACAAAGTGTCTTTGAATGGCAGAAATGCAGGAATGTCTGGATGTACCACAAAGCCATGACTCAGTGTCTGAGTGTCTAAAGGAGTCTCGCAGGCCTGAATGTGCGCTTGAAGCCATTTGTAACTTGTTTCATCTCCTGCTCACCACAAACAAGCACTAGCATAATTTTTGAACTTTTAATTGTATTCTCATATGTTTTACAGCTTTTTCTACTGATAAAAATGTCCCTTATGGCCATTCATACTACATAAAGTAAATAAGCAATAAACAATTAAAGCTGACATCTATCTCCCCAACCATAATTTACTGAACCATTCATGCCACAGAGACGAAAATGCTGGTGTTGTCTCTCAGAGATGAAACTCCAGGTTTCATTTCTCCCCAACTAAAATTAGCTGAACCAGCAGCATAAAAAGACCGAAACTATGCTTCATATTTGAAAACCACAGCTCTCTCTCTCTCTCTCTCTCTAAGTGTTCTTCAAGACCAGTTTCCCATAAAAAATCTATATTTACTGCCTTATTCGCTTGCGTATTACTGTTGTGCACAGTGTTGTCGGCCATTGTTGTTTTTTTCCCCCAAAAACTACCTCTGACAAGAAAGCCTAATTTCTGCTATTCAATACCAAAGATTTTTAAACTTTTCCTATATAATGACAAGTTGCAAAATACTTCTCTAATAAAACCTCTGTTTTTCACAATGTAAAATGAGTTTGACACCCCTGGCGTAAAGTATCATCCACTACAGTGGAATATCTTTCATGGAGCGAGTCACCAGAACCAATGGAATTTCCTCCTTCCCGGAGTCAGTGTCTGCTGATGTCACATCACCACTGAGCACAGCGCAGACACTCCATGTCCCTGCCAGTTAAGAGTGCACCCCTAAACATTACCCCATTAACATATTAAACCCAGGCAAATCCATTCCCAGGATTAATGGGTATGTAAGGCAAGAGCTAATTACAGCTGTAAGTCTATAATTTTGCTCTTGAACTTAACTTGCAGTGGCACTAGAGAATACTTGCAAATATCCCCATGCACACATTTATTTTCCGCCCATTCTGCCTCTCCCAAACCTCCCAGTGGGATACAGTTGGGTTAGTGTGAGTGTGAATAAGTCTTTCTCTGTGCTCACTGTGTCTAACACCTGCAATACTCACCTGTTGGAGATCCAGGCTAATCTACAGGCAGTATTTAAGAACAGCGGCAACATCTCTTCTTCACCAGTTGGTCAACTAACCACACGTTTGTAGCAGGCCTTTTGCTTCTTGTGCTTAGTTCCATGTTAAACTTATCTTGTTCCCTTGTGACCTTTGTAGTCTCTCCCATCACCACTCTAATTACCTGGTAGTTTGCATTCCTCCCTGGACGCTCTTTACCACCAATTGGATTCCTCATGCTGCCTCTTATGAACTGACTCACTTTTCACCACCTGCCTGCCCTCCTGTCTTTGTTAGCTCTGGATCTCCGGATCAGTCAGGTTGGACTCACTCTGCACTCTCACCTTGTAGGACACTCACCTGGCCAACACTACGTCCCCCGATGCCACTGCCACTCCACCTGTCAAGTAAGCCATAAATTCCATCTGTCTCACCATCCCCAAACCCTGTTATTTTTAATACCATAGCTTTACTATAGTGACCTCCCCATACCTCTGTCAACCAGCCTCTCCCTCTGTTCACAGAACCCTCACGTTTGGGAACCAAGCTAAACATTCATTCACTGTGCCTTAGCTTTACATTGTGTCATTTAATAAAGATTGTGAGAACACTTTATCATTGTTTCCTGTGGTTGAATCAATCTGCATTTAGGCCCACATCCACATACTGGCTTCTTGGCCCATCTAACACTTATTATGCTAGAAAAGTCGCACTTTCTAGTTAAGGACTAGAGGGTAGCTCGTGCACATCAAAAGTATAAGTAGTAATAATAATAAAGGGCCATAAATCAATAGCATAATAATTGAATATCATTCCATAGATGAAAAGCACATTAGATTACCTTATTAGGAGTGGCTGGAAACCTCATGGTTACAACTCCGTCCTGGAAACCTAGTAGTGTTAACAAAGGGACTCTCAAATGTACAGACCAGTTGTTTGGATTAAGTCCATATAAACTGGTTGTCTGGTCAGGTGTGTCATGATAAAAGAATAAAATAAAAAAGGACAGAGAGAAGGAACAAAACTGTTGCAGTAGAAAAATAAAATGTTTACTATTAATAACTGCCAAATATGGGCCACTGCTGAAGCAAACCACAGCCTGCAAATCTGGAAGGACAAAAGAGCAAGAGGGTTCACACTGGGGATGTTAAACTTATGGTCACAAAGGCCCCAGAAACAAAAGAGGACAAAGGACTTTAATTTTGAGGGACAACTAGATGTAAAGAAATGCAAGTCTTAGTTTGAAAAAAGGAAGCCAAATGCTGCCATTGTCTGTTGTCCGTTACTGATTGAGTATATTATGTTTTAGTACCGCTGAGTTTGTTAGTTATAGCTCTGGATTTCTTGTTTTATGTTGATTCCCCTTTTTGTGTCCAGTCTTTCCTAGTCGCGTCTCTGTGTCCTGTCTTCAGCATCTTCATGCTTTTTTACCTTCAGTCCCAGCAGTCTGTCATTTCTCTGTGCTTCTGTAAATGGTAAAATGGCCTGTATTTGTATAGTGCTTTACTTGGTCCCTAAGGACCCCAAAGCGCTTTACACATTCAGTCATCCACCCATTCACACACACATTCACACACTGGTGATGGCAAGCTACTCTGTAGTGTCTGTCTTTGTCTCAGTCTTGACTTACCTTTAGTTTGCGTCTAGTTTATAGTTTCATGCTTAGTTAGTAGTCTGTAATCTGTTAATATCTTGATCTCTCCTTTGTCATGTCAAGTCAAGTGGCTTTATTGTCATTTTAACTATGGGCAGTGGTACAGTACCCAGTGAAGCGAGACAACGTTCCTCCAAGACCATGCTGTTACACATAACATATAACAGACAATCAACACAGGGCTACATAAAGCAGGGGTGTCGAACTCCAGGCCTCGAGGGCCGGTGTCCTGCAGGTTTTAGATATCACCCTGGGTTAACACACCTGAATGAAGTGATGAGTTCATTACCAGGCTTCTGGAGAACTTCAAGAAATGTTGAGGAGGTAATTTAGCCATTTTAATCAGCTGTGTTGGCTCAAGGACACATCTAAAACATGCAGGACACTGGCCATCGAGGCCTGGAGTTCGACACCTGTGACGCAAAAATTGCAAAAAACCCAAAACAAAGACAGTGCAACATCAGACATAACAGAACGACACAGACACAAGAAAGTGCAGACATAACAGTGCATAAGAAAAGTGCCAAAATGACAGTGGATTGTGCAAAAAGTAACTTGATGTATGAAGGTGTGCATGTATGTGTCAGTCAAGTCACTATTAGTTTGCAATATTTAGTTATCTTAATCTTTGCCCCTGCTCATGTCTCCGGGTCTACTCTTTCCCCTGTTTCTATGATTGTCTGGTTTGCCTGTTATTCTGTGTTTACTCATTTCCTGTGTCAAGGTGATGTGTCTGGAATCTGGGTCTTTCTCTGTTTCCTGTCTCTTTAGATAGTCTCTTGTGCTGTGTGCATTGTGATCGGTTCCGTTTCCCTTTTCTTGTTACTCTGATCTAGGTCACCTGTGCTCCCTGGTGTATTCTGACCAGGGCCGTGCAGAGATGTTTAAAGGGGAGGGTGCTCAAGGTTAAAAAGGGGCACAGAACCAGGCTGAATAACAACAACCCAACAATTCACTGTCACAGTGGTGCTGCATGGCAGACAGAAGTAGGACCCAAATGCAGGACTCTGAGACAAAAGAATTAACGGAGGCAGCTTTTATACGTGTATGTTTGTACTTCCAACAAAATCATTGTAAGTATAAACATACAAAAACTAAGAACTGGGAACTGAAACTAGGAACTTGGGATAAACCAGGGAGAGACAGCAAAAGTGGATGACATGACAAAGAACAGAGGGAGACTGATGACTTAAATACACACACACAGGATAATGAGGGGATGTGCAACAGGTGGGAAGACACGAGGAACAAATCATAACATGACAAAAAAAGAGACAGGGGAAGCGATACTGAACACAATGCATGTGAGACAAAGACTGCCAAAATAAAATGGGAAACACAACACAGAGACAGAGAGCGAAAAAAGAAACATAGATAACCATGTCATCAAAGTAACCAAAGATGACCAAAGCTATGCTCCATGTTTGAAAAACACTGTCATGAATTCCCTCTTACTTTGGCTGTCTTGCTTCCACCATGATAAATTCGCACTTCCTGCACAGCTCTATTTCTCATTGCTTTTTACATGCCAGTCTATCGTTGCATACAGTTTGTTTTTTTTCAAAAAGTGACCTCGGACAAGAAGGTCGGTATTGAAATTCTGCTATTCAACAATTTTAGCTTTCACAAATTATGGCAAATTGCAAAAGCAATGAAACCTCTGTAACTTTGTGACAGAAAAGTTTGTGTTGTTTATTTTTTCCCTTTAGAAATTTCAGTTTTTTACAATTACAGTTTAAAAAAAACAAACAAACATAAACTGGTCAGTCTAGTCAATGAGCTACCAGAACTTTTTCTCTAATTTTAAACATTTATGTTTTACAATTTCACACCTACAAGACGTACTGACATATTTCTTTTTCTCTTACAGCAGCTTTTTTTTAATCATTTAGAACAACTGTTAAATGTGCAACTTTACACTGGAGTTTTACTGGCCTGTCCTACTTCAGCTCAAAGTGGGCTGTATGTGCCCCGGCATATAAATGAGTTCGACACCCCTGGTGTGGAGGGAGAAGAGCAGAGGAGAGTGGACACAGAATCCTAGTATATGTACAAGGGCAGTCACTTCTTTTAACTTACTTAGTAATTCACCTGTCTTCAAACTGACGTCCGAGTTGTGGGGCATACTCTCTGACAGCATTCAATATCATACCTTTGATTTCCAGCAACATCTGTATTCGCATACAATCAACATAACTGCTACTCTATTTCTCTACCTATCAAATCAACATCCAATACTTCTGCCTTTGCTTCCCTTCCAACTAGTGTCCTGCACACACAGTATATTTAACCTCCTTCTGTCCATCATCTGCCAATCATAACACATTGCACATAACATTACACATATTACACATTCCACACTCTTAGCTTTCCTTCTCTTTTTGTGGCAACAAGGTGTATCCATACATGTGTGAAAAACTTTTTTCTAAACGAGGATCCATAAATGACTATGTGGCCATTTAACATTAACAGCTCCACAAGAAGAAACCTAGTTGTGATGCATAAACAAAAGCAGCCTTGGTGCTGCTAGTACAAGTATGTGAGTTGTCTCTTCTCTCAAAATGTGAAGAGGAAATGAGGACGCGCCAGTTTAACACGTCAATTTAAAACTAACAACTTTTTTTGTGAAATGAAAGCAAAACAATTTTATTCCTTTTTTGGGATTGTGTAAGAACCAGTTAAACACACGACACAGTGTACTGTTTTAATTTGATGCTTTGGTAATTTGCTGTTAGTATTTGACACACATTGGTTTACTGATGCTTCTATACATTATACTGCGTATATCATACATGGTCTGTAAAATGTAAGCATGCTTACTAAACAGCTATATACTGTAAAGCCTGTCCTTTGCGGCTTTGTTGGTCTCATAGTTTGTGATCTATTGCTTTGTGTGTGTGTATCATAACTCTTCTTATTTAGCTCAAAGTGAACTTTGAAAACTGAGCTTATACTAACAAATTGCTCTGTAGAAGTGTTAAAACTACTAATCAATGCAGTGAAGACTCCATTGATAAATTAATAAAACAAGCTTTCCCCATTATACATGCATGAGACTTTGTGGTAAAGTGAATGCAATGGCTAATACAAGCAGGAAGGAAGCCAAACTTTTCACTTCTACCCTGGAGGAAATGAAAGCACCCACACAGTCTTTTTTTTTTAGAAGACGAGATGGATGCTTTACAGTGGCTCGTGTTTTTCATATGCATTTGCTTCAAAGGTATGATATGTCCTGCGTTTTGTATGAATTTATTTTCAGAAGTTCTAGAACTAATTCAGGGGAATGTGCATTTTGTTTCATGCCTTTAAGCGTTCTTTCTCTTATCGATTGTCCTGTTTCTGTGCCTCACTTCACTCCATTTTATTGTGCAATTTATTGCAGCCACTCAAACGGAATCATCCTGGACAGTTGATGTGCCGTCCTCAGTGGAAGGTCTCCTTGGCTCATGTGTGGTGATCCCCTGCACTTATAACTACCCAGATATAACGGTCCATACATTCACAGGGATTTGGAGGAGTGATGACCGTGTCATCTATCATCCAACTCAGTCTAACACTGTGGAGAAGTATAGGGGACGAACAAAAATTCTTGGAGACCTCAGCAAGAAAAACTGTTCTCTGATGATTGAAAATCTTCAGCAAAGTGATGGAGGGCCTTTCTTTTTCAGGATTGAACTAGACGGTACAAACATGTTTTCCTACTTCAGTAACAAAGTCTCTATTTCAATGATCGGTAAGTAAAATGTGAGTGAATACTGACAATAAAATTACATTTTGTAGGTCTCATAAGCCTTTCTTTATTTCTAGGCTTTATTTCTAGGCTTTTTTTTTCAGAAAGAGATGTGTTCAATTAATATAAATTAATTTTAAATGTTTTCAAGTTCTTCATTTGTGGTATTAAAATAGGGTTAATCAATCACCTTTTTTTTTTAACCTTTTTTTTCTTTAAGCAGATGTGTGATGTTACCACCCAGTTAAGAAGTTTAATTTATATTTTGGTTGGGAAAAGTGCAGACACAGTAAAAAAAATCATGCCAAATGAAGCCCCTACTTTTTTTTTAATCTTATATTTTTAAGCAAAAGAAATTATTTATTTATTTATTCCTGTCCAAATGAGGCAGGAAATACCTTTCTTATGTTTTCTGTCCCGCATTTTTCCTTCTTAGATTTTGTTAAAAATCTAATGTTTTTTGTGTTGGTCACCTCAATGGACTCTTATTCATGTTTTATCAGTAAAGACAAGCCCAGTCTTCATAAAACATGACATCAACTGCCACATGCATCAAGTGCCATGTGTTGCATTACAGTAGTCATATGATGTTCATGTGTTCTCGTTTAAACAGGTGAACCAAATCCCACTGATTTCTTTGTGCAAGAAGAGGTAAAGGAGGGTCAAACTGTATCTGCATTCTGCTCTGTGTCTCACTCCTGCCCCACATATCCACCTGATTTCCACTGGAGTCACTCTGGAGAGCAACATTTTCAGACACAGAAGCTTCAAAATGGCCAGTGGAAAGCAACATCTACTCTGACCTTTCACTCAGACCGCACTGATCACAACAAACCTTTACAATGCAGGGTAACATACCACGGAGGAAAGCAGCAGGAAACATCCAAGACCATTAAAGTAAAATGTAAGTGTGCAGCTTTAAAAACATGTTAAAAACATGTTAAAAAAGAATCCTTTAAATATTGTAAATGCTGTAATTTAGTAAGAACTTTTAAAGACGGGACATAGTTTTATATAAAGTTTTAGTTGTTGTTTTTTTATCGGGGGGAAAAAATGTAATAATGAAACCAAAGAGACTGAAAATTAAATGTTTTAAAAAAAATCTGAACAGAAAAAAATCATAAAATGTTTCTGGTTGATATGTGACATTACCTTCAATATTTTGTCATAACATTTATGTTTATCCCTTTGGTTTCTGAAGTTTTCTTTTATTGCTACATCATGTCAGAGTATTGAAACAAGCTCAGCTTTGACCTGAATGTATGAAAAATAAACTAAAATGCTGCACAGTAACATTAAGGGTTAAATGTTTCTATGCAGATGCTCCAGTGAATGTGAAGGTTGAGTACCAGTCAGATGTGAATGAGGGAGAAACTGCACACCTGAAGTGCTCCAGTGATGCAAACCCTGTCAGCAGCTATGAGTGGCACAGTGAAACTGGAGCTCTGCTGAATAAGGGACAAACCTACACAATGTCAAATGTCTCCAGACACTCAGAGGCCGTGTACTGCACTGCTGTCAATGAGGAAGGACGAGTCAGATCAAGCACCGTGAAGCTCAATGTGTTATGTAAGTAAACAATACAAGAAATATAACAACAGAAGAGATTTTTCTTTTCATTCAAACATATAAAATAAATGTATGGTTATCTGTTAGATCCTAATTATATCTGCTGTCTTAACAGATGCCCCTGTCATTGAGACTTACTCTAAGTGTTCCTCATATGACGGCATAGTAAAGTGTGATTGCATCGTACAGTCCAAGCCTCCCAGCATGGTCCATTTTGTTCTTGGTGACAGAGTCCTGCAAAGCAGCAAAGTAGAGAAAAATGGCTCTGTTACTACTGGGACTCTGCAGACAGACTTTGGGTCCTTCAAGTTTGTGCACTGCCTGGCAAACAACACATTGGGAAATGCTAATCTCACACTATCGGTACCTGCTAATGGTAAGAAAAAAAACTTTGAATCTCAAGAAAACAGCATAGATTATTATCACTCTATATTTACATGGCAAAACAAAAAATATTCAATGTGTTTTCTTTTTGAACAGACAACATGCAGAATATTTTCATAGCCTCTGGAGCAGGTGTGATTTTTCTGATAATTCTGATAGCCATTGGAGTGGGAACTGTTAAAAGATGGTAGGTTGTTAAGGATAAGTTACACACCATAAAACATTAACAGGTATAAGTTCAAGTCATGTAAAATGTCAATACCTGTTTTAAATATGATCATAAAATAAAACAATATTTATCTGCTTCTAATTGTTGTTGTGATGTTATGCTAATGTTATATTTTTGTTATATTTTTGGAAAGTCTTAGTTTTTCTCCTGATGTTTTAAATTTCAGCAGGGGGCAATCAGATGGCACACCAAAATCTGACTTAAGCACCATGAGGTCAGACAGACCTGCGGAGCCCCCTCGTTATGCTCAAACAAAAAGGTTTTAATTCTTCAAATCAGTTAAAAAAAAAACCCCAAAACAAAACACACTTTATTCATTATTAAACATGAATGATGAATATTTGATATAATTTGTGTGTAGAGGAAAAACCCAAACTTCTTTGCTTTTTGCATTCTTTGTACAGGAAGGAGAACTATGAGGATGTCCATTGCAATGACATTTACACCAATGACAGTGTGTATGGGAACATAGAGGTAGGTAAAGTTTTGTATTTTTTAAAATTTAATCTAATCATGCGTCAAAGACTGGAGTGAACTAAGCAGTCTTTTCTGTGCAGACTGACTGGGATGAATCAGTATACACCAACATGTAATATATGTGGAAGACCAGCTGCGGTCAGGTCGGAGTCAAGGAAAAAAGAAAAATCCTAGTGCTATATTCATCTTATACCACATACATATTATATCTCAGTTTTCCTGTCATCTGTCATTCACATTTCTTTGTAAAATATTGTAAGTAAGAGAAGTTCTGTTTTGTACTTTTGTTTGTCTGATCAAATAATGTGCTTTGAAAAATTACCATTAAAGTTTTGCAATAATTACAAAGTTGTCAAGTTACTGAATATGTTTATTAGCTGTTTTATCGCTATTGTTTTTGTGATTAGTTATTGAACAACAGTACAAGCGTTGCCTATCCTCTTTATAAAAAATGACATTTAACATGTCTAGCTAACATAGTAGCTGTTAATGTTTTAACTGGAGAAAATACTCAGGAAAGCGTGTAAATTTTAAAACTTATATTAACTACATTGTGAGTTAATTAAATGTGCATTACAAATAAATGGTATCAATGCTTACAAACAGCCTAACAGATATGGGTGATCACATCTCCCACTTTATGTGGGACTAGACTGGATGCTTATCTCTCATCTCATGGCAGTGTGTTGTGATCTGGTCACCCTGGTCTGGTCTGTTTATTCATTAATCAGCAACAACCATCGAGATAAAAACCAAGAAATGTGTGCTGTGCTCAGGTCTAAGGAGCTAAAAAAATCAACAAGAAAAAAAAAATCAATAATAAGATAGAGTACGCTGATTGTTGGCATGGCTGAAATGACTACACTTTTTACATTACCCTCAATACAAACATGTTTGTTGAGGTATAGCCAGAATCCAATTGTTTTAAAAGTCTGTGTCACTCCTTTCAAGAAACTCTTCATTTTAATTACAAGGCATATAATTCAGACTAACTTATTTTCTTTTCCACAATCCTAACCACCAGCTCAGATGTTCAGTTCGAGGGTCTGTGTAGGTGCAGAAGATATTTTTATTTATCCCAGTTGATTGGAAGCAATTGGTTGTGCCAAAGAAAGCTTATTTTAAACATAAGTTACCACAGACAGCAAGAACAAAGATCCTTAAATAAACTGGCCTCCTTCAGTACTCACTGAAATATTAGTACGGACCAGAAAATGACAGTGCAATACAAAATGATCATCAACTGTGTGTGTGTGTGTGTGTGTGTGTGTGTGTGTCATCCTGGAGAAGTTGGACTATGCAACCTCTGTAGGGCGGGTCCAGGTTATCACCTCATGCTCAGTGACACTGACCCTACTCAAACTTAAAACTAGTGAAAAAAAAGGTCAGAAAAGATGAGAGGATAAAACAGGGGCCATCTAAACCACTTCTTTTTGGGGGGGGGGTTGTGTCCTTGTTGCCCCTCTCATCCTCCTGTCTTTGCCCATTAAAAATCATAAAAGAAACTCATGTGGAAAGATTTATACTGATGGTATATACTATTTGAAGACTGTTTCACATCCCATATGTTTATGTGTAAGTCAGTGTCTTCTTTTGAGTGATCACATTTAGCATTTAAGCACTGCTAAAAAAAAAAAAAAAAAAAAAACCAGAATTGCAGTTTTCCATTTTAAAATATCAAACAATACATTAAAGATCAGAAGATCCCACAGTTAAGTCCACTACGGTTCAGTTGCTAGGTGAAAATTATTACTTCGGACAGGTATTGGACTAAAACATGTTAACTTCTAATCTTACTTTGTCATTTTTTATAATAAAACTTATTAAAAAATGAATTTACTTTTAATTTGATTTACTCAAGAACAAGTGGTGTTTAAAAAAAATTAATCAAAGGAAAAGGGTCAATGCAGTGATTCATTCATATGTCACTTAAAATGAAGTCCATAGTGGCCCATAGTGTAATAAATATTTTCTTTTTTGCAGAGTTCAATGTCAGGTGATAAATGTGCCTATTTTATTAAACTTTATGACATATGACAACATCAAAATGAAATAAACTTTCTGGAGAATACATAAACTTAAACCTCACAACTAAAAACTGTTTGTTTTGGTTATTTTCATCAAGATTTCAAAAACCTTTAAAATGGTGATCGCATTTTCCAGTAATTGATTGATTGATTGGTTTATGTTAACTACTATGAGATACACTTCAATTGTTACTGTTTGATGACTCTTAAATGTTCCATCAATAACAGACACGGTCAGGCCTTTAAAATAGACCAGATCAGCCATCATTCAGCATTCGTTGCTTCAGTAGAAAGACCCAGCAGCTGTTTTAGTGACCAGGTAAAACAAAAACAAAACTCTGTTCTGCAAATTCTTCACTCATACATTCATACATGTATTTATTTACTAGTGGTTTGTTGTTTTCTTCTTTTTAATTTACAGATTTGCTCCTTGGTATCATGGGTAATTCAGCAACCACTGGCTTCAGCATTCCCAAGAAACTGTCCTGGGGAAGCCAGAAAGAGGACACAGTCAGGATGCAGGACTTATTGGTAAATCGTGACGATGATCTCTGGAGTGTTACAGGAACACACAGCTTAAGTATGGAGGAGATTGACCTCGCTCACAACTACCCTTATGCGGAATTACCTGTTCAGGAGCGCAACAAAGTGTATTCATACACATGTGAAATACTCAACCCTGCTTTTGTTGGAACAGAGGATCCAGAAATGAGTGATTTTTCTGTGAACAATTCAAGCAACACAACAGAACAACAACAAGATACTCAGTTCTGATTAATAAGGTGGTAACAACAAACAGCCCCTTAAGTGCGAGTGCAAATATGCTTCTTGGTATCATATTTGCACTCCTAAAGGGTGGTTTTCTCTCTCAACTTGTGAGAGGAAGTAACAACAAGATGCCTGCATATGATGACATACAGGCATTGACTATGTAAAGGAATTCCTGTGCTCTGCAGAAACAATAAGTTTCAGTCATTCTCTTTACAGATTAAAAACTGTATTTAAAATGTGTTTTCCTTTTTAAACAAATGTAATTCATGTCTTCTTTTGTGAAAACCATGCATATAAACAACTTTGCACTTTGTTGTTGCTTACAGTTCCATCCTTGTGTGACACTTAAACACATGGTACTGGAGGTATTATGTAACAGAGGTATTAGATTAACAGTCTGTAACTAAAATGTAAGCCTCCTTGCAGAAGTGAAAGGACATACACTCTGATTTCCATGTACTTCTGGTTTGGCCTCTTGGTTTATGGTCTAATGGTGAGTCTATTTTGAGATTTCTCTGCTCAGCTGATAAAACAAATGAATATTTGTTATGCATCTAAGAACCCATCACCAAAACTAGTATTGACAAAATATATTTTTATAAGATATTTTGTCTTTGATTATCTTTTTATAATAAACTTAAATGTAAATAGGTCTGGTATGGAGCAAGAGGCAGGGTACACTCCGAACAGTAGGTCAATCGGTCAAAGGGACCGATTGACAGCAAACCATTAATACTCACATTCACGCCTACGGTCAAGTTTAGAACCATCAGTTAATCTAACATGATACTTGAATTTGAACTGTGGAAGGAAGCCAGAGTACCCTGACGTAACTCATGAAAACACAGGGAGAACATACAATAAAAGGCCAGACTGGATTCAAACCCACGACCTTCTTGCAGTGAGGCAAAAATGCTAGCCACTGTACCATGCAGCATTTTGAATTATGCATAGTTCAGTGTCAGTGTCCAGTATCTACTTTTGTCCGTGCAGTGAATTCTTCTGTCTGTTTTATTTTTTAGGGGGTTTTTTGTATCTTATTTTTTCATGTTTCCCTTCATTTCTGGACTCTTTGTGTGCTTTGCGTTTTGATTTTGTTTGCATGTTTCCCAGCTGGTTTTGTTGTCTGTGTGGGGCTCATTTTGATCTTTTTTCACAGTAGTTCTTTGTGTATGTGTATTCCAGTCCATATTGTCTGTTGTCTGTGTGACTGTTTTTACATCATTTGCACTAAACCTGCATTCTTTGATTTTATTTATACTTTGAGTTTTTATACTTGAATGGATGTGCAGTCTTGTGTCAAGGTGTAATTTATGCCAGATATCTTTATAGACCAGATTCATAACTTCCTGTTTTTAGTGCCTCTTTTTGAGCATTAAACATTTATTTACACACAGGCTTCAGCTGCTGCTTCATCATTGCTTAATCAAGTTTTTCTGTGTCGGGAAATATGGAAAAATCATTCCCGGTCACTTCAAAGTGGGAAAAAATAGCACTTTTTTTTTTTTTTGCACCAAAGAAATATTACTTTGAACACGACTTACTGGCGACTACAGCCAGGAATATTTGAACAAACTCACCAGAAGATGGTGCTGAAAGACTATAATGAAAGAAAAGCCTCCCAACTACAAGGCCTTAGGTCATACTTGGAACAAGTGATCAGTGGTTATATTTAAGGTATATACTTAAAGACCTTTTCTCCTCACATATGTTTATGTGTAATTTGAGTGTCTTGTTGTTATGTACGCTTCATGCTTTAAGAAAAAGAGGGAAAACAGCAGAACCACTATTTTCTATTATAAATATCAAAAAAACATTGTGTTACAGATTCCTTCTAAGAAGAAAAAGAAATTCTGCAAACACACTTCATTGTGTTTTCTCTCATTTTGTGTTGTTCAGGATGTTCAGGTTGACAATGTATGTCAACATTAAAGCTTAAGCAAAAAAGACAGCAGCAAGAAAAGGAATCACTGTGAGATTTTTTTAGTGAGGTTTAAAAAAAAACTGAAAGATTTGCTCCATGCTCTCAGCAACCGTTGGCTTCGACACTCCCAAAAAACTATCCTGAGGGAGTCAGAAAGACAGTCAAGATGCATTATTTATTTTCATGATGTTAAGTTTATCTATGCAGGAGATAGGCTGTGAGTGAAGTGAAATCTTGAAGTTATCTTAACTGTTGGAAGTGAGGGCCTGGCAGCTTCCTCTCCACAGGGACCTTCTTCTATCAGGTGGGAAGGGAGAAGATTCAACCAGGCCAAGAGCACTGGTGGCTGCATGCTTACCTTGTGAGCAACGAGTTTGCCCCAAAGAGTGTTCGCAAGTATTTAAAATGCTAAGCCTTCATGTGCTAAAGGCTTGTATGTTTTTTCAGAGATAAAAGCTTTTAAGCAGTGGTGCCAGGACCCAAATGTTATCCTGTTCCAGGGCTCTATTGCAGATGTTCTGACAATGCTGTAGGAGCTGTTGGATAAGAGTCTTTCTTTGTCTACCAACAAGCTTTATTTGGCAGCTATATCTGCTTCTCATATTGGCTTTAACGTGGTGCACATCCCTTTGTTGTGACAGGAGTTTGCAGGCTGAGACCTCTTGTTAGGCCTGGCATCTCTTCATAGGACTTGACTTTGGTGCTGGAGGCCCTTTGCGGACCTTCTTTTGAGCATGTTGAGACTGCAGATATGTAGATAGTTTAATCTTTGTGAAAGCTGCTTTTCTGTCAATGAGCACAAAACCAAGTCAAGCACTCAAATGTCAGCACTTACTCACCTGATGTCCCCACCACACAGTAAAGTAGGAGATATTAAAAATTTGAACAACAGAACCCAGGAAAACAATCCCAAAGCATTTTCTGGATTTCTTTTTTGAATAAAACAGTAAACAAAATCATTAACACGTAAAAGCACAAACTAATATCTGAAGCACAACTGGTCTGAAAGAAGAATCTTTTTGCAAACATCAGGAAGTGTGAGCCACAGAGAGAGAGAGCTCCGAGCAGGTAGAAGCCACTGTAAAGACAATGGCTTTTTATTTTATTTAGTCATTTTTTATGAGATTTCTTGATTTAACAGATCTGGCAGTATTTAGGACTGGGTGTGGCTTATGAAATTTAGTCAACTTCCCAAAATAAATGTAGTTAATTGAAATAATAATTGCATGATTGAAACAGATGGCAACAGCCTTTTCACTCTGGACCAAGTAGGTTTGGATAACTTTTTTTTCCACTTAATCAATGAAATCATAACTTAAAAACTACTTTTGGTATTTTCCAGGGTTTCTTTGTGTAAGATTAAAATTTGTTTGATTATCTGAAAACTGTGTGACAAATATACCAAAAAAAAAGAAAACGAGGAGAAAAATATTTTATCACTTAACAGCAGTGATGTGTCAGATGCTACACTTTTTAAAGTGACTTTTGGTTTATTTCTTTTCCTAAGGAAAGACATTCAGCCTGGTTATTCCTCTTTTTTAAGGCCTGAGTTGTTGAAGAAGACTTGGTAAACTCTGGTTTGGTCAAAGTTTTAAGATTAGCAGATTTGTATTTAGAAAGGTGTTCTTGTAGAAGCAAAATTGATGTCATTGTCAACTCTGTGTTGCATTTATTTATTCTGAGACCAGAGGAGACCAAAGCAGGGGTAGCAGAAGCGCTAACTCATATTACACTCATCAAATAGACAGAATCAAAACACCAAATGAAAGCTAACACTTCTGGATGTGTAAATGTGCAGCTGTTGCTCACAGAAAATATTTGCCATGTGAAATGCTGATATTCAGTTGAACAGTATTTCTGTTGACCCCATCTTCCAAAAACTACATCTGTGAAACTTTAAAATGTAGATTTCTTTTTATTTGTGAAAGAAGAATAGAGAATAGAAATTTCATTTCATAAAAGTGTGTAAACTCTTCATACTGCTATTCTGTATGCATGTATTTCTGTTTGTGGCCATTTCATACAGTTTCTGTGTACTGAGGGATTTAAGAGAGGGATATTATACCCCTTCTGTCAAAAATATTCATGAGCTTTTTGAGTGTTAGTTTCTATGAATTATTCATGAGCTCAGTAAGTAATTAAATTATGATAATTAAATTCTGATAATTAAATTCTGATATTCATAACAATTATGATTTTCATAAAAATATGATATTCATAAAAATTATGATTTTCATAAAAATATGATATTCATAAAAATTATGATTTTCATAAAAATATGATATTCATCCAAAATATGCTAGTTCATTGCTTTTCTTCCCCCAAAAATAAGAACTAATTGCTTATTTTAGAAAAGTTTTTATATCAAATAGCATTCTTTTATTTTTTTTTTAATCCATTAAAAACTTTTTCCTTTTTTCCCTAAAGAAACGCCATCTGGTGGTGGGTCAGCGCATGACAGCGCATGAGTGCACAGGGCGCGCACGAGCGCGCCTGTGTGTCTAGGCGCGCTCGTGCGCGCGCCTGACTCGGGACCGTGCTTCTGTGGGGGGCTCCGTGTTTATGGGTGAAAATGTGTTAAACCAGTATAAATGTGTTTAGTTAAACTTGTGCTTTTGTAACGTTCAGAATGGCCAGACATACAGGGTGCATGCCTTGTGGGAAAAGTTTATTTCAATTTATATGCATTTGTTTAATCCGAACAAAGAAATTTAAAATCAAAGTCCGAGTCGCAAAAAACTCTCGCGACCATAAATGCCCCGCGGCTCCCAGCGGCTTACAGCAAAAAACAAACAACAACAAAAAAAACCTCCTGAAAAACAAAAGCCTTAGTCTTTTTTCTTCAAAAAAACAGCCCTATCACTAGCTCCGTCTCTAAGTTCTTACTAGCGATCCTTAGGAAAATAAGCAGGGAGAAACTCCTGAAAAAACCCTAACCCTTTTCTCCAAAACCCCTAGAAATAACCTGTAGTCAACCTCCTATCCCCAAGCCTTATATTCGATAACAGGGCAAAATCCTGAAACCAAATCCTTAGTCTTTTTTCTTCAAAAAAACAGCCCTATCACTAGCTCCGTCTCTAAGTTCTTACTAGCGATCCTTAGGCAAATAAGCAGGGAGAAACTCCTCAAAAACCTCCGCGGTTTCTCTCCAAAACCCCTAGAAATAACCTGTAGTCAACCTCCTATCCCCAAGCCTTATATTCGATAACAGGGCAAAATCCTGAAACCAAATCCTGCGGCTCGGAGCGAAGGGAGAACTTAGACTCTGAGCGGGATTTGAGAAAAAATGCCTAAGGATTTGGTTTCAGGATTTTGCCCTGTTATCGAATATAAGGCTTGGGGATAGGAGGTTGACTACAGGTTATTTCTAGGGGTTTTGGAGAAAAGGGTTAGGGTTTTTTCAGGAGTTTCTCCCTGCTTATTTTCCTAAGGATCGCTAGTAAGAACTTAGAGACGGAGCTAGTGATAGGGCTGTTTTTTTGAAGAAAAAAGACTAAGGCTTTTTGTTTTTCAGGAGGTTTTTTTTGTTGTTGTTTGTTTTTTGCTGTAAGCCGCTGGGAGCCGCGGGGCGTTTATGGTCGCGAGAGTTTTTTGCGACTCGGACTTTGATTTTAAATTTCTTTGTTCGGATTAAACAAATGCATATAAATTGAAATAAACTTTTCCCACAAGGCATGCACCCTGTATGTCTGGCCATTCTGAACGTTACAAAAGCACAAGTTTAACTAAACACATTTATACTGGTTTAACACATTTTCACCCATAAACACGGAGCCCCCCACAGAAGCACGGTCCCGAGTCAGGCGCGCGCACGGGCGCGCCTAGACACACAGGCGCGCTCGTGCGCGCCCTGTGCACTCATGCGCTGTCATGCGCTGACCCACCACCAGATGGCGTTTCTTTAGGGAAAAAAGGAAAAAGTTTTTAATGGATTAAAAAAAAAAAAAAGAATGCTATTTGATATAAAAACTTTTCTAAAATAAGCAATTAGTTCTTATTTTGGGGGGAAGAAAAGCAATGAACTAGCATATTTTGGATGAATATCATATTTTTATGAAAATCATAATTTTTATGAATATCATATTTTTATGAAAATCATAATTTTTATGAATATCATAATTTAATTATCAGAATTTAATTATCATAATTTAATTACTTACTGAGCTCATGAATAATTCATAGAAACTAACACTCAAAAAGCTCATGAATATTTTTGACAGAAGGGGTATAATATCCCTCTCTGATTTACAGTGTTAAATTTGGAAAAGAACCCAACCCAGTATGTTTATCATTCATCTTTTGACTCCTTAAGACCTTTTAATAAAAATATTTGAAATAAGTGTTTGTTTTCTTCCTTTGCATTGTTCAATCTTGTGTATTTGTGAACTCACGGAATGGAACCCGAGTCATCACCTTTAAAACATAGCAACTCAGAACACACAGTTCACTCACTGCAGCACAGCAACGTCAGAAAAGCTCAACTTAGCATCGATATATTTAAAGTCAAGCATTTTCTCAAAGTGTGATTGCGCAAATTTACCAAGAAGATGGTCTCTGAGACAATAAAGAGTGGAGATCTCGTGCCCTCTGATAGAAGCTCAGGTAAGTCACCCTCTAATTTTCATCCACTGCAGACAGCTTCAAACTGAGTTTTTTGTCTGTAATTTAGTGTATTTGTACACTAAAGTTTTTCAAATGTAAATAATTTTATTTTAAGTATTTTTTTTATTTATTTGCAGTTAGCATCATTTTCTTGGTTTTTGTGCAGAAAAATGCATTTTTCTTCTTTGCATTGAAAATACAACTGGTTGTTATTGGAAACGGATCAACTGTATTCTTAATTTTCTGCTGGAGTCTTTACTTTTTTACTATTTGCAGTATGATGTTATTGTGACTTTAAAGCCTGGTTGTGTAGACTAAGTTAAAGGACAAAAACACATCTCTGTACTTTTGAGTGTTGTTATATTACAAATATAATGTCATATCTTCGTCATATAGTTATGAAGCAAAATTTGGACAAAATAGAAAATACCTGAATAAAGACATAAAGTAACTGGACTTCACTGCATTCTTAGAGTAAATGTACATAGTTACTTTCAACCAGCTGGATATGTTGTAGAAAGTCTGACTTTGACACAGACCTACTAAACCCGCAAAGCTTCTCTAAACTTTAGCTGTATTAATTAGTTAAGTATTTTCAAATTTGTAAAATGGTGAACATTAAAACTAAGTGGCACTGAACATCACACAGACTTCTTGGTTCAGTGGAAATCAAACTGCATGCTGTCATCAGCTTAATAATAACTGGGATTATCTGATTTATAGAGAGCCGTGGCAGCACCACTAAAGCCACATGTAGCTTGGAAAAAAAGAGGAAAGCCAGCACTGCATCAGAGTCACCTAGAAAAAGGCTGAGGAGTGGCTGTGGACCTGCTCAGTCGGCAGTAGACACTGTGCCAGTAAAGGGTGTGAAAAGAAAGGCCAGCACCTCGAGAGAGACACCAGCTAAAAGACAGGAGAGAGGCACCAGTATCAGACAATCACATGAGGAGGACAGAACTAAGCAGCTGCCAGGAACAGAAACATCTAGACAGGCAACCAGGGAAAATGACTGTGAGCCCTCGCCAGGATGCAGCAGTCAATCAGCTCCCATTTACAACAGTGGGAACACGTCCCTCCCATTCAACAGAAACAGAGGTAAACTAAGTAAGATCAGTGGTAGATGACTATATAGGACCAAACTGTATGGTTAGGCTGTGGATTTAGGATTTAAGGTAGCTTAAGTTTGTTTTGTTGCTTTTAGGTTTGCAAATTCTTCATTGAGTTTCTTTCACTAATGGCAATTATAGCAACGTCATGCAAACAGCAGTCATTTTCAGAACCGGTGTGTTAGGTCAGTAAGCGGTGCTAGTATGCAGTCATTTCCTAGTTGTAATATCAGTCTCCTCCACAGTGGGACACACCAACAGTGTTGTGGAGCTGGGTTTAACTTCCAGCTCTTTAGTAGCTGATGGAAACTTTTTAATCACTTTGATACAAAATACTAAACAATGTATACGATATAATCGCCGCTCTATTTAACATCAGCAAGCCCTAACATACTGACTCAGACACAAATGTATAAAAATGGCTAAACTCCATGATGCAGCTGTGTACCGAGGAGTTGAAATATTGTGAGAGGATGTGCAATTTTCTCTTTGTTTAAGAAATGTTTTGTTAACAATAACAGATTTAAATTTAATGAGACCTAATCACTTCAATCTCAAAAGTAGCATGTCATATTATTCCGTTTACGGTAATACCAATACAATATTAGGCAATGATAAGAAAATGAAATATCGCGATAGAATAAATGCACATGCGCAGTGCCTTTGTTTTCATACGCACATGGTGGAAAGGAATTTGCATTTGCACTATTACATTTTTATATAGCTTTAATGCACATAAAAAACAGCTGCTTGTTAAAGTGAAAATAAATTGATGGGTTTTTTTGCACTAATAAAGTTGTGGAGTTGTAAAGTATTTTGTCTCGCATCAATTATATCGTCAGTTGTATCGTAATCGCAAATTTTCAAATATATATCGTGATAAATATTTGTGGCCATATTGCCCTGCCCTACTTCTTACAGCAACAAAGTAAATACTCTGAAATGCTAATACTTGACTTGTTGAGCTTCCTTCTACACTCTTTCCAGTTACCTGCTTCAGCTAAACAAACCAAATTGAGTATTTCTAGTAGTGAAAACATTTAGAAATGTACTATTTCCTACGTTGTGCTACGCTTGAGAAAACAACAAGATATTTGTTCCATTTATCCCACATTATCCGAAGTTCACATGCAAAAATATGTATCTCTCTCTGTCTGTGTAGCCTTCTTTGAGGCCAAATACGAAGAGCTTGAAATGCTCGGGGAAGGAGGCTTTGGTTCTGTTTATGCTGGGAGAAGAAAAACAGATAATTTACCAGTGAGTACAACTCTTAATGATATATCTCTCTTACCATTGCCTGTAATAACCAAAATACTACTGACTGGCCTGTAGGTGGCGATCAAACACATCAACAAAGATGATGTACAGCGTGAACAAGTGGTGAGTGACTTGTAGTGTTAAAGATGTTTCACCTTCATGTTGCTGTGGAAATCAAATGAGGAAACCACACAGAAAAACTCATCCACTCTTTCACATTTCTTCTTTTTTAGCGCTTCCGGGGGAAAACTTCTATGGTTCCACTGGAAGTTCTACTAATGGTGACAGTGGGTAGTGGACCATCTTCTGTAGGGAAATCTGCAGCCGTCTCCATACTGGACTGGTATGATCTTGCGGAAGAGGTTCTTCTTGTAATGGAGAGACCAGTCCCCTGTGTGGACCTGCTCACTTACATGAAGATCAATGGTGGGGCCCTGCAGGAGGACATTGCTAAGGTACTGAAGCTGGGTGAAGGAAGGTTGTTTTTTTTAGTTTTATGACTTTGAGGGGTATTTAGACTATTCCAGAGAAGCTGCAAAGAGTTTGTTTGTTTGATAGCTACCACACTAACAGGAATCAGGCTCTTCTTCAACTCTGTAATTGTTTCTCTTTGTGTTTCAGAACATCATGAAACAGATGGTAGATGCAGCCATACAAATGCTTCGCAACGGTGTTTTCCATCGAGACATCAAAGTGGAAAACCTACTTGTTGAAACTGGCTCCCATGAACATCGTGTTAGAGTCATTGACTTTGGCTGTGGCTGCTTGGTGCAAGAACAACCATACTCTGAATTCTCTGGTATGGCATTCGTCATCTTCTCTTGATTCATCTGTTGAATTGTGGAGTGATGATTTTTCATATTTAGTCTGACCCTGGTCCTATTTAGTCTGACCCTGGTCCTCATGCTTTCTTCCTGTCTTTGCTTTGGAGGAACCGAAGATTTTGCTCCTCCAGAGTTTTTCACAGACGGGAGATACGAGGCTGTCCCGACCACAGTCTGGCAGCTGGGAACACTGCTGTATGAAATGTTGGATGGAAAGCAACAGTTTAGCACCTCCAAGTTTCTCCGCCAGAGGGTTTCTTTCAATATTGAGATGTCCCAAGGTGAGACAATGGAAGGACAGCTGTGTTTTGGTGTTAACTGTGTAGAACAATTTCCCTACAAATTCCAAGCTGTCACTGCAGTTTCCATCCTGATTGTTGTTTTCGATCCTTTCTCCTATCAGACTGCAAGCATTTTTTGCAGATGTGCTTGACACGAAGGCCAGAGAAGCGAGCTACCTTGAAATTAATTCAGGAGCACCCCTGGCTGCAGAATCCAACCAAAAACAAACCTTGTGAGACCTAACGACATGGGCCGGGGAGTGAATAAGCCTTATTCAGGGTTTGAAATCAGCTATTGTCTCCACCTGATGCCCACTAAACATTTGACATCAGATAGACCTGATGATGGTTATATTGGGTCTGTCTGTTCATGACCAATTCTGGACATTTATACGAAGCCCAAACTAGGTCCACAGTTTAGATCTAGTGTATTTATTCAGTACATGTGAGGGTTTTTTTGTGTGTTATTTTTGATTTTCCTGTTTTTCTTTATTCATTTAAATAAATTAACTCATTTGTTTCTAACCAGGTTTAAACTGTCATTCATTGTTGAAATATTAAAAACATTGAAATACACGGTAAAATGTGAAATATTACATTGAAAAAGTTTGGAATTCCTTTTAAAACGAGTACAATGTGTAGGTTCAAAAGAGCATTTCCTTTATATACGTTTCGTTTTTACAAGTATACAAGTTTTATTGTGAAGAGCTAACTATAAGGGGAAGTGAATGTGGCTATGATCAGCTGAACTCCGAAAAGTTTGTGCAATTGTCTATGTATGAACTGCTCGACAGTCTTTGTCGATGCACACATTTGGCAGTCTGTGAGAAGCTGGAGACATTTTTGCTCCAAATCCACCGTTTTTGTTTTAGCAGTAAGAGCCTGCACCATCTTGGAGATGTCTGCTGATCAATCTTTAGTCCTCCACATGTAAGTGTTTCTGTACAGAAAACATGTCCTCCACCCCCTGGAAACATTGGACTACAGGTCCTATAGAAGCAAAATAAAACAACATCTAAATTGACTCTAAGTTTGACACTGAAAAGATGTGCACACCACATTTGGAATACAAATAGCCCGAACACAGACATCCCAGCGATGTCAACACTAGACGTTCAGCAGAAGGCTGCTGAGAGGGCTGCCAGCAGATTATTTTTGCTGATGAAAAAGAGGTGAATAATGAGATGGACGACAGTTTAATGTCTCGCTTCTGCCTGATCATTATTTACACACATTCATGTCTTCCAAATATGCTAGAAATGCATCTTAATGTCAATATAAACCCAAAAAATATCAACAAAATTTAAAGATTTTTACAGGACAAACATTCATTAGTTAAAACTTTCTAATGGTGTATCTGTGTAGCGGAAATGTAACACTAACATAGCAAAGCTAACAGAATTAATATTACATTGACCCATTGTAGACAATTATTGTGCCAGCATACAATGTAAAATTGTGTGTCTCAGCAATGTACAAATGTTTTAAAGTTTAGAAAAAAGCCCAACATGACTGCCACACATTACTCCAGCGTATGTGGTGAGCTAAGTTAGCTCCTTCTGTCTTAGTTACATTTCAAACACGTTACATTTCAAAACACAAAGCAAATACAAATCCCACTAAAGTAGCATAACTTAGAATTACTCTACACTTAACATTAACAAAAATCACAATTAAGGCACTTATTTAACAAAATACACAGTATGGAAAGTTGTGGCCGCACATTACAGTTTGTCACATTGCACATTATAATGCATTTAAAGAAAAATAAATGAACATAATGTATAAATATCTATGTTTAAGTTAAGCAAATATAGCATATTTGTCTGTAACTGTTACATTACATCACAATGTATGTTTAACCTGAGTGTTTAACTTTACCTTAGCTGTAATGTTTAACTTCAGCTGTTCATGTGATAAAAAAAAAAAAAAGGATTTCCAGTAGGGGGCAATCAGGAAGTATCATTATTCCCAAACAAAAAGGTTTGGGAATAATTTGGGAATAATTCCTCACCTCAGTTTGCAAACAAACGAAACCTCCAAAAGTTGAATCTGTTCATCTGGACGTAGCGTTTTGTGGGAGAAACGTTTCGTCACTCATCCAAGTGAGTTCTTCAGTCTCAGCTGACTGCAGGTTTCCCCAAACCTTATAAACAGGTTTATAAGGTTTTCAACGATGAGGATGTACACATCCTGGACAGGGAAGAACGCTGGTTTGAGCGCGGAGTCAAGGAGGCCATTTACGTGAAAAGGGAAAGAGCATCTCTGAATCAAGGAGGGGGCCTAAGGGTACATCTTTCGCCATCTTACAATGCTGTGATTGCAGCCATTCCCCAACTCTCTGTGAATGGTACTCATGGCCATTGATCAGTGTTCTTTGATCAGTGGGTTTTGGTCAGTGATTGTTGATCAATGGTCATGGGAATTTGCATAATTATGATTGAGGAACTGACCTCACATTCCATTGTTCCTTCAGTGGGCTGGTTTCAGTCATTATGCAAATGTACTGTTTATAAGGTTTGGGGAAACCTGCAGTCAGCTGAGACTGAAGAAGTCACTTGGATGAGTGACGAAACGTTTCTCCCACAAAATGCTACGTCCACACAGCAAAAACTCCAGTGTTAAATTAACACTGGAGTTTTTGCTGTGAGATGAACAGATTCAACTTTTGGAGATTTACTTTCCTGGATGATTGAGAATGCATCAAGACAAACAAACGAAACTACTCATAATTAAATATCACTGAAGACTTATTTCATTTCATTCATGTATATGTATAAAAATAATGATAATTTAAATAAAAAAATTAATAACAGATGTAACAACAGCTAAAAAAAAATAACAGTTTATAAAAATAGTTTAGTTATTGCAATAGACAATGAGAAACCACAAGTATAGAAAAGCATCTTGAGGTGACTTTTGTTGTGATTTGGCGCTATATAAATTACACTTAATTTAATATTCTTCACTTGATTGATGCAGGGTTTGTTTTATATTATTAATACTGTTGTTTACAGCGATTGAGACAGCATATGTTTCAACGTGGCTTCAGGCATTAGTAACGTGTCCTACTTTGTACCATATGAGTTTCTTGTGATCTCGTCACCTTATTCACAGACTATGTTAATTCGTTAATTAAAAATAAAATTAAGGTAAACACACAGTGGTCCCAGTATACTACTGCATAAAATAGAGAGGCATAATTAGGTGATGTCTACCAGCTGAGCCAAAAACCACACCCTGCCACCACAACAATTTCCTGTGTTCTAAACAGAGCAGTAGTGTAAACCTCTTTTTGAACATTAAACATTCATTTACACTCAAACTGCAGGTTTTGCTTCATCATACTTCTTCTGTGTCTCCACAGCTGTCATGTCAGTGGGGGCATCCGAGGGTTTGTCTGTGAATTTTTTCTTTCCATACAGAGTGTACAGCAGACACTAATGTTTATGTCACTTTTTACGGAATCAAATTCAAAGTAATGTCAGTACTTCCAAGCTTTAAACGCCACATGGTTGTACTCTCTCCCACACTCTTGTTAATCAACACATGTCTGTTGCTGCCACGGACGTTAGTGGTGTGCGATGCTGCATATTTTGGTATCGATCCGATACCAAGTAAATACGGGCCAGTATCGCCGATACCAATACCGATACTTTTCAATAAATACGGTGGATGCGTCATGAATTGCTAAATCGCAATTAATTTTCATGACCTTAAGTGTTTTTTGTGATGTTTCCTTTTTTATTATTAAATAGTTAAAACCCAGAACATAATTAGGAGAAATTATTTATTTATAATTAAATTAAAAAATGCTTTATTATTGTGGCAGGTCGTGGTCTGCGATGCCGCTGCAGGTGAGATGGACTCACCTTCACGGCATCTATAATCATGCCTCGCCGGCTTAAAACCTGTGCGCTGCTTGTGCTGTTGTTGTTTTTGATGGTGATGTGTATGGCTGGCAGCAGGAGAGCTGCAGCCGTTGAATGTACTGTTACAGCAACCGTGTGATTACTGTAAGGGTGGACAGCGTGCGGCTCGGGGTGAGCCTGAGGCTGGCGCGCCAGCGGGACCTGCCGAGCTGGAGACGGAGGTCGAGGTGCGCAGGGGTCCTGCCACGCCCGAGGGTGGCGTGCTGTCCTCTTCGGCCTCCTCCGGTTGGACACTTCCCCGTCGCTGGGCCGGGGCATGGGGCGGCGATGGTCCAGGCTGAGGCTACGTCCACACGTACCCGGGTATTTTTGAAAACGCGGATTTTTCTATGCGTTCGCACCTTTCGTCCACACGTAAACGGCGTTTTCAGTCACTGAAAACGGAGATTTCTAAAAACGCCTGCCAGGGTGGATATTTTCAACAACTCCGTTTTTGCATTTACATGTGGACGAGAAAAACAGAGAAAACGCAGCGTCAAAGGTGTGCGCCTTTTTTGACGTCACACTGTGCGCCACGTTATTGTTTCGGGTCGTGTCCAAATTCATGGGGCGTTTCTCAATATGCATACTTGTGCGTACTTGCGTTCTCGTGTACTCGTGATACGTCATCAGTCGGAGACCAAGTACTGTTCCAATTCGAAGTACGCATCAAGCCGAGAACGCGAAAAAGTCCCAGATGTGTTCTCGCTCCGCCCGTTTTATCGAGCATGCATCGGTGTGGACTTGGTACAGCTAAATATCCCAGAATGCATTTCGTCCAAAACTCAACAGCGGACTCCCGGCACATCGTTTTCAACCCCCCCCCCCGCTCGCGGTCTTCTCACTACTCAGGTTAAAGAAACCCCAGCAGCTGTCTATAGTATTGAGTGTCCACTAGAATAGAAATAAAAGCGTTCTAACATCTCACCTGCTTGTTTTTATTAAGGTATGTACACGTATGTACATGTACACTATTTTTATTAATAGAGGTTTCACTACTGAGGTTAAAAATGATATATAAGTCACTTAGATCACTTCTAAATGTTAATGTTTGGTTTATTTCAGTGTTTTATTTGTTCCTGAGTAAACCGGTTTGGCTGTGATTAAAGTTAAGCTTCATAACATGTTACTCACAGTTAAATTAGGAGAGGACGGCAGTAAAAACTCCGGACCTGTGACATCATCACGTACGCAGGTGTTCCAATTGTACAAATCGCGAGTCCGTGCTCGCGTTCTCGGCGGGTACGTACTCCCGTGGGTTCTCGGCCAGTACGTACCCGCCGAGAACGCGAGTACGTACTCGCGTACTTGAGAATTGAGAAACGGCCATGGGCTGCATCCTCCTGAGGCCGCATTTGTAGACCGATTACGTCACAGCGACGCGCCGAAGGCTGTCCAAATTCGTAGACTCCTCCGAATGCAGCCGACAAATGCGTCGTCCTTTTCCCCGAATTTGAAGGATGGGTCGGGTGTGTCCTTCGTGGCCCACCATATCCCAGAATTCATAGCGCGGCCCAGCCAAACTCCAGTTTCCGGCAATGGCGGCCGCTACTAAGTTTTAAAATTACTTTTATTAATCTTTCTGGGTCACAAAATAAACTTTTAACATATTTTCAGGCGAGAATGTAGCTGTGTAAACTTCAAATATCTGCTCGGTTTATCAAGGTATTGCATATTTGCAAAAGTGCTTCGACGTTTTCGGAGACGTCTGTTACCCACCAGCTTGATAGCTAACCGAGAGCTCGAGGGTCACTGAAGCCGCCGAGAACAGCACAACTCCCGGCACATCATTTTCAGATCACCGCGGACTTTCGCTACTCAGGTTAAACGTAATATATAAGTCACTTAGACAACCTAAAAAGGATATTGTTTGGCTTTTTTCAGTGTTTTATTTGTTCGTGAGTAAATCGGTTTGGCTGAGATTAAAGATATTAGATTAGATTAGATAAAATAGAACTTTGTTAATCCCCGGGTGGTTTTTCACACAGCTGAATAAACGTCAAACAGAAAACTGATTAAACAGAACTGTGAGATGGTCGAGAATTTATGCCAGTGTCCTGTTATATTTTAGATAGCAAGGAGCAGACGACCGAGTTTATTAAACTCCACCGAGACAGCGGTGACGTTAATCAGAAGGCTAGACCGTCCAATTTCACAGCCGTTTACTTCCGGCCTACCCGACCTTCTGAGGACCCGGCCCACGTAGACCGCGAAGGCCGGGTCCTCAGGAGGATGCAGCCCATGAATTTGGACATACGACTTGGTTCTGCTTCTATGCCCCATCTTTGTTTACTATTTCCTACCGAGGCTTCTAGACTTCTGATTGGCCAACATTTCTACACGGTTAGGACTATATCGCCCCCTGTTGTTTTGGTATGTTCCTAGCAGCATTTTCCTTCATTTCTGTGTTTACATGTGGACGGGATTATTTTTTTAAACGAAAACGGAAAATCTCCGTTTTCAAAAATACCCGTGTACGTGTGGACGTAGCCTGATTCCCTCGCCTGCTCGCGGAGTGGGGAGTAGGTTTGGGAGGATGGCTCCCCGGCCTCAAGCGGGCGATGGGGGTATGTGGCGGGGCGTGTTCTGCGATGCCGCTGCAGGTTTAGTGGTGGTGATGTTTATGGCTGGCAGCGGGAGAGCTGCAGCCGTTGAATGTACTGTTACAGCAACCGTGTGATTATTGTAAGAATAAATGATGCTGAGAAGCATGAAAATGCCATCGGGTCTGCCGTGGTGGCGATCTCTCTTTTTTTTTTATTTTAAATCTTAAGCGCACGCAAACCAGTAAGCAAATTTAAACAAATACTGTTGATAAACTATAATACAAAAATTATAATTAAAATTCTCAACAACAAAAACAACTGGTAAAAATATAACTAATATGTAAACAACTTAACAACCCCCAAAGTGTCTAAGTCACGTGAAGGGACAGCGCAACACCGAAACATAAGAGTGGTGGAGAGGCAGCAAAGTGTGCCTGCTCTTCGCTGACACCGAAAGCACAGCGTTGTAAACGAGCAGAACTCAAAGTAAAGAATCGATCTCACCAGGCTAGTATCAAGTATCGATCCGATACCGATGCTGACTTGGTATCGATACTATCGATATTTGGATCGATCCGCCCACCACTAACGGACGTCACATGCTCTTAAGCTGGGCAAACACTGTGCGATTTTTTCAGTCGCGTTATTCAGCTCCTGCTCAAACTGTATGTATGACTCACAGGGGTTAGAATTTCATAGGTCACGATGCAGGGTCTCACACTATACGGCCCGATGGTCTGATGCGACCTGAGTGCTCACACTGTGCGTCCATAACATGAAGCTTATAACACAAAATCTGTCTCTCGCTCACCCTCTCTTTCACTCACACAGACACACACACCACCACCATCAACTTTGCTAAATTGCTAATAAAAAACAGTAATCAGGCAGCTGTGATTGAGCAGCAGTGTCCATCCAACTATTTTCACGGTTGTTGCGGTCGTGATAATTTTGTGAGGCTACATCGAAAAGGCTCAGATGAGCTTGCCAAGTTCTACAAGTTGTGCTTTCATCGCTTGTGTCCAGATCAAACGCTGCCCTGCCGTGCTGCCCTGTCTTTTCACTTCCATTTCTGTGTTTGCGCGTGCGCAGTGTAAGAGGCGAATCTCGAGCAAATCACCAAAACAGTCGCACCAAAATCAGCTCAAAATGGGCCAAAAATCGCACAGTGTATGCCCAGCATTACGTGATTGCCATGAGACACTCTCACAAACAAAATCACAGTTTAGTAATGCAGTAACGCAGCATGCTTACGGGAAAGCAACAGTAATTTAATTACTTTTTTGCAATAGAAATACCTTAGTTTACTTGTTACTTGAAAAGTCGCATTGCATGTTACTGCCCATCTCTGCTTAGTTCTAAGAAAAACTACAAATGAGAAACTAACTAAAGACAGCTGCCAGCAATATTTTAACACACTCACTAGAAGATGGTGCTGAAAGACTATAATGAAAGAAAAGCCTCTAACCAACTAAATGTCATAAATGTCATATTTATGAACTAGCTCATTCAACAACAACAACAAAATCTTACTCATAAAATTTAAAAAAATGAGAAAAACTTGCCGTGTGTATTACCCCTAATACATTGTTTGGTTTTGAACAAAGGATAACAGATGTTGAGGAGAGACTTTGACTTTGTGTTTACGTTTAACTTATAGCTTAGGAGTATCACAGATAACGCCCATGTGAGCTGTGTCCTTGGAAATCTGGACTCGTGTGTCCTTTCCAAGGACAAACTCTTAAAATTCTTGGCCACTACTGTTTTTCTTTGTCACTCCTCTGAGCACATTTACTTAACATAAGGACAAAGGTAAAGTTCTTTTATTTAATTACAAAACATACAACCTTTTGATGACATGCATGAGAATAGTAAAGAAAATCAGTAACATTGGTTGGGAGAAAGTCAAATGAAAAAATCAGGAATATCCAGAAAGAAATAACTGATGTGATTATAAAGACTCCACAAGAGTGAATCTGCACCATTAAAATGATTTCTTACAAACTAAAAACACAAAAAGGCACAAACAATAGCACTGAACTTTATCCAAAAACAAATCTTGTAGGCGGACACATTTTGAATAATTGATCATTAGAGGTGATGAAGGTCAAAGGGTGAACTTGTTAAATACTCTATTTCTTAAGTGACAACATTGAATTTTCTTACAGTACTATCTAGACATAATTTGTAGGCCATAAAGTCACTTTTGGTCCAACACTATGTCTCTCTTATCATGCAGAGTGTCATCACTTCTGAGCCCTCAGTTTGTATGGCTGGGGTGGCGACCTGCCTCATGTGGTTGATAGTAATGCTGGGGCACCACATGGGACGGTCCAGTCTTCATTCCTGTTTATTTTGTACACGTCATTCCCAGCATAACAGCGCAGTGCAGAAGTTTTCTGATGACACTGCAGTGGTTGAGTGTATTGAAGGTGGGAGTCAAAGTACAGGGAGCTGGTGAAGAGTAGAAATAAAGTTGCCCTTGAATGGTGAGGAGGTGGAAACAGCTACAGGTGCTTCAGCGCACCTGAATGACAGACAGGATGGGAATACCAACAGTGATGCTGTACAACAAAAGGTTTAGCAGAGTCTACTTTCCGAGGAAGTCCTTTAATTTGTGTCTCTGGCACTTTTACTTTATGTTGTTTATTTACGGTAGTGGTATCACAGACATTAATGTTTAAATAAACTGGCCTCCTTCAGTAATCTGTCAAAAACTGTTACTGTCCAGAAGATGGCAGTGTAATACAAAGAAAACAATTTAATTAAAAAACTACAAAAAGTTTTAACAATGAATTATTTATTTATGTCAATTAAAATGTAATAATGCATATATAAACTGACTGTTTTAATTGCAATACATAAGTAAGGTGAATGCAAGAAATATTTATGAACAGAGTCTACAAGTGAATATTTTTGTGTTACCGAGTTATGATGATGCAAAGTGTTGTGTAAGAGGGGAGAGATGTAGTATTTGCCCTAAAGGTGTTGTGGTTGTTGATTCTTGATGTTATTGGGGTGCAGAATGGAATAAAAGAGGTAGGTAGAGAGTGTCACATGTGTGGCTTAAAGTTCAGACAGAGTTCTATGTGCAGAGTAATCACACACAATCCCTGAAAAAAATTGTTTGCTTTCACTTAAATTCGCTTTTGCAATACTTGTAATGGGTTTTTCTGAAGTTTGTATTTTTAGTCAAAAGATAAGAATACATCTTTCACTACTACATGGGAAAGAAGACAGACAGGAAGAG
This sequence comes from Oreochromis niloticus, assembly GCF_001858045.2. Lineage (NCBI taxonomy): Eukaryota > Metazoa > Chordata > Actinopteri > Cichliformes > Cichlidae > Oreochromis > Oreochromis niloticus. Next base: position 16,496,913 of record NC_031976.2, on the reverse strand, counting down.
TGTAGATCACAAAAACCTGAAGGTTTCCACAGCAGACACAAAGCTGTTGAGTAAAGTGAGGCGGGATAATGGAGAAGGGCCACTCCTGCAGTCCACTGCCATCACTACAGTTTTGAGCATACTCGGCTTGGTTTTAACTGCACCACGGAGCCAGATGGTGAACCCTACATCAGTCTGCTGACTCATTGCAATCCTTGATGAGTCAGATGTGTCAGATGACTATTATTGTGCTATCTACTGTACAATATAAAGCGCCTTGAGGCGACTTTTGTTGTGATTTGGCGCTATATAAATAAAATTGAATTGAATTGAATAGATGACCATCATGGCACACACACTTGACTATTTTGACAGACAATGGATGGATGGGTCTGTTGAGGTGTAGTCATTTGTGTAAAGCAGGGGTGTGAGATGTATGGCCCATCCAGCCCTTGAGCTAATTTCACATGTCTTCAGTTCAACTATTAATCGCACGGTGGGTTTATGTTGGAGCTGAATCTTCAGTCCTGCTGAGAATCTGGGTAGACAGGGGTGGGACTTTACTTTGATGGGCACAGCATGTGGCCAATCATATGCAAAGGCAGACTGGGTTTTTATTTTCAACCATTTTCTGTTGTGGAGGGCAAAAGACATTTTTTCAAATAAGGCCTTTTATGAAATAAAATATTTAGTATTGAATAAAAAGAAACTATATACAAAGTGTCTTTGAATGGCAGAAATGCAGGAATGTCTGGATGTACCACAAAGCCATGACTCAGTGTCTGAGTGTCTAAAGGAGTCTCGCAGGCCTGAATGTGCGCTTGAAGCCGTTTGTAACTTGTTTCATCTCCTGCTCACCACAAACAAGCACTAGCATAATTTTTGAACTTTTAATTGTATTCTCATACGTTTTACAGCTTTTTCTACTGATAAAAACGTCCCTTATGGCCATTCATACTACATAAAGTAAATAAGCAATAAACAATTAAAGCTGACATCTCCCCAACCAAAATTTACTGAACCATTCATGCCACAGAGACGAAAATGCTGGTGTTGTCTCTCAGAGATGAAACTCCAGGTTTCATTTCTCCCCAACTAAAATTAGCTGAACCAGCAGCATAAAAAGACCGAAACTATGCTTCATATTTGAAAACCACAGCTCTCTCTCTCTCTCCCTCTCTAAGTGTTCTTCAAGACCAGTTTCCCATAAAAAATCTATATTTACTGCCTTATTCGCTTGCGTATTACTGTTGTGCACAGTGTTGTCGGCCATTGTTGTTTTTTCCCCCAAAAAACTACCTCTGACAAGAAAGCCTAATTTCTGCTATTCAATACCAAAGATTTTTAAACTTTTCCTATATAATGACAAGTTGCAAAATACTTCTCTAATAAAACCTCTGTTTTTCACAATGTAAAATGAGTTTGACACCCCTGGCGTAAAGTATCATCCACTACAGTGGAATATCTTTCATGGAGCGAGTCACCAGAACCAATGGAATTTCCTCCTTCCCGGAGTCAGTGTCTGCTGATGTCACATCACCAATGAGCACAGCGCAGACACTCCATGTCCCTGCCAGTTAAGAGTGCACCCCTAAACATTACCCCATTAACATATTAAACCCAGGCAAATCCATTCCCAGGATTAATGGGTATGTAAGGCAAGAGCTAATTACAGCTGTAAGTCTATAATTTTGCTCTTGAACTTAACTTGCAGTGGCACTAGAGAATACTTGCAAATATCCCCATGCACACATTTATTTTCCGCCCATTCTGCCTCTCCCAAACCTCCCAGTGGGATACAGTTGGGTTAGTGTGAGTGCGAATAAGTCTCTCTCTGTGCTCACTGTGTCTAACACCTGCTATACTCACCTGTTGGAGATCCAGGCTAATCTACAGGCAGTATTTAAGAACAGCGGCAACATCTCTTCTTCACCAGTTGGTCAACTAACCACACGTTAGTAGCAGGCCTTTTGCTTCTTGTGCTTAGTTCCATGTTAAACTTATCTTGTTCCCTTGTGACCTTTGTAGTCTCTCAGATCACCACTCTAATTACCTGGTAGTTTGCATTCCTCCCTGGACGCTCTTTACCACCAATTGGATTCCTCATGCTGCCTCTTATGAACTGACTCACTTTTCACCACCTGCCTGCCCTCCTGTCTTTGTTAGCTCTGGATCTCCGGATCAGTCAGGTTGGACTCACTCTGCACTCTCACCTTGTAGGACGCTCACCTGGCCAACACTACGTCCCCCGATGCCACTGCCACTCCACCTGTCAAGTAAGCCATAAATTCCATCTGTCTCACCATCCCCAAACCCTGTTATTTTTAATACCATAGCTTTACTATAGTGACCTCCCCATACCTCTGTCAACCAGCCTCTCCCTCTGTTCACAGAACCCTCACGTTTGGGAACCAAGCTAAACATTCATTCACTGTGCCTTAGCTTTACATTGTGTCATTTAATAAAGATTGTGAGAACACTTTATCATTGTTTCCTGTGGTTGAATCAATCTGCATTTAGGCCCACATCCACATACTGGCTTCTTGGCCCATCTAACACTTATTATGCTAGAAAAGTCGCACTTTCTAGTTAAGGACTAGAGGGTAGCTCGTGCACATCAAAAGTATAAGTAGTAATAATAATAAAGGGCCATAAATCAATAGCATAATAATTGAATATCATTCCATAGATGAAAAGCACATTAGATTACCTTATTAGGAGTGGCTGGAAACCTCATGGTGACAACTCCGTCCTGGAAACCTAGCAGTGTTAACAAAGGGACTCTCAAATGTACAGACCAGTTGTTTGGATTAAGTCCATATAAACTGGTTGTCTGGTCAGGTGTGTCATGATAAAAGAATAAAATAAAAAAAGACAGAGAGAAGGAACAAAACTGTTGCGGTAGAAAAATAAAATGTTTACTATTAATAACTGCCAAATATGGGCCACTGCTGAAGCAAACCACAGCCTGCAAATCTGGAAGGACAAAAGAGCAAGAGGGTTCACACTGGGGATGTTAAACTTATGGTCACAAAGGCCCCAGAAACAAAAGAGGACAAAGGACTTTAATTTTGAGGGACAACTAGATGTAAAGAAATGCAAGTCTTAGTTTGAAAAAAGGAAGCCAAATGCTGCCATTGTCTGTTGTCCATTACTGATTGAGTATATTATGTTTTAGTACCGCTGAGTTTGTTAGTTATAGCTCTGGATTTCTTGTTTTATGTTGATTCCCCTTTTTGTGTCCAGTCTTTCCTAGTCGCGTCTCTGTGTCCTGTCTTCAGCATCTTCATGCTTTTTTACCTTCAGTCCCAGCAGTCTGTCATTTCTCTGTGCTTCTGTAAATGGTAAAATGGCCTGTATTTGTATAGTGCTTTACTTGGTCCCTAAGGACCCCAAAGCGCTTTACACACTCAGTCATCCACCCATTCACACACACATTCACACACTGGTGATGGCAAGCTACTCTGTAGTGTCTGTCTTTGTCTCAGTCTTGACTTACCTTTAGTTTGCGTCTAGTTTATAGTTTCATGCTTAGTTAGTAGTCTGTAATCTGTTAATATCTTGATCTCTCCTTTGTCAAGTCAAGTCAAGTGGCTTTATTGTCATTTTAACTATGTGCAGTGGTACAGTACCCAGTGAAGCGAGACAACGTTCCTCCAAGACCATGCTGTTACACATAACATATAACAGACAATCAACACAGGGCTACATAAAGCAGGGGTGTCGAACTCCAGGCCTCGAGGGCCGGTATCCTGCAGGTTTTAGATATCACCCTGGGTTAACACACCTGAATCAAGTGATGAGTTCATTACCAGGCTTCTGGAGAACTTCAAGAAATGTTGAGGAGGTAATTTAGCCATTTTAATCAGCTGTGTTGGCTCAAGGACACATCTAAAACATGCAGGACACTGGCCATCGAGGCCTGGAGTTCGACACCTGTGACGCAAAAATTGCAAAAAACCCAAAACAAAGACAGTGCAACATCAGACATAACAGAACGACACAGACACAAGAAAGTGCAGACATAACAGTGCATAAGAAAAGTGCCAAAATGACAGTGGATTGTGCAAAAAGTAACTTGATGTATGAAGGTGTGCATGTATGTGTCAGTCAAGTCACTATTAGTTTGCAATATTTAGTTATCTTAATCTTTGCCCCTGCTCATGTCTCCGGGTCTACTCTTTCCCCTGTTTCTATGATTGTCTGGTTTGCCTGTTATTCTGTGTTTACTCATTTCCTGTGTCAAGGTGATGTGTCTGGAATCTGGGTCTTTCTCTGTTTCCTGTCTCTTTAGATAGTCTCTTGTGCTGTGTGCATTGTGATCGGTTCCGTTTCCCTTTTCTTGTTACTCTGATCTAGGTCACCTGTGCTCCCTGGTGTATTCTGACCAGGGCCGTGCAGAGATGTTTAAAGGGGAGGGTGCTCAAGGTTAAAAAGGGGCACAGAACCAGGCTGAATAACAACAACCCAACAATTCACTGTCACAGTGGTGCTGCATGGCAGACAGAAGTAGGACCCAAATGCAGGACTCTGAGACAAAAGAATTAACGGAGGCAGCTTTTATACGTGTATGTTTGTACTTCCAACAAAATCATTGTAAGTATAAACATACAAAAACTAAGAACTGGGAACTGAAACTAGGAACTTGGGATAAACCAGGGAGAGACAGCAAAAGTGGATGACATGACAAAGAACAGAGGGAGACTGATGACTTAAATACACACACACAGGATAATGAGGGGATGTGCAACAGGTGGGAAGACACGAGGAACAAATCATAACATGACAAAAAAAGAGACAGGGGAAGCGATACTGAACACAATGCATGTGAGACAAAGACTGCCAAAATAAAATGGGAAACACAACACAGAGACAGAGAGCGAAAAAAGAAACATAGATAACCATGTCATCAAAGTAACCAAAGATGACCAAAGCTATGCTCCATGTTTGAAAAACACTGTCATGAATTCCCTCTTACTTTGGCTGTCTTGCTTCCACCATGATAAATTCGCACTTCCTGCACAGCTCTATTTCTCATTGCTTTTTACATGCCAGTCTATCGTTGCATACAGTTTGTTTTTTTTCAAAAAGTGACCTCGGACAAGAAGGTCGGTATTGAAATTCTGCTATTCAACACTGCTATTCAACAATTTTAGCTTTCACAAATTATGGCAAATTGCAAAAGCAATGAAACCTCTGTAACTTTGTGACAGAAAAGTTTGTGTTGTTTATTTTTTCCCTTTAGAAATTTCAGTTTTTTACAATTACAGTTTAAAAAAAACAAACAAACATAAACTGGTCAGTCTAGTCAATGAGCTACCAGAACTTTTTCTCTAATTTTAAACATTTATGTTTTACAATTTCACACCTACAAGACGTACTGACATATTTCTTTTTTCTCTTACAGCAGCTTTTTTTTTAATCATTTAGAACAACTGTTAAATGTGCAACTTTACACTGGAGTTTTACTGGCCTGTCCTACTTCAGCTCAAAGTGGGCTGTATGTGCCCCGGCATATAAAATGAGTTCGACACCCCTGGTGTGGAGGGAGAAGAGCAGAGGAGAGTGGACACAGAATCCTAGTATATGTACAAGGGCAGTCACTTCTTTTAACTTACTTAGTAATTCACCTGTCTTCAAACTGACATCCAAGTTGTGGAGCATACTCTCTGACAGCATTCAATATCATACCTTTGATTTCCAGCAACATCTGTATTCGCATACAATCAACATAACTGCTACTCTATTTCTCTACCTATCAAATCAACATCCAATACTTCTGCCCTTGCTTCCCTTCCAACTAGTGTCCTGGACACACAGTATATTTAACCTCCTTCTGTCCATCATCTGCCAATCATAACACATTGCACATAACATTACACATATTACACATTCCACACTCTTAGCTTTCCTTCTCTTTTTGTGGCAACAAGGTGTATCCATACATGTGTGAAAAACTTTTTTCTAAACGAGGATCCATAAATGACTATGTGGCCATTTAACATTAACAGCTCCACAAGAAGAAACCTAGTTGTGATGCATAAACAAAAGCAGCCTTGGTGCTGCTAGTACAAGTATGTGAGTTGTCTCTTCTCTCAAAATGTGAAGAGGAAATGAGGACGCGCCAGTTTAACACGTCAATTTAAAACTAACAACTTTTTCTGTGAAATGAAAGCAAAACAATTTTATTCCTTTTTTGGGATTGTGTAAGAACCAGTTAAACACACGACACAGTGTACTGTTTTAATTTGATGCTTTGGTAATTTGCTGTTGGTATTTGACACACATTGCTTTACTGATGCTTCTATACATTATACTGCGTATATCATACATGGTCTGTAAAATGTAAGCATGCTTACTAAACAGCTATATACTGTAAAGCCTGTCCTTTGCGGCTTTGTTGGTCTCATAGTTTGTGATCTATTGCTTTGTGTGTGTGTGTGTGGGGGGGGGGTGTTCACTGAAGAAAAACACACACATTTTTTATCATAACTCGTCTTATTTAGCCTAAAGTGAACTTTGAAAACTGAGCTTATACTAACAAGCTACAGTTTTAACACTCTGTAGAAGTGTTAAAACTACTAATCAATGCAGTGAAGACTCCATTGATAAATTAATAAAACAAGCTTTCCCCATTATACATGCATGAGACTTTGTGGTAAAGTGAACGCAATGGCTAATACAAGCAGGAAGGAAGCCAAACTTTTCACTTCTACCCTGGAGGAAATGAAAGCACCCACACAGTCTTTTTTTTTAGAAGACGAGATGGATGCTTTACAGTGGCTCGTGTTTTTCATATGCATTTGCTTCAAAGGTATGATATGTCCTGCGTTTTGTATGAATTTATTTTCAGAAGTTCTAGAACTAATTCAGGGGAATGTGCATTTTGTTTCATGCCTTTAAGCGTTCTTTCTCTTATCGATTGTCCTGTTTCTGTGCCTCACTTCACTCCATTTTATTGTGCAATTTATTGCAGCCACTCAAACGGAATCATCCTGGACAGTTGATGTGCCGTCCTCAGTGGAAGGTCTCCTTGGCTCATGTGTGGTGATCCCCTGCTCTTATAACTACCCAGATATAACGGTCCATACATTCACAGGGATTTGGAGGAGTGATGACCGTGTCATCTATCATCCAACTCAGTCTAACACTGTGGAGAAGTATAGGGGACGAACAAAAATTCTTGGCGACCTCAGCAAGAAAAACTGTTCTCTGATGATTGAAAATCTTGAGCAAAGTGATGGAGGGCCTTTCTTTTTCAGGATTGAACTAGACGGTCCAAACATGTTTTCCTACTTCAATAACAAAGTCTCTATTTCAATGATCGGTAAGTAAAATGTGAGTGAATACTGACAATAAAATTACATTTTGTAGGTCTCATAAGCCTTTCTTTATTTCCAGGCTTTTTTATTTTCAGAAAGAGATGTGTTCAGTTAATATTAATTTTAAGGTTAAGTTCCTCATTTGTGGTATTAAAATAGCCTTAATACTTTACTTTTTTTTTTCTTTAAGCAGATGTGTGATGTTACCACCCAGTTAAGAAGTTTTAATTTTTTACAAAAATTATAGTTTGGTTGGGAAAAGTGCAGACACAGTAAGAAAATCATGCCAAATGAAGCCCCTACTTTTTTTTTATCTTATATTTTTAAGCAAAAGAAATTATTTATTTATTTATTCCTGTGGACAACAACCCAAATGAGGCAGGAAATACCTTTCTTATGTTTTCTGTCCCGCATTTTTCCTTCTTAGATTTTGTTAAAAATCTAATGTTTTTTGTGTTGGTCACCTCAATGAACTCTTATTCATGTTTTATCAATAAAGACAAGCCCAGTCTTCATAAAAGATGACATCAACTGCCACATGCGTCAAGTGCCATGTGTTGCATTACAGTAGTCATATGATGTTCATGTGTTCTTGTTTAAACAGGTGAACCAAATCCCACTGATTTCTTTGTGCAAGAAGAGGTAAAGGAGGGTCAAACTGTATCTGCATTCTGCTCTGTGTCTCACTCCTGCCCCACATATCCACCTGATTTCCACTGGAGTCACTCTGGAGAGCGACATTTTCAGACACAGAATCTTCAAAATGGCCAGTGGAAAGCAACATCTACTCTGACCTTTCACTCAGACCGCACTGATCACAACAAACCTTTACAATGCAGGGTAACATACCACGGAGGAAAGCAGCGGGAAACATCCAAGACCATTAAAGTAAAATGTAAGTGTGCAGCTTTAAAAACATGTTAAAAACATGTTAAAAAAGAATCCTTTAAATATTGTAAATGCTGTAATTTAGTAAGAACTTTTAAAGACGGGACATAGTTTTATATAAAGTTTTAGTTGTTGTTTTTTTATCGGGGGGAAAAAATGTAATAATGAAACCAAAGAGACTGAAAATTAAATGTTTTTAAAAAAATCTGAACAGAAAAAAATCATAAAATGTTTCTGGTTGATATGTGACATTACCTTCAGTATTTTGTCATAACATTTATGTTTATCCCTTTGGTTTCTGAAGTTTTCTTTTATTGCTACATCATGTCAGAGTATTGAAACAAGCTCAGCTTTGACCTGAATGTATGAAAAATAAACTAAAATGCTGCACAGTAACATTAAGGGTTAAATGTTTCTATGCAGATGCTCCAGTGAATGTGAAGGTTGAGTACCAGTCAGATGTGAATGAGGGAGAAACTGCACACCTGAAGTGCTCCAGTGATGCAAACCCTGTCAGCAGCTATGAGTGGCACAGTGAAACTGGAGCTCTGCTGAATAAGGGACAAACCTACACAATGTCAAATGTCTCCAGACACTCAGAGGCCGTGTACTGCACTGCTGTCAATGAGGAAGGACGAGTCAGATCAAGCACCGTGAAGCTCAATGTGTTATGTAAGTAAACAATACAAGAAATATAACAACAGAAGAGATTTTTCTTTTCATTCAAACATATAAAATAAATGTATGGTTATCTGTTAGATGCTAATTATATCTGCTGTCTTAACAGATGCCCCTGACATTGAGACTTACTCTAAGTGTTCCTCATATAACGGCATAGTAAAGTGTGATTGCATCGTACAGTCCAGGCCTCCCAGCATGGTCCATTTTGTTCTTGGTGACAGAGTCCTGCAAATCACCAAATTAGAGAAAAATGGCTCTGTTACTACTGGGACTCTGCAGACAGACTTTGGGTCCTTCAAGTTTGTGCACTGCCTGGCAAACAACACATTGGGAAATGCTAATCTCACACTATCGTTACCTGCTAATGGTAAGAAAAAAAACTTTGAATCTCAAGAAAACAGCATAGATTATTATCACTCTATATTTACATGGCAAAACAAAAAATATTCAATGTGTTTTCTTTTTGAACAGACAACATGCAGAATATTTTCATAGCCTCTGGAGCAGGTGTGATTTTTCTGATAATTCTGATAGCCATTGGAGTGGGAACTGTTAAAAGATGGTAGGTTGTTAAGGATAAGTTACACACCATAAACATTAACAGGTATAAGTTCAAGTCATGTAAAATGTCAATACCTGTTTTAAATATGATCATAAAATAAAACAATATTTATCTGCTTCTAATTGTTGTTGTGATGTTATGGTAATGTTATATTTTTGTTATATTTTTGGAAAGTCTTAGTTTTTCTCCTGATGTTTCAAATTTCAGCAGGGGGCAATCAGATGGCACACCAAAATCTGACTTAAGCACCATGAGGTCAGACAGACCTGCGGAGCCCCCTCGTTATGCTCAAACAAAAAGGTTTTAATTCTTCAAATCAGTTAAAAAAAAAAAAACCCAAAACAAAACACACTTTATTCATTATTAAACATGAATGATGAATATTTGATATAATTTGTGTGTAGAGGAAAAACACAAACTTCTTTGCTTTTTGCATTCTTTGTACAGGAAGGAGAACTATGAGGATGTCCATTGCAATGACATTTACACCAATGACAGTGTGTATGGGAACATGGAGGTAGGTAAAGTTTTGTATTTTTTAAAATTTAATCTAATCATGCGTCAAAGACTGGAGTGAACTAAGCAGTCTTTTCTGTGCAGACTGACTGGGATGAATCAGTATACGCCAACATGTAATATATGTGGAAGACCAGCTGCGGTCAGGTCGGAGTCAAGGAAAAAGAAAAATCCTAGTGCTATATTCATCTTATACCACATACATATTATATCTCAGTTTTCCTGTCATCTGTCATTCACATTTCTTTGTAAAATATTGTAAGTAAGAGAAGTTCTGTTTTGTACTTTTGTTTGTCTGATCAAATAATGTGCTTTGAAAAATTACCATTAAAGTTTTGCAATAATTACAAAGTTGTCAAGTTACTAAATATGTTTATTAGCTGTTTTATCGCTATTGTTTTTGTGATTAGTTATTGAACAACAGCACAAGCGTTGCCTATCCTCTTTATAAAAAATGACATTTAACACATAGTAGCTGTTAATGTTTTAACTGGAGAAAATACTCAGGAAAGCGTGTAAATTTTAAAACTTATATTAACTACATTGTGAGTTAATTAAATGTGCATTACAAATAAATGGTATCAATGCTTACAAACAGCCTAACAGATATGGGTGATCACATCTCCCACTTTATGTGGGACTAGACTGGATGCTTATCTCTCATCTCATGGCAGTGTGTTGTGATCTGGTCACCCTGGTCTGGTCTGTTTATTCATTAATCAGCAACAACCATCGAGATAAAAACCAAGAAATGTGTGCTGTGCTCTAAGGAGCTAAAAAATCAACAAGAAAAAAAAAATCAATAATAAGATAGAGTACGCTGATTGTTGGCATGGCTGAAATGACTCCACTTTTTACATTACCCTCAATACAAACATGTTTGTTGAGGTTTAGCCAGAATCCAATTGTTTTAAAAGTCTGTGTCACTCCTTTCAAGATATGTATTTAAAGTAGATGCTAAATTAAAACTCTTCATTTTAATTACAAGGCATATAATTCAGACTAACTTATTTTCTTTTCCACAATCCTAACCACCAGCTCAGATGTTCAGTTCGAGGGTCTGTGTAGGTGCAGAAGATATTTTTATTTATCCCAGTTGATTGGAAGCAATTGGTTGTGCCAAAGAAAGCTTATTTTAAACATAAGTTACCACAGACAGCAAGAACAAAGATCCTTAAATAAACTGGCCTCCTTCAGTACTCACTGAAATATTAGTACGGACCAGAAAATGACAGTGCAATACAAAATGATCATCAACTGTGTGTGTGTGTGTGTGTGTGTGTGTGTGTGTGTGTCATCCTGGAGAAGTTGGACTATGCAACCTCTGTAGGGCGGGTCCAGGTTATCACCTCATGCTCAGTGACACTGACCCTACTCAAACTTAAAACTAGTGAAAAAAAGGTCAGAAAAGATGAGAGGATAAATCAGGGGCCATCTAAACCACTTCTTTTTGGGGGGGGGGGTTGTGTCCTTGTTGCCCTCTCATCCTCCTGTCTTTGCCCATAAAAAATCATAAAAGAAACTCATGTGGAAAGATTTATACTGATGGTATATACTATTTGAAGACTGTTTCACATCCCATATGTTTATGTGTAAGTCAGTGTCTTCTTTTGAGTGATCACATTTACCATTTAAGCACTGCTAAAAAAAAAAAAAAAAAAAAAGCCAGAATTGCAGTTTTCCATTTTAAAATATCAAACAATACATTAAAGATCAGAAGATCCCACAGTTAAGTCCACTACGGTTCAGTTGCTAGGTGAAAATTATTACTTCGGACAGGTATTGGACTAAAACATGTTAACTTCTAATCTTACTTTGTCATTTTTATAATAAAACTTATTAAAAAATGAATTTACTTTTAATTTGATTTACTCAAGAACAAGTGGTGTTTAAAAAAATTAATCAAAGGAAAAGGGTCAATGCAGTGATTCATTCATATGTCACTTAAAATGAAGTCCATAGTGGTCCATAGTGTAATAAATATTTTCTTTTTTGCAGAGTTCAATGTCAGGTGATAAATGTGCCTATTTTATTAAACTTTATGACATATGACCACATCAAAATGAAATAAACTTTCTGGAGAATACATAAACTTAAACCTCACAACTAAAAACTGTTTGTTTTGGTTATTTTCATCAAGATTTCAAAAACCTTTAAAATGGTGATCGCATTTTCCAGTAATTGATTGATTGATTGGTTTATGTTAACTACTATGAGATACACTTCAATTGTTACTGTTTGATGACTCTTAAATGTTCCATCAATAACAGACACGGTCAGGCCTTTAAAATAGACCAGATCAGCCATCATTCAGCATTCGTTGCTTCAGTAGAAAGACCCAGCAGCTGTTTTAGTGACCAGGTAAAACAAAAACAAAACTCTGTTCTGCAAATTCTTCACTCATACATTCATACATGTATTTATTTACTAGTGGTTTGTTGTTTTCTTCTTTTTAATTTACAGATTTGCTCCTTGGTATCATGGGTAATTCAGCAACCACTGGCTTCAGCATTCCCAAGAAACTGTCCTGGGGAAGCCAGAAAGAGGACACAGTCAGGATGCAGGACTTATTGGTAAATCGTGACGATGATCTCTGGAGTGTTACAGGAACACACAGCTTAAGTATGGAGGAGATTGACCTCGCTCACAACTACCCTTATGCGGAATTACCTGTTCAGGAGCGCAACAAAGTGTATTCATACACATGTGAAATACTCAACCCTGCTTTTGTTGGAACAGAGGATCCAGAAATGAGTGATTTTTCTGTGAACAATTCAAGCAACACAACAGAACAACAACAAGATACTCAGTTCTGATTAATAAGGTGGTAACAACAAACAGCCCCTTAAGTGCGAGTGCAAATATGCTTCTTGGTATCATATTTGCACTCCTAAAGGGTGGTTTTCTCTCTCAACTTGTGAGAGGAAGTAACAACAAGATGCCTGCATATGATGACATACAGGCATTGACTATGTAAAGGAATTCCTGTGCTCTGCAGAAACAATAAGTTTCAGTCATTCTCTTTACAGATTAAAACTGTATTTAAAATGTGTTTTCCTTTTTAAACAAATGTAATTCATGTCTTCTTTTGTGAAAACCATGCATATAAACAACTTTGCACTTTGTTGTTGCTTACAGTTCCATCCTTGTGTGACACTTAAACACATGGTACTGGAGGTATTATGTAACAGAGGTATTAGATTAACAGTCTGTAACTAAAATGTAAGCCTCCTTGCAGAAGTGAAAGGACATACACTCTGATTTCCATGTACTTCTGGTTTGGCCTCTTGGTTTATGGTCTAATGGTGAGTCTATTTTGAGATTTCTCTGCTCAGCTGATAAAACAAATGAATATTTGTTATGCATCTAAGAACCCATCACCAAAACTAGTATTGACAAAATATATTTTTATAAGATATTTTGTCTTTGATTATCTTTTATAATAAACTTAAATGTAAATAGGTCTGGTATGGAGCAAGAGGCAGGGTACACTCCGAACAGTAGGTCAATCGGTCAAGGACCGATTGACAGCAAACCATTAATACTCACATTCACGCCTACGGTCAAGTTTAGAACCATCAGTTAATCTAACATGATACTTGAATTTGAACTGTGGAAGGAAGCCAGAGTACCCTGACGTAACTCATGAAAACACAGGGAGAATATACAATAAAAGGCCAGACTGGATTCAAACCACGACCTTCTTGCAGTGAGGCAAAATGCTAGCCACTGTACCATGCAGCATTTTGAATTATGCATAGTTCAGTGTCAGTGTCCAGTATCTACTTTGTCCGTGCAGTGAATTCTTCTGTCTGTTTTATTTTTAGGGGTTTTTGTATCTTATTTTTCATGCTTCCCTCCATTCTGGACTCTTTGTGTGCTTTGCGTTTTGATTTGTTTGCATGTTCCCAGCTGGTTTGTTGTCTGTGTGGGGCTCATTTGATCTTTTTTCACAGTAGTTCTTTGTGTATGTGTATTCCAGTCCATATTGTCTGTTGTCTGTGTGACTGTTTTACATCATTTGCACTAAACCTGCATTCTTTGATTTTATTTATACTTTGTGTTTTATACTTGAATGGATGTGCAGTCTTGTGTCAAGGTGTAATTTATGCCAGATATCTTTATAGACCAGATTCATAACTTCCTGTTTTAGTGCCTCTTTTGAGCATTAAACATTATTTACACACAGGCTTCAGCTGCTGCTTCATCATTGCTTAATCAAGTTTTCTGTGTCGGGAAATATGGAAAAATCATTCCCGGTCACTTCAAAGTGGGAAAAATAGCACTTTTTTTTTTTTTTTGCACCAAAGAAATATTACTTTGAACACGACTTACTGGCGACTACAGCCAGGAATATTTGAACAAACTCACCAGAAGATGGTGCTGAAAGACTATAATGAAAGAAAAGCCTCCCAACTACAAGGCCTAGGTCATACTTGGAACAAGTGATCAGTGGTTATATTTAAGGTATATACTTAAAGACCTTTCTCCTCACATATGTTATGTGTAATTTGAGTGTCTTGTTGTTATGTACGCTTCATGCTTAAGAAAAGAGGGAAAACAGCAGAACCACTATTTTCTATTATAAATATCAAAAAACATTGTGTACAGATCCTTCTAAGAAGAAAAAGAAATTCTGCAAACACACTTCATTGTGTTTTCTCCATTTGTGTTGTCAGGATGTTCAGGTTGACAATGTATGTCAACATTAAAGCTTAAGCAAAAAGACAGCAGGAAGAAAACGAATCATTGTGAGATTTTTAGTGAGGTTAAAAAAAACTGAAAGATTTGCTCCATGCTCTCAGCAACCGTTGGCTTCGACACTCCCAAAAAACTATCCTGAGGGAGTCAGAAAGACAGTCAAGATGCATTATTATTTTCATGATGTTAGTTTATCTATGCAGGAGATAGGCTGTGAGTGAAGTGAAATCTGAAGTTATCTTAACTGTTGGAAGTGAGGGCCTGGCAGCTTCCTCTCCACAGGACCTTCTTCTATCAGGTGGGAAGGAGGAGATTCAACCAGGCCAAGAGCACTGGTGGCTGCATGCTTACCTTGTGAGCAACGAGTTTGCCCCAAAGAGTGTTCGCAAGTATTTAAAATGCTAAGCCTTCATGTGCTAAAGCTTGTATGTTTTTCAGAGATAAAAGCTTTTAAGCAGTGGTGCCAGGACCCAAATGTTATCCTGTTCCAGGGCTCTATTGCAGATGTTCTGACAATGCTGTAGGAGCTGTTGGATAAGAGTCTTTCTTTGTCTACCAACAAGCTTTATTTGGCAGCTATATCTGCTTCTCATATTGGCTTTAACGTGGTGCACATCCCTTTGTTGTGACAGGAGTTTGCAGGCTGAGACCTCTTGTTAGGCCTGGCATCTCTTCATAGGACTTGACTTTGGTGCTGGAGGCCCTTTGCGGACCTTCTTTTGAGCATGTTGAGACTGCAGATATGTAGATAGTTTAATCTTTGTGAAAGCTGCTTTTCTGTCAATGAGCACAAAACCAAGTCAAGCACTCAAATGTCAGCACTTACTCACCTGATGTCCCCACCACACAGTAAAGTAGGAGATATTAAAAATTTGAACAACAGAACCCAGGAAAACAATCCCAAAGCATTTTCTGGATTTCTTTTTTGAATAAAACAGTAAACAAAATCATTAACACGTAAAAGCACAAACTAATATCTGAAGCACAACTGGTCTGAAAGAAGAATCTTTTTGCAAACATCAGGAAGTGTGAGCCACAGAGAGAGGAGAGCTCCGAGCAGGTAGAAGCCACTGTAAAGACAATGGCTTTTTATTTTATTTAGTCATTTTTATGAGATTTCTTGATTTAACAGATCTGGCAGTATTTAGGACTGGGTGTGGCTTATGAAATTTAGTCAACTTCCCAAAATAAATGTAGTTAATTGAAATAATAATTGCATGATTGAAACAGATGGCAACAGCCTTTTCACTCTGGACCAAGTAGGTTTGGATAACTTTTTTTTCCACTTAATCAATGAAATCATAACTTAAAAACTACTTTTGGTATTTTCCAGGGTTTCTTTGTGTAAGATTAAAATTTGTTTGATTATCTGAAAACTGTGTGACAAATATACCAAAAAAAAAGAAAACGAGGAGAAAAATATTTTATCACTTAACAGCAGTGATGTGTCAGATGCTACACTTTTTAAAGTGACTTTTGGTTTATTTCTTTTCCTAAGGAAAGACATTCAGCCTGGTTATTCCTCTTTTTTAAGGCCTGAGTTGTTGAAGAAGACTTGGTAAACTCTGGTTTGGTCAAAGTTTTAAGATTAGCAGATTTGTATTAGAAAGGTGTTCTTGTAGAAGCAAA